>NC_045437.1:59497850-59808478 GCF_002776525.5 Piliocolobus tephrosceles | reverse complement strand
GAGATACCATCTCACACCAGTTAGAATGGCAATCATTAAAAAATCAGGAAACAACAGGTGTTGGAGAGGATGTGGAGAAATAGGAAATGCCTACTTTTACAGTCACCTTTCAACCTTTGTTTTAGACCCTAGGAATCGTTTGTCACAGGTTTGCCTATTTAGGCCACAGTTTCCTTATATAGGGTATTGAGCTACATTCAAAGGTAGTGTTTAAGTGTATGGACTTGGGTGCTAGATCACTGTGCACCAACACCCAGCTCAGACACTTACTAGCTGTGTGATGTAGGATAACTAACAGAGCCTCATTAAGCTTTGGTAAAATGAAGCTGAAAGGAGGATATATCTCATAGGGTTGTAGCAGTTACATGAATTAAAATACCTGAGCTATTTAGAGCAGTGCCTGATTCATAGCAGGTGATCTAGGAGTGTTATTGTTCTTTACATTATTCACATTTAATAGCAAATCATACTGCAGAAAATGGTGTCAATGCAATGGTCATTACAGGCAATCTAAGTTGCTTTTGCTCTTGACAGAATTTTACACTTTCAAAGTTTCCAGTAAAAAAGAATGCTAATACTATTTATAAAACAGAACAAAGAATTCCTTGACAATTTAAATATCTAAATTTATTACTTAAATCAATTTATTATTTGTTGTTGCTGACTTCCACTAAAATGTGCCCAATAGTTTTATGAATGTCTTCCTCTTCCAGTCAGTACTTTTAGCAGGTTTAATTCTCAAGCATTCCAATTGGATGTGCTAGAATTTGGCTCCTATTAACTCATGATTTTGTCCTAGTGATTAATTTATCCTACCAGATTGAATAAGTATATATGTATGCATGTATGTGTGTGTGTGTGTGTGTGTGTGTGTGTATATATATATATATATATAAATTTATACCAGTGGCAAAATAATGATTTTGTTTTGCCAGTTTGTAAGGTAAAATGATGTTTGCTCCCTATTGTCTTTCTTTTCTTAAAAATAAAAAATAAAGCACGCTTGAGTATTTTTACTGTCTGCACACTCTTTAACCTCATGTCTTATTGTGTAGCTGAGTCATGACGAATATGATAAATACACATCCTTAATGTTCTGTTGTGTCAGTGCTGGGCTGTGCACTGTGGTGGCTGCCCAGGAGGAGGGGATGCAGGACTTGAGCACTCACATCAAGGATCTTATATCAAGTTAGGAAGACAGAACCAAAACACCCAAAACAACAGTTAGCAATACCAAATGGTTTCATTTCAACCCATGATAGTGTACAGGAGTCGAATAAACACCAGGAATGAAGGAGGGGAAGATGGCAATGGTCAGGGAATGTTTCATGGCTGAAGGGGTCACTTACCCCCAATTCAGGCATTCGACTACTAGCTTCATGATTCTGCCATATTCACATTTCTATGTCATGATTTTTGTTGTATCTGAGTCCCCTATATACTATTATTTATTTTAAAAATTCTGTAATAGATTAGATTTTTAAAAACTGAAATAAAATGCCTTCATTTAAAGAAGAAATTTTATATCACAACTATAAATGGAAAGTCAGTACCTCTTGCCATAAACGCAGTGTAAACAGAACAACCTTATTAGTTTCTATCCAGATAATGCTGCCTTACAAACGCACTAGGCTAGAAGCCAGTGTTGTCTCTGTTTATAAGACAAAGCAGGTATTAATAAGTGTTAGAGACTTAGTAATGCCAACATGAGACTTTCTGCTGTCCTTCCTTCTTCCCTACTATCTTTCTTCCCTTCCTTTCTTCTTTCAACTTTCCTCTTTCTCTCTCTCCCTCCTTACACCTCTTCCCTTCTTCCTTCCATCCTTTAGCAAATATTCATTGAGCACCTATTACGTGACGGGTACCATTCTAGGCACAGAGGATGCAACAGTGAAAAAATAGACAAAAGCTCTTGCCCTTATAGAGCTTACATTCTTGTTGGAGAAAGACAGTCAATAAACAGATAACAAAAGATACAGTAGGTCCTAGGTGTTATGAAGAAAAATACAGCAGGGAGTGTCAAGGTGAAGACAAAGCATGAATAGGAAAGGATTACTGCTAAAGTAACATATGAGCAACAATCTTAAGGGCAGGGTGGAACCAGCCATGTAGATACTTAGAGGAAGAGAATTCCCAGCACTGGGAACAGGTAGTGCAAAGGCTGTGATGCAGAACATGCTTGGCACATTCAGGGAACACTAATGAGGTCTGAGTGGAGAAGTGAGTGGGTGAGGCAGACAGTGGTTTGAGAAGATGTCAGATCCAGGTCACTTGAAAGGTGTGGTAGACATAGGTCATGCAGAAGTTTAACAGACATAGCGAGAATTTGACTTTGACTCTAGATGGCATGCCATTGGATGACTTTAAGCAGAGAACAACACGATGTGAACTAATTGCTGTTTTTGTAGAATAACTCTGCAATGAGAAGATTAGACTGGATGGGCAAAAGCACCAGTCAGAAAACTGGTTAGGAGGGCATTTCCATTAATTTAAGACAAAGATGATATTATAGTCTTGTGGTGAGCATCGGAAGTAGTAAGAAATATTGGATTTGTTGGGCAAAGTGTATCCACCATCCCCCAAATACACACACACACACACAAATCTCTATCTCAGCATTTATACATTTATGGTTTATAAATGAGGCTATTTATGGGTGGGACATGGTACCTCAGGCCTGTAATCCCAGCTCTTTGGGAGGCTGAGGCAGGGGCGGGGGGGATCACTTGAGGTCAGGTAAAACCTCATCTCTACTTAAAATACAAAAAAATTAGCTGGGCATAGTGGCCGGCACTTGTAGTCCCAGCTACTTCAGAGGTTAAGGCAGGATAATCACTTGAACCTGGGAGGCAGAGGTTACAGTGAGCCAAGATCACACCACTGCACTCCAGCCTGGGCAACAGAGTGAGATTCTGTCAAGATAACAAACAAAAAAAGAAACATGAGACCATTTATGGGGATGGGGCTGTTCTCCCTGCCCCAAATTTGTTGTCAGTGACTGGCAATCGTTTGTAAACCTTACTGACCACAGTGCCTGAGAAAGGTGCTTAAAAGGTTTGTGCGACTGATTTCAAATGAGTGGAATAACGATGGGCACAGAGGAAAGAAGGCTCACAGTAGGCATTTGGGGCAAGAAGATCTACGTGGGAAGCGCAGAAAGGCATGGACATTGTGGTGAGAGGCCTCTCAGGGAAACTGAGGTTCACATTAGAATGTATTTGACGTGAAAGAAGTAGAACTAAGAGAAGTACAAGAGGAGAATAGATTTAAGATGACAGGAAAGAGGCCAAGTTTCATGGAACCTTTATTTTTAAAAAAAAGAAATTCAATATAGGTTAGATTTAGGAAATCAGGATTAGGAAAGGGCTCAGGATTTACTACATAACTTTCATTTTTAAATCAGTAAAACATTCTGAAATCCTTACATTTCAACTATCAATTCACTGAATAATGTCAATATTTTGATTATTTTGTTGCTTTTAAGGGATAAAAAAGAGCTGTTCATAACTAATGGAATATGTATATGCACACATAAACACATATACATATATATACACATATATACACGTGTGTGTGTGTGTATATGTGTGTGTGTGTGTGTATAAGAAATTCCTCAGTTTCAAAGACTGGCATAGAAACGTTCCTATAGATATACAAGGGTCCTTTACACTCCTAGGATGAACAGACATGCTGGCATCATGAAGGTTTACTGGGGTTAATTAGGTACCTTTCAAGGGAGATAAAAGAACAATAGGACATCATTACTAAAAAAAGTATCTGCTGCAAAATAAAACTAATCGAAAACTGAGGCAGGACCAGGAGAGCAGTAGAGAATGATGCACCACTGAGAATGGGGGAAGAGGAATTAAGGCAGGTACACCTGGAGGAAAGGTGGCTGGAGGAGCAAATGTCTTGTCTTCACATCAGGGCATTCCTCATGTATAAGGGAGACTTGGCTCATCTTGCATAAAGCGGTCAGGTCAGAGTGAAAATAAAAACAGATGTATAACTACCCAGTCTCTTGATGGAAACATGGAGACCCCAAGTCTGGTATGGAAGGGACACGAAGCCAACAGCTATTTTTGCAGGTAAAAGAGAGGATTTTTTTATTTCCTAATCCATGTCATCCTCATCTCTTGCCTTTACCTATAGATACAGCTTTCTAATCAGCCTTGCAGGTCAACACTTGTCCCTCTGTGCACCATTCTTCTCTCAGTCAATTACTGGCCTCTAAACTCTTTTTGAATAAATAGCAAATCTTATATTATCCGTTTCAACCTCATTTCCTGACACTCTTTCCCCACTTTGCTCCAAATTGCATAACTTCCTGGTCAGTTCTTTCAAAGTTGCCTGTTCTAACACTAACTTCTTCCTCCCTCCCCAAACTATCTCTACAGTTAAGTTTATGTCCTCTTCTTATTTGATCCTGTGGCAGCTTCCACCTGTCTGTCATAATATTTGATACACTTGTAATTCTAGATCTGTCACCCCAGAATGTATAAAAGTGTCTGGTACATGGTAAACACTTAAATATTTGTTAACCGTTGAAGGTTGAATGTTTACTATTGATGAACACGAAGCTAAAAAGATAGTAGCTGATAATTATTGAGAATGAAAGGGTTTTTACACTAATTTACATTTCAGATAAGGTACAGCTGGCTCTTAGAGATGTTAAAAATAACATCGAATACGAACAAGTTTTCACTGAGATTAAAAGAAAACTCAGGTTTGAAATTACTATAGAACATTGTATAATTTCCCATGTTCACCAATTTAAAAAATACAGTACACTTTAAACAGAGTTCATGTAAGGTATATTTGAGAATCAATTCAGCTCCTTGGTGAAAAAAATTAAAATTTGGAATAGTTAATTGAATGGCTATCATTTACATATTTTAAATATTTGTTCTTGAACTATGAATAACCACATAGAAATGTGAGAAAAATTGAATTTAAGAGGGTATTTATTTGGAGTATACTTTTAAAGCAAGTCTTATGAATCATGGTAAATACTCTTACATGTATGCTCAGGGTATTTGAGTGCACTTTATTCTCCAATTAAACCCAAGACTTAGAGACAGTTGCTAGCCACACAGAAACAGTGTCACTGTCCACTATTTTACACAAACGGCAATTGAGTAGCAGGGGAGGGCGAATTCCCCAGTCCTGAGTTACTTCTGGGTGTGTCCCAGATGTTTAAGCTGTGTGTTAACTAACTCATTTAGGCCCCCAGAGTAACTATTAATGCACCAAAGCTACAATTTGAGAAGACCTTTTATTTCCGAGAGACCTGGAAGAATCACCAACAATTTGTAATATTTGTTCTTACCTAGGCAAAGAATCTTGTGGAGTAAAATTGCTTACAGAGGACCTCTATTGCTATAGGGAAAGTTTCAGTTCACTTGAGTAAGAATTATCCTTACTCAATTTTCAGAGGACCTCTATTGTTATAGGGAAAGTTTCAGTTCACTTGAGTAAGAATTATCCTTAAAAGGGATAGAAAAATTCAGGAATGGGACAATATTGACTTCCCAAGACTCACAAGGTGTATATGCCATTTAGACAAAGTTTTTAGCCTTGAAAAGGAACATCTTGTATTATTGTTAATGTGAATATTTATGAAGCACTATCAGTAGGCCTAACTCAGTCCCTGCTCAATTAGGTTATAATTTAACTAGTCCTAAATGCAAATCCTCTAAATTGGGGTGGTTGGCTTTTGAAATGAATGCCAACCAATATCATTATTGATGGCTCACTATCTTCTGCTTCTCTCTCTCATTTCTCTTTTCTTCTTACCTTATACATACATTTTGCTCTCATACACCCAACCTCCCTGAATTGAAAGGATGTAAATCAAGGTACACCTGCAAAAGCAGAAGCCCTGTGATCCACACTGAACTTTAAAATCCATACTAGTGTTTTGTACCTGAAAATTATAGGGATGTTTTGTGAATGTTTATAGGTCTAACACAGTTATCAAATATCAGTTTTGAACTACGAAAACATTTCTAAGATATTATGCAAACTAAACTCTAAATTGAGTTCTCTGTTTCCATTTGAATTTCACATATCTAAATTTCCTATATTTTTTCTGAGAGAGCTCCATATCTGTGCTGGAGTTGGCTCACTGCACAACATTTCTTACAGGGTAGATAGCACACCTTATTTTGTGCTACATTCGCTCTTGGGAAACCTCAGTTGTACTACAATCATAGATGGTCACTTACTAATATAGAAAGTAGAAAAAAATGCTGCCCCTATGAAAACTATTTAATAACTTTAATAAGCTGCTTTGTATATAAGTAAATAAAAAGATATACTTTCTTTCACCAAAGCAAACTCTTTGATATGGTCTAGTTCTGTGTCCTCAACCAAATCTCAACTCGAATTGTAATCCAAATTGTAATCCCCACGTTTTGGGGGAGGGTCCTCATGGGAGGTGATTAGATCACGGAAGACATTCCCCCATGCTGTTCTAATAATAGTGAGTGACTTCTCTGGAGCTCTGATGGTTTTATAAGGGGTTTTTTCCCCCCTCCACTCTACACTTCTCTCTCCTGCTGCCATGTGAAGAAGAACATGTTTGCTTCCCCTTCCACCATGACTGTAAGTTTCCTGAAGCCTCCCCAGTCATGTGGAACTGTGAGTCAATTAAACCTGTTTCCTTTACAAATTACCCAGTCTCAGGCAGTTCATTATAGCAGTGTGAGAATGGATTAGTACAGTAAGCTGGTACTGAGAGTAGTGTGGCACTACTGCAGATACCTGAAAATGTGGAAGCGATTTTGGAACTAGGTAACAGGAAGAGGTTGAAACAGTTTGGAAGGCTCAGAAGACAGGAAAATGTGGGAAACTTTGCAACTTCCTAGAGACTTGGAGGGCTCAGAAGACAGAAAGGCATGGGAAAGTTTGGAACGTCTGAGAGACTTGTTGAATGGCTTTGACCAAAATGCTTATAGTGATATGAACAATGAAGTCCAGGCTGAATTAGTCTGAGAGGGAGATGAGGAACTTGTTAGAAACTGGAGCAAAGGTCACTCTTGCTACGCTTAGCAAAGAGGCTGGTGGCATTTTGTCCCTGCCCTAGAGACCTGTGGAACTGTGAATTAGAGAGATGATTTAGAGTATCTGGTGGAAGAAAATTCAAAAGGAAGCACACCATAAAAGTTTGAGAAATGTGCAACCTGATGATGTGATAGAAAAGAAAAACCCATTTTCTGGGGAGAAATTCCAGCCAGCTGCAGAAATTTGCATAAGTAATGAGGGGCTGAATGTTAATCACCAAGATAATGAGGAAAATGTCTCTAGGGGCTGTTAGAGGCCTTCACAACAGCCCCTCCTATTACAGGCCTGGAGGCCAAGGAGAAAAGACCTTATTTTGTGCAGTGGGCCTAGGGTCCCCCTGCTCTGTGCAGCCCTGCATCCCAGCTGCTTCAGTCCCAACCATGGCTAAAAGTGGCCAACATACAGCTCAGGCCATTGCTTCAGAAGGTCTAAGCCTCAAGGCTTAGCAGCTTACACGTGGTATTGGGCCTGCAGGTGCACAGAAGTCAAGAACTGAGGTTTGGGAACCTCCACCTAGATTTCAGAGGATGTATGGAAATGCCTGGATGTCCAGGCAAGAGCCTGCTGCAGGGATGGGGCCCCCATGGAGAACCTCTGCCAGGGCAGTGCAGTAGGAAAATGTGGGGTGCAAGCTCCCATGCAGAGTTCCCACTGGGGCACTGCATAGTGGAGCTGTGGTAAGAGGGCAACCATCCTCCAGACCCCAGAATGGTTGATCCACCAAGAGCTTGCACTGTGCACCTGGAAAACCTTCAGACACTCAATGCCAGCCCATGAAAGCAGCCAGGAGTGGGGCTGTACCCTGAAAAACTACAGAGGTGGTGCTTCCTAAAGTGGTGGGGGCCCACCTCTTGCAACAGCGTGACCTGGATGTAAGACATGGAGTCAAAGGAGATCATTTTGGAATTTTAATGTTTAATGACTGCCCTATTGGATTTTGGACTTGCATGGGGTCTGTAGCTCCTTTTTTCTGGCCAATTTCTCCTATTTGGAATGAGTGTATTTACCCAATGCCTGTACCTCCACTGTATCTAGGAAGTAACTAACTTGCTTTTGATTTTACAGGCTCATAGGTGGAAGCAACTTGCCTTATCTCAGCTGAGACTTTGGACTTGGACTACCTAGTTAATGCTGAAATGAGTCAAGACTTTGGGAGACTGTTGGGAAGTCGTAATTGTGTTTTGAAAAGTGAGAAAGATGAGATTTTGGAGGGGCAAAAGGTGGAATGATATGGTCTGGCTCTGTGTCCTCACTCAAATCTTGAATTGTAATCCAAATTGTAATCCCCATGTTTTGGGAGAGGGAACCTCATGGGAGGGGATTAGATCATGGGAGCAGTTCCCCCTGCTGTTCTCATGATAGTGAGTAACTTCTCAGGAGATCTGATAGTTTTATAAGGGGCTTTTCCCCCCTTCACTCTGCACTTCTCTCTCCTGCTGCCATGTGAATAAGGACATGTTTGTGCCCCCTTCCACCATGATTTTAAGTTTCCTGAAGCCTTTCCAGCCATGCAGAACGGTGAGTCAACGAAACCTGTTTCCTTTATAAATTATCCAATCTCAAGTAGTTCTTTATAGCAGCATGAGAATGGACTAATACACCCTTGTAGTGATTAACATTTTCATCTTTTAAGAATAATCAAAAATAGATGTGCAGCAAAAATGTCATACCATTGCTTCCTGTGCCCTGTGATTCACAGTGGAGCAATGCAGCACTCCTCACGAGATAAACATTCTCAAATAACAGTACAGGGCATGCAGTCCTAGGAAGGCAGACCACACAGCTTAGAAAAAGTATACGCTGCAGCTTGAAGTGCAAACCACAATGAGGCAACGAGGAGTTTATGTCCACTCTCAATGTAAAACATATCTCTGTTAGGTCCTGAAATCCCTATGGTTCTCTGCAGTCACCCATCAATGACAACTAAGGGACCATGAAGGGGGAGACATGGACTGGCATTGTCTGCTGCACCATTCTCCTGGTGGTTTGATTAAGAAACACTGAAACTGGAGGATATGTTTAGAAAATAATTGTATGCGTGCTTCAATGCATCTTTCCTCTCTATTTTTAAAGTCAGGTAAAGTCAAATGCATATATATTCTTATTATTTACATCAATGACTGTTTCAGGAGGTTGACATGTCTTGTTATCTAAAACCACAAAAATTTGAATGTTGATCAACATTTAAAATGGCAACAGGAATCTTTTCCCATTGTTTAATTTTATTTATTTATTTGTTTTTGAGACAGGGTCTTGCTCTCTCTCCCTGGCTGGAGTACAGTGGCGTGATCTCTGTTCACTGCAACCTCCGCCTCTCAGGCTCAAGCAATCCTCCTACCTCAGCCACTCTAGTAGCTAGGGACTACATGCGCATGCCACCACGCTTGGCTAATTATTTTGTATTTTTTTGTAGAGATGGGGTTTTGCCATATTGCCCAGGCTGTTCTCAAACTCCTGGGCTCAAACAACCCACCAACCTTGGCCTCCCAAAGTGCTGGGATTACAGACATGAGCCACCATACCTGGCCAATTTTATTTCTTATTTGTCCTTTTTTGTTTGTATAGCCATTCTCCTATTGATAGACACTGTTCATTTTAATTTTTGACTATAACAAAGAATGTTTTTGGGAAATTTTTAAATTTATTTTCTTCTTATGCCAAAATAAAAGCTTATAACAGAAAATACAGGCAAAACGTGAATATGTAAAAGTTTCTGCAATTGTACTTACCCTGAAATAATCACTGAATGGTATGGTGGTTGTTGTGGTGTGTGCATGCATGCAAGTGTGTTTACAACATTTATCTTTTTCTGAGTATAAGCTTATATGTAAATTTTCAATTTACATATATGAATAAGCAAATGCATAAATTTGTAAAAATTGAATGGTACTATACATACTTTTTATAAGATCCTTTTTTTAATCCTGTAAGGCTATTAAAATATTCAAAACACTATCCATATTCTAGTACTACGTTCGCAAAGTATTCATTTTAAAATATCACTGTAGTAGAGTATATTACAGCAGGTAAAGAAGTTCAGTTGAAAGTTACACTCCTAATATTTGAGAGAGATAAGAATGAAGTTTGATGTACTTAATCCTATTGCAATAAAGTGAACTTTCAAATATTTCAAGCCTTCATTGCAAAGTAAAATAAGATCTATTCTTATTTCTTCAAGAATTTTATATATTTAAGCAGGTAAGGTGTCTCCAGCTGAAAGAAATACTTTTATGGCCAGCCTTTCAAATTATACACCCCTTTCTTCTCTTTTAATTCTTCTGTCTCAGATATTTAATTAATAAGAGCTGCTGTAGCAAGGGGCTTGTCTATAATTTTATTGTCACCATTTCTGCGTCATCTACTTCTGATTTGTTTTAAAATCAAATGCAAGATATTTGGCTAACATACAATCACCATGAGCTAGGAATATAACAAATAAACCAATGACAGCCTTCTCTGACGCACTCTTACTTTTATCTGAATCATTTTGCTAAGGAAAATTATTTATTCATTAAAAGTCTTAAGTATCCTTCTGTTATATCCGAAACCTCAATTCCTTAACTCCTTTTTGGTTAGTTGGCCATCAGTCATCAACCATCATCCAGTTAAAGTCAATGATGTGAACTGTATGCTTAAAGGTAAGCAAAATTCTTTTAAGTTCTGCTTTGAAAAGAAGGAACAAAACCCTTGGTGACAGGAGTTTGTAATCTAAAAGGGGCACTGTGATTAAGTGACATATTGAAGAACACATACATGTATGCCAGGAAACAAATCTATACTGAGTACAATCAGAAACAGAGATTCTATCAGACATATTATAAAGCTTGCTTAAGGAAGCCTGAGGGAGCAGTGACAATCTTTATTATGGAAAAGGGTATAGTTTGAGAAAATAATATTACATCCAACTGGCAAGGACAGCTAAGAGAATGGATGACAGAATCAGGATATAAAAAGAGCATAAGGCCTAAATATAACCAGATGGAGTTAAATAGGGTCATATTTGAAGTCCTGCCCTTTGGTTAAAACAAAAACATCTAACTGAGCAGCTGCCGAGAGAGAAGGAGATGGTGCCTAAGTCAAGCCCTTTTAGTTAAGTGCATAATGTCACAACAATACGATGAGGCAGCCAGCGTCTATCTAAACTAAAGTCATTTTCATTGATAAATCACCCCCAGGACGAGGCAATGAAAAAAAGAGTCTCTATGATGCTCTGACCTAATTGAATTACTTTAGGAATTTCTGGAATTTGCTCATCTTTGGGCCATTAAATTACAAAAGAAGGTTATGAGATAGGAGCTAGTCTAATGGGGAGTCACTAGAAAAGGAAAGAGATGTGATAGTATAATGGTAGCCAACTTAAGGAATAGAAAACATAGGGAACAGACCTGAAGGTTACAGATACAAAAGTGTCACATGAAAATGGAATTTCAGGCAGTTGTGCACTGGGTCACCAAAATGTCATTCCCAAAGTATACTCCATCGCACCTGGCCACTCTGTCCTTGACCCTCAGCCAAATATGACATATCTCTGGAAGCCCGGCAGATGCAGGCTGAACAGTTGGCCGTAAGAGCCCAGTTGAAACAAGACTACCTGCTTCAGTACAACAACCCTAACCGTCAAGAGCTCACTGAAGATCTTGCCTTGATTCGTTGAACCTATGCAAGATCAGCAAATGTCTATCCTAATTTCAGACTCACTCCTAAAAACTCACTCTTGGAAGCTCTGTGTGGAATCGGGCCCCTCTTCTTCTGGTATTATGTTTTCAAAACTGACAGGGATAGAAAAGAAAAACTTATCCAGGAAGGAAAATTGGATGGAACATTTAACATCTCATATTAAGTCTGGCAATGATGACTATATGGATTCTTACTTAAATAAATCATCTATTAATCATTAAAAAAAAAAAGAAAGAAAATGGAATTTCACTCGCCCTGTGTGTTTCCAAGAGTAACAAGTAGGAGTAATGCTACTTAGAAGTTTTGTGGAGGCCAAAGTTCAGTGAAAGCAAGACCCAGCCAGCAACACAGAGCCAGCCAATGACACATCAACATTGACCAGGAGAAGGATGACCAGAAATGGGGGCACAAGCATTGACCTTTGAAGGGTCACATCATAGCTGTGTCAGCACTGAACCACAGGGCACTGGTGTCTTCTTTCATTCTGAAAATTCGGATTCAACAAAAAAGTTTGTTTCCTTCCCAATTTACCTTCCTTTGAACTAATTAAAGTTCTTTCCTCTTCATCCCTCAACTATTAAATATTAAAAAATATGTTGACTAATTTAAGGTTTTGAAATAAAAACATTATACGACCAAAAGGTTTGATAGATTCTCAACAGCATAACACTGTCTGCTTCTCTATAGGTATCTCCTGAGCACCAGATACTAAGCTCCCTTGATGAAAATAGCTTTTCAAAACATGACAGATATGCTAGTGCACTGTATTCAGAATAATGTGAGTTCCTATGGACTTGTCAGGATGTAAAGAACATGCAATGCTTGGTGTGTTTCATGAGGGCCCCAGGTATGGCCCCAGTGCAGTGCCTCTCTCATTGAATACACCTATGAATCACCTGGGATCTTACTGCAATGCAAATAGTGAGCCACTAGGGGTCCAGGAATTTCTACCAAGTCCAGGTGATATTCATACTGCTGGTTCATGGATCACATTTTGAGTAGCAGGGTAAAGTATATTTCCCATGAAGCAGCATTGCAGAATGTTTATTACCAGGCCAATATTTACCTAGGCATTTCTTTGCTTTTTATATTAACACTTCTATTGACACAGATCATAAAATTTCTGTTTTCCTTTCTTTGAAAATTAAAATATACAGTATACTAAAACTTAAAAAAAAAAAAAATCAGACAGTTTTTTCCCCCGGGTACTTAAGAGGATACAAACCATGAAACTTGGCCTCAATTAGATTACAGTAGTCCCTCGGGATCTTTGGGGATTGGTTCCAGGACTCCCTGCAGATATCAAAATCCATGGATGTTCAAGTTCCTTATATAAAATGACATAGTATTTGTATATAACCTACACACATCGATATACTTTAAATCATCTCCAGATTACTTAGACCTAGTACAATGTAAATGTTATGTCAATAGTTACTATGCTGTATTATTTAGGGAATGACAAGAAAAGTCTGTACATGTTCAGTATATACACAACCATATTATTAAAAAACAATTTTGGATTGAATACACAGATGTGGAATCCATGGATACAAAAGGCCTACGGTACTTGGAAGTATCAATAGGAAATTTCATCAAAATTGATGGTGAATTTTGCACAGAATTAACTCTCATTTTGCTTTTATTTATTTAGCATATGTAAGTCGGTCTCTAATAATAAAATAATTACAATGACTATTTTTCTCCAGCTCTAAATTTATTATAGCAACAACTCAGGATCAAATATAATTTGAGATCCCTTTGAAGGGGTATAAGCAGTTGGTTGATAATGATGTTGAGTAGATGGTCCAAAAAGACTCAGTCTGAACATCTTCAATTTTTTGCCTTAGACCAAATTTTAAGTGAGTGTAAGAATTCATCTTCTTTGAATACAGTGTATTGAATTTCTTAATGAATTCTCCAGCAAACATGAAAAAGTAAATGATGTTATCTGGGCAAGACTGGTTCCTTATAGAAAAGTAAGAATGTCATCTGTGGAGTTTTGAAACTTTATCGTAAATCATCACACATGACTCCCGGGGAAGCTTGTACATATATTCTGAAGTAGAAACTGCCCTTTTAATGGTGATATTCAGAATTTAGTCAGGCTGATAATTGTCCTAGTCTCAGCTTGTAGCCTCCTGTTTCCTTCATCTGAAATGTTCTTGCCCTTCACCTTCTTCAAGTCTATGCAAATGTCAACCTGGAGGGCCACACTATTCAAAATTGCATCCCTACTGATATGTCATTCCCTTTTTTCCTTAGCACTTACCACTATCCAACATATATTTTTTACTTATTTTTCTTGAATATTGTCTATCTTTTCTGTAGTTTTCTACTGCTGGTGTAACAAATTATCAGAAACTTAGTGATTTAACAATTAAAATGTATCATTTTATAGTTGTGTAGATCAGAAGTCCAACACATGTCTCAAAGGGCTAAAATCAAGGTGTCTTCAGGATTGCATTTCTTTCTGAATGGGCTAAGGGAGAATCTGCTTCCTTGACCTTTGTAGCTGTCCACATTCATTGGCTCCTGGCTCCCTTCCTTCATTTCCAAAGCCAACAAAGTTGCATCTTTCTGACCCTTCTTCTGTTATCACATCTCTCTCTTACATAACCAGGGAAAAGTCTTTGCTTAGAAGGACTTGTGCGATTAGATTGGGCCCACCGGGCTAATACAGACACTCCATCTCCAGGTCTGTGCCCCTAATCAAATCTGCAAAATCCTTTTTTGCATGTGAGGTAACGTTCATATAGTCCAGGGATTAGGCAGTAGAACTCTTTGCAGGGGCCATTATTTTGCCTATACTCATTGAAATGTAAGCTCCAAAAGGTCATGGATTTTTATTTGTTTGATTTGTTATATTCCTAGCACTTACAGTAGCACCTGGTATACAGTATAAACTCAAAAAATATTTATTTCAGCAAATTAATGAAAGAAAATTGAATTGGGCTAATGATGTCATGACAAACACATATTTGAAGTGCAGGTGCTAGACATAGACCCTTACTAGATTTTTTTGTTTTGATTTTTGAGATGGAATCTCACTCTCACCCAGGCTAGAGTGCCATGGCACTATCTCAGCACACTGCAACCTCTGCCTCCTGGGTTCAAGCAATTCTCCTGCCTCAGCCTCCCAAGTAGCTGGGATTACAGGCACCTGCCACCACCATGACCAGCTAATTTCTGTATTTTTAGTAGAGATGGGGTTTCACAATGTTGGCCAGGCTGGTCTTGAACTCTTGACCTCAGGTGATCTGCCTGCCTCAGTCTCCCAAAGTGTTGGGATTACAGGTGTGAGCCAATGTGTCTGGCTAGCCTCTACTAGATGTTTGAAGAGTTAATCACTTTAATTAAATAAACCTTAGTCCTCATTTGAAAAATGAGACCATCACTTTGCCCACTTCATTGAGTGATTTAGAGAATCAATCAATGTGATTTGCATTGAAGTGATCTGAAAATTCTCAGCTAAAGAAATGTAAATCATTGATACTATACTTTTTAAGTTGGTCTTAGTATTCTTACCTAAAAATTTAAGTTTCTTTGAGCTCAAAATATCAGCAATTTTGGTCACAGTTCACTCCTCAGACGTTCAGAAACCCCATTCAAGATGCTGAAAAAGATGTGGGAAAATCTTAAAGCATGGCAATAGCCTTCTTTGGTTTCTTTTTTGCCAAACATACCATTCCTCAGGGTCACTGCCCTAGACTGAGTGTAGCATGATTGGACCATCTAAGAAGATGGTGGGATAACAGAAAGTTATTCGGAGTCTTCAGACCTCAGTCTAGTCCAGGGGCTTTTTGACTGGGCATTTCCATTAGTATCTCCAAGCCACCCTGCTGCCTAGAGTTCATCATTCTCAACTACATATTATTAAAACATGTTAGCAAGTACTGCAGTGGTGCAGAAGAAAGTCACTAAGAGCCTTATTGGTTTTGTTTCCTTAAGGTAGGACTAGAACATAATTTAACTAACATACTGTCTTCATATAACTTAAGTTTATAACCAATATCACATAAAAGATAACATGCCCACAAATACTTGTAGAACTATTTTGCTGATCTTTCAACAAATGGCACTTAGAACTTTTATCATGTATTTTTAGAATATTTGTACAAGGAAATGAGCCTCTCCAATTTTATTGAAAACATTTGTCAATTTTATTAAATTTTTTAAAACTCAGAATTGGCTTGGAACTCATATGCTTATATTTACTAGAAGACTAAAAATCTAAAGATTTAAGAAAGAATTTTCTATTGCCTTAGCAAATCTGTAATGCCAAAATTAGAAAACAGTTATTTTTCTCCAGGATTGATGTAATTAAAAACACTAAAGTGGGGGTCAAATGACAACAACAAAACACTCTTAATATAGATGTGGTTTGTTTCTCTGGGCCTATGACTATATGTGGATATTTGGAAACATTACAGTGTTTGGCGACAACAAAGCTATTCATTATTAGTCAACAGATATGCACATTGTGGTGAAAACTCAACCAATAAAATTGTTAATTTAATGCAGTGATTCTCAAAGTGTGGTCTCCAGATCAGCAGCATTGGTGTCACTTGGGGACTTATTAGAAACATAAAATTGGAGGGTCTACCAGAGATCTACAGAATTAGAAATTTGGGGGAAGAGGCCCGGTAATGTGTGGTTTACTGGCCCTTCTAGGTGATTCTGATGATCATTAGTGAATGCCCTTTTACTTTCTTACCTTAAAATGTCTTATAATTTTGTTTGATAATGTATATGAAAAAGCACAATTGCTTTTTAAAATGTGAAAATCTGAGTCAGCAATTAGGGCCAAGTCATATCTAAAAATCATGTGGGCAGGGTACTCTGAAAACAAGATATTTGAATCAGCTGAAAAGCCGCCACTGCAACCCAAACCTAAAACCTCCCCGAAAACCCAAACCCAAAAGTATTATTTATTCAACAATTTACATAAATTATCCATGTAAAATAAACATTATATATATGAAGAAATGCTTTTCACATATTAACTGAAATCTAACTTATTTTGTTGGAATCTTCCCTCGCATTTTAGACATATTTTCCAGAGACTGATTTTCTTGCTCCACAATTGTATTGGAAACCCCCCCAAAAAAACAAAACCAAACAGACAAGCCAACAATATTCTATTGTAATCAACTAGGTTTTTTAAATCCAGAGTCTTAAAAATATGGTATTTTCCCCTGTGAGTTAAATAAGCACAAAACAAACATACTATATGGTCTATAGTCTTATTTTAGTAACTGGAAACACTATTTTGCCTGCATTCCAATTGTTATGATAAAGGTGAAGCCAAAGTCCTGAGACAGCCTCAAGGATCTGGTGGTTAATTCTTTCAACAGAACCAAGGACAGTGTTCCAGACAATGAGGTCTGTTTCAGCTGCGTCTCACAAGGTGAGTGTCCAGGGTATACAGAATGGGGTTGAAGACTCTTTCCACAAGAGCAGCAGAATAGTATGCACATGAAAGTACTCCATTACCAAGAACCCTCAAGGGATGAACCTGTGTGCAATGGAGTTACACCATCCAGGACTTCCAGAGTAGAGGATTGGGGGTTATTGGTAGGCAATGGAGAGCCAATGAGATTCCAGGTTGTGGATTTACATATCACAGTCTCTTGTTAGGAGGATGAGCTCCAGCCAAAGTGTAAGCTTTAAACTGAATCTTACAGAGCCTGTTGTCAGGAAAGTCTGGCAATTTTCAGCTTGTCAAAAGCCCAGGCGAAAGCAATAGTGGTGGTGATAGAGGCTAGAATGTGAGAAACCTTTGGGGCAGGTTTGAATGTGATGGCTGAAGGAAAAAATAGGAAACAAGGTGAAAACTTGGGCTTCTTGTTAAGAATTTCTTAATATTGTGTATGATACTTATTTTGCATTACTTATCCATGCAAACTATTGAGGACAACAAGATAATTTTGTGCTTAGATTGGTGTGTGTGTGTGTAGTGGGGGGTCCTCTATCATGTATCTAGCTGATTCAAATCATTTTTTTCTAAATGATAGGAACACGTGAAAAGTGATATCTCTGGGAGTCAGAGAAAGTATGGATCCATTTCTTAACCAGCAGTTCTTTAAGTGGAAGTCTGTGAACCTCTAAAGCAGCAGAGTCATGAAAGACATTTAGAAAAATACAGTCACCTGGGTCCTGTCCCCAGAAAGCCTGATGTCATTTTTCTGGGTGTCTGGCCCAGGCATCAGATTTTTTAAAGTTCCCCAGGTGATTGAAAGTGGATAAGAACTAATGCTTGAAAATATAAGTGAAGGCTTTTTTCAATTAGATACTATAACTTTAATTTCATTCTGTTGATTTGCCTAATCATCTGTTCTGATGCTAATGAAACCAAAGTGGTATACATTTACCTCCTAGGGATGATGCAAAAACAAATAAGATAATAGGTATTACAGAACATCAAGCAGATACTTATTTGGGCCCTGTTGTCAGCAACAGTGTTACAGCATTTTCCTGCAGTGAGTAAATACTTACATAAATCAATGGGAAAACACAGCAAAGTAGCATAATTTCTTCACTTTTACCTTTAATACGTGGGCTATAAAGTTGTCTATAAAATACTATCTGCCACAACTTATAATAAATACATCCTTTTTATTGACATAAGATGGGTAAATATAGTTTTTAAAAGGCATCAGAGGAGCGATCAAGGCAAACTGGATGTCAACACCCATTTTGAGGGGGTTAATTTTTCTTCCAGGAAGTTTATAAATGGCAGGTCCTGGAAATCCTAAAATCCCTAGATGGACTTTGCCTGGCACATACTTGACATTCAATAAAAATGCAGTAAATGCCTGAACATGACCAGCACATGTGTTGTCTTCATACAGTACAGTAACACTATATTGTTTGGGCTGGGTTGTGCTGAAAAAGTTGATCTCTTCCAAGACTTAAAGAATAGTGTCTAAAATTTAGCAATACAAAATCTGGGCAGATGTGTAATGAAAGTGCTATGAAATGATTAGAATATCTAAAACAAAGAAAAAAAATCATGGATTTGCTAATTTTGGATACACAAATATAGAATATATCAAATACACATACGGTTCTATCTGTAATATGTGATTTAAAAAATTAGCTTTTGGCTACTTTTAAAGATTTTCAACATGAAAGTTGGAACTACCCAACTTCCAATGAAGAAGTCTCAGCTCTATGCATCTGCAGTATTTAACTTCTCCCACTTTTTCCAATCTCTTAGATTTCAGCTGTTATGATACATTTCCAAGACCTTTATTCAGACCCTTACAAGCTTTTGAAAAGACTCTCTTTTTTCTTTAATATGAGATGTATTGTTTACCTATTACACTGAGTGGCACTACAGAAAAACATGGATAATCTGTATTTCTGCACTCTTTGTGAATGAGCTAAATGCAATGTTTACCACCACAAATTTGGTACAACCTACATGAAAAAAGACCTCAGTTTTAAATATAATACTGTTCCACATAGTACGACAAATATATACTCGGTATACGAACCATTTGGTATGCTACAATAAGACCCACCCCTAATATAAGCAGGCTTATCTGAAGTTTACAGAAGATTTAATATGGTTTCTAGATGGATAAATATATATATGTATGGGTGTGCGTGTATGTGTATGCACACATATTTGCTGAGTGGTTAATATAAAAGCTATGATAGGATGTGAGGATAAACACTGTGTTAGCTAAGTACTATAGAGAAAAAGAGTTCTGAGGATCTGGAATAGGATAAAGATCACAGGAAAAGAAGATGAGATTTCCATAAAAGAAGCTTTGACAGCTTTGACCAACTCCTAACTGTCTGCCTGTAGTCTACATTATGTATGATTAGAAAGTTTGTGTTTCATACAGAAGCTTTCCAATTATTAATTAGGAAAACATTTACACATGGTATGTCACATGAGTAGGTTTGTCTCCTTAGCAGAACACAGTAATGCAGATATTAAAAAGGATATGTTGTCAGAAATAAATTATTCATGCTTCCTAACTTTTCTAATTTGGTAATTTGAAAACATTAATAGGATTTGGCCATTCTTAATTGTGTTGATGACAATCCTTGCTCTCTTTATTCCTCAAGGCTAGTTGAAATGTATTGAATTTATATTAATTTTTATGACCATCTGTGGCTTCTCAAAAGTAAAATAACTTCAGAAGCTTCATAATTATGGAGAAAATACTAGGTGAAACTTTGCAGAATGATTTATAATTTATATGAGATTTTTATTTACTTTTTGAGAACTATCACTTGAATATGTAATCATCAAACAGGTGACCTTCCACTTATTTGATATGATAGAAGAAAACTTCCAGCATTCCAATTTTAACATTTTATTTGAAAATTCACTGCTATAATAACACTATAGAATTAAGGAGAGTTGTGTTGTAAACATAGTCCTTCTTTTTAAAAACGGGAACTCCTATTTTATCCTTTAGCTATTATATTCATCTACTCATTTTTAGTGTTGCTTTCACCAAACAACACGTCTATAGTAAATATATTTACGTTTTATGATTACAGGGAAGTGATTCCTAACAAAAATGAGAATAGAGTGTTCAAATTGGGGTTAGACCATCCCAGTTCTGTCATAGTTTCCATTGTTGAAATAAAATCCCAACTGAAAGATAATAGGTCTTGTTAGTTGGCAGGCAGGTTTCATTGAGTAAACCAAGTTGCTTTCTAGGATTTTGTGAAGAAAAATTCTGCAACTCTAAAATTCACATAACACTTAAACTGACATCAAGAGTAGTGCCCGATCACTATGGAAGCAATCAATGACTGTAAAAGTTGTTTGGCTTTAGCCTCTGCTGTGAAAAAGCATGAAAAGTATTTATGAGAATAGAGAGGCGTAAGGGGTTGCATTTTCCACAGTTTATTGGACATCTCTACTTGGACAATCACAGACTTCTCAGACCCTACTAGCCCAAATAGAACACATAATTTCACCCTCAAACCCAGTCCTCTTGCTGGACCCCAAACTCAGTGAATGGCCTACTGTTCATCTAGTTGTCCCAAGTGTCTTCCTGTTCCTTGCTGTCATATATATTGAAATGCCAGGTCCCGTTGAATCTATTTCCTAAGTAGCTATTTCCTAAATCTCTTTACTTTTCATTCTCCCCTTGCTGCTGGTCCAAGCCATGAGTACTGACTGGTCTGAATTATTGCAGCAATGTCCCCGCTGGTCTCCTTTCCTTCAGCACTGTCCTTCTCCAATACACTCTCTACAGCATAGCCAAATACTACAAACTCAAAGGCTTTCCCTTTTGTTGGAATGAAGTCCAGAATTCTTAACATGGATAGCAAGGCCTGCTATTTTCTGTTCCTTGCATTACTCTCAGCTTCATCTCCCATTATTCTCCAGACCACGTGCAACTGTCCTCTCTGCACCCTAAACTCCACGATATGCATGTTCAGTAACGTGGTAATGTCAAGAACTCTCCACTTTCCAACTTTGCATATGCTCTTCTCTCTGCCTGCCCTGTCCATCATCTTGCTAATTTCTATTCAGCCTGTAGCTTTAGTGCCTCTTCCATGAATCATTCCTGAACTCCACATCACCCAGTCCTAAAATCAAGGATGCCTGCTTGCATAGCATCCTATATTCTACCTTATCCTGAAAGTGATTATACTTCACTGTAATTGATGTTTACTCATCTAGCTTTACCATTGGACCTCCGGCTTCATGAGAATCATGTATGTGAGTATCCTTCTCACTGTACAACCTTAGCCCATTATAGTGATAAATCCATGGTAGGTGATCCACAAATATTTATTAAATGAATTAATCTGAATGCAGTTACGTACAAAGACCACAGAGTTCAGATTTTTGTCTATGCCCTTAGCTATCATGTCAAAGAACTGCAGGGTAGTGCATGATAACTAACTGTCAGCTTATTACAACAGACCTCCCTGCAATACAGTTTCACCCACCCTACCCGCCCCCCACAAATTCTAATCACTAGCCAGATTTAAATCTATTTGACTCTACTTCTTTCAGCCTTGGTAAGAACTATAGCAGCCATCATTTAAGAAGAGAATTAAATTACTAATATCTGTCTACCCATTTCTCTGAGAAAATGACATTACTTCTTTACAGAATTAAAACACCATTTCTTTGAACGTGATGAAGAAGCCAATTTTCTTTTGTATTCCTGCCTCAAAAAAGACTATATGTCTAGACAGAATATTAGGGAAGTTATTCCATAAGATACACCTTTCTGCTAGAATAAACTTCATTATTTCTACAAAATTATGGAAGTAGCTGGTTATACTTCTCTGCTTACTTCTTAATTTTTAAAAAATAACAAAAATAACAAAACCAGATAAAAGAAAGTCTACTCCATATTTTCTAAAACAGAATTCTGCTAACACACACACACACAATGAATTTCTATACCATTCTTCAAAATTCTAAATATTGTCAACGTCATTTTAAGAGAAACAGAACTAGTTTAGTTAGTCTACAACTGTCCTGTGGTATTCTTTGCACCAGTGGATCTCAGACTCTAGCATACATCAGAGTGTCCTGGAGATCTTTGTAAAATGCAGGTTTCTGGGCCGCTCCCTTCCACCCAGAGTTTCTGATTCATTAGGCCTGAGATGGAACCAGAGAATTTGCATTTCCAGCAAGTTCCTAGGTGATATTGATGCTGACGTGGGGAACACACTTTGAGATGTGACTTACACATGTAACTAACAGTAGGGAAGCACATTTAGTTCTGTCCATGCAGTTCTATCATGCATTTTGACATGTGCTGTCCTCTTGTTCTCTTTCTTTCCTTTTTTTGGTACCAGTATCTAACTCAGCATTACTGCCTAAATACATAAAGCCTGTATTCCATGTTAAAACTTAACAGCACAAGGGTACATCATTTAAAACAAAACAAAGCAAACAAACAAAAAACAACAACAAAAACTGGAAAAAAGAGGGCTATTTCTGCAAGTTAAAAAATTAAATGGAAAAACAACCCAAAAATTGCTCTAAGGGAGTTTTGCCTTCAGTAGCAAACATGTTTTGCCTCAGTGGTGATTTCTTTGTTCGGGAGCCAAGGTGGCAATTAAGCTGGCACAAAGAGCAGGAGCCATTTGTTTAATATGATGATAGCGTAGCCCTTTGTAAATCCTGGAACAATGAGGGCCCACACATAAGCTCATTCCAAATTCTAGTTCCTTCTCTTCCCCTGTTGCTCAGTGTGAATTCTCATAGCCACGAAGGAAGGGGAAGATTTTCAATCCTGTCACATCCTCCCCCATTTAAACCATTTATAGTCTTAACTTATAAGATATGAGTAAGAAATCTTCTTTAAACATTTTGCAGAGCTGATCATCAAATCTAACAAACTGGTGGTTTTGAAATCTCCTTTGCTCCAAATACTTTCCACTAACCTCTATGCTCTCTGTTGTGTCATTGTGCTGAGAAGAGCAAGTTAAAAATCCAGTCTTAAGTGGGGCTTGGTAGTAGGATTATTTTTATCTTATAGATTTATTTCAATCTTCATTTTAGGAAGAAAGGAGACCTTAGGAAGGTCTAATTCTCATCAGTTCTGGCATAAGCTGAGTCAAGTAAGGGATCTCAGAATTTAAAGAAAGGGATGCCCTTAATAATGGCATCTGAAAGAAGCAAGTGTACTATACTGTGACAATCACAAGATACTACATCAGTTCCCATCCTCCACTAGGCTCTTTTAGGATGGAGACTCTGTCTGGTTCACTGCTTTATCTCTAGAATTTAGAACTGTACTCAGAAAATAGAAGGCACTCAATATGTAGCAATTATTGCCTGACTGGCTCTCTCTGTAAGCATTGCAGGAAATGTACAACCAAAATTTATAAAGTGTAACATGACACCAAAGTTCATAAATTAAATGTTACCAAAATAGACTGTTGTTACAAATGAAGAAAATTAATCAGAAGGTATCTTTTTAGAATATAACAACCTCTAACACTCAGTCTACAAATATACCCATCATCAAACTTCTGGCAAATGTTCAAAATAAATAAACACCTATCATGACTTAAATCCTTGGCATTATACTTCAACAGTGTTCACATGAGTAAAAGCATTTTTGCCTAAGTTGTCTACCAGTTTATAATACGGGAAGGAATTCCCCATGGGATACTATCTCCTCCCCCTTTATATAGGGAATACAGGTTTGGCTAAATACTTTCTCATAATTGTGCAGAAGGCTCATGCCCTTATAAAAGGGCAATCACATATATTATCAATGTGATTGATAACATTATCAATGGTTTCCTAAAAGCAGCCTCTCCATTTTGCAAGTCTATCAACTTACAGTTCTTTACCTTCCCTTCAGCTGAATCTACTCACTTCAGGCTCAGCCTGAGTTCATGAAAGAACCCTGCCAGGGCGGGGCCCATTTAAGGACTAACTGTGTTTAGGTCATGACACTCAGATCTGGATCTAGGGGTAACTGCTGGCTTCTGCATGATCTACTCTTCTTCTCAGGCTGCCCATTCCCTGATATCTACTTTGAGAACACTAGATCCTGTGCCTGATGTTCAAACTAGGATGGCCTCATACCACAATGTTTTGTTGCCCCTTCTAGCTTTGGATTTCCCATAACCCCAAATAGTCTAATCCACACCAGGCCCTCTTATGCCCTTTTGATACTATTTCTCAAATGACTCACAAGTCCAGCCTCTGAGGTCAAGCTAGTTCTCCCAGGTCTCTTCTAGTATCCTAGTGCTATTTTTTTCTCTGCCAAGTTCTGATTTCTTTTCCAGTCCCTGTTGCTAAAATCCTACTGAATCCCTCACAGCCACCCAAACCCTGGCAAGGTATGATTTTACCATCTTAAGTTCATTTTCAGGGCTGAGCGTATAATAATGACTAGTCAGGCAGCACCCAGTGATCACACTGTATGGAGAGTATAGACATTGGGATGGAGGAAGGGCAAAAAGAGGCCCTCGATACTGAAACATATTTTCAGAGAGTAATATAATTGGTGAATTCTCATATGCAGTGAGGATCAAATTGATGAACCATTTTAGCACTCCCACAAGAATTCTGCTACCTCATTTCTGCACAGAAATTCATCTTATGAAAAAGTTCCACAATTTTTAACATACTATAGCATCTCTTCATGCCAAGTAGTTTTGTATTTTAAGAATTACAAAATGCACTCATCAAATAATTTTGGCACATAATATATATTTCTAAATTCCAGAACAAATCTCTCTCCTGGTGTTCTATTTAAAATACAACCTGGGCTTGTACATCATCCAGTATGACAGAAAAACATATATTCATAGAAGACCAACACTTGCCCTACAGGTGCTAGAATCTGACAACTTGTTGAAATTAGATTGAAAAGTAGTTATACAGTATGTAAGAACAAAGGCAGGCTACAATATTTCCTTCTAGTGGACATCATTAATGCCTCAGAGATGAAATGTACGAAACTCTTCTAGAAATACTAATCAACTGAAACAAGCAGCCCCCAAAACAGTAATGTGGTCAGTCTGTATGCTGCCAGGTAATTTATAATCCATGACAAGCAGAGCCAAGTGAAAGTTATTTACATTTGTTCTTCTGGTAGAATAGAAGGGATGAGAGTGAAAAGGATCTGTTGAATCAGATCATGTTTGACTGAGGAGTGACAGGGAAGTTCTCTTCAATTAATAGCCAGTGGCATAATTTGAGCTAATGCCAGCTGGGCTTTCATCATGAAATGACACAGAAATAAATTATTCTGTATTCAGTTGCTGGCATGGTGAAGTGAATTAATCCACTCAAATTTGGAGGAGGGAGAGAGAAAGTAGATTACACTATCTGAATTTTTTGAGCCTGTTTTAGCTACACTTTAAGGATACTGAGGTTCATGATAATTGTTAAAATGTCCAAGTGGATCCATTTAGACTCAAATACTTGCTTGAATGAACAAATTCTTAGAAGGGAGGAACCAAACAGAGTAGAAATGGCTTTATGAAGGTCATGGTGGTTTCTTTCACGGATTAGTGAAATTCATATTCAACTCAGAAGGTCAGTGGGAAGTGGGCAAAAAGAGTTTTCTTAAGAACAACCTTATAGGGGAACTCTTGAGGGAGTAACAAGATGACTACAATGATACAAAGGAATCCAGGACAGGTTTAGAGAGGTCAAATGCCTGCTGGTTCATTCAGAAAAGATTAACAGACCCAGCTACTGGGACTTTTCTGGCTAGGCATCCTTCCCAGTGGTCACAAGTCAATGCGTCTCCTGGCTGCCTGGCTACATTCCCATCCGTCTGGATGGAAGAGCGCCCACCCACACACCAGACCTTTTCCTTAGGGGAAAGTTTCTGAGGTTCCACGTCAGGCAAACTTTGCTTACCCATCACTTCAAGTAAACAACTCTTCCATGGGGATTTCTTACAGAAAAAAAAAAATGCACTTGAAAGCATCTAACCAAAGCAATGAAGGTGGAAAAAACAGAAGTTATGTGGGAATCTGAGTATAGAATATACAGACATAAAATAAGCTCTCCAAATGACGAAGCAGTCACAACTTGACCTCTGAATTGTTTGCTGTTTGTTCCTTCAATATTCAAACTGTAGCCCTGGAAATACAAACACAAACTTCTAAACACTCACAGGCCTGTGGCAACAAAATGCTACATGCCAGCTTCACAACTGGGGCATGCAGATCATAAATCCTGTAGTGGCGGGAGGGGAGGTGTGGAAATAGACTGTCATCATCCTGCAGCAAGGAAAACTGGGCACAAGGAAAAGGCAACTGGCAACACATTCCTGGATTCTCTCATTCATTGAAGAAGGAACTCAGGGATTGAATTACCCAATTGACGCTAGTTCTACCCATGCCAGAGGGCAAAAGTTCCAAGACTGCCACAGGTCATGGTTGCTTGGAATTTAGGCAGAGTTGCTTTGTCCTTAGTGTGTAATAGAGAGAAGTTCTGGAAAAGGAGCTCCTCATCGAGTCTGGTAAGGAGCACTCCTATTCTGACATGGATTTCAGAGGACTCAGGGGACAACGTGCCCAGGATTTAACACTTTTAATCAGTCAGCATGAGAGATAAACCTAATTTGGCTATATGAGACTGATGAGAAACAGTCTTTGCCATCTATAACACAAAAGGAAAAGGAAAACATAAGAAGCCCATTACTTTTAGTTACATTCAGAGCAAGAAAGAAATTCCTACAATCACATAGCACACGGTTCCATCAGTAGTTGGCCTGTGAGATTCTAAGCTATTAGCTGGAAGGTCTCTCCACAGTGAGTAGTGGGGAGAAGCGAGCTGTTAGTTGAATTAGCAAGTGTTTTTTCAAATGTCATATGTAGTGTCAATGTGTGTCCTAAATATAACTCCCTCCCAATTCAACAATTTATAGCCAGAACATAGGCACAATTTCTAGATATGAGATTGCATGACAATGTTTCTCAAGGATTAGTTTATTTCTTTCAACACACCCTTTTTAATACAAACTGTTTTATTTTCTAGCACTCACTACATCTCACCCAAATGTGTGGATGGCAACAGAAAATTCTGATCATTACTCAGTATTGTGTAAGAGCCTATTGCTTTGTATTGCTTTTATAATCGCTGTGGGTCAGATGAAGCCTCTATTTCTATACCTGGCCTAAATAATATATACAGATGTATTAACACACTGTCTATTGAACTACTAACATATTTATATATAGTCTTACCTCTCACATTCAGGGACCAGTTAGCTAACTGATGATTTATTTTTCTTCAGTCTTTTCATTTTGACTTGTTCTTTATAATAAAAAAAAAGTGATACAATTAGAATCTGTTGTATAATGAGCATTTCCCAGGTCCTATGCTAGATACGTTTTATACATTATCATCTTTAAACCTAACAGTCTTCTGAGGTTAAAATCCAATTACATAAAAAGCAAAAGAATCTCAGAAGTAAAGAGACAAGCCAAAATATAACTATGCCCTAGTTTTACCCCTGCATTTTAATTATTTTGTGGGGGTAACTTTCATTTGCCTGTCTTCCTTTAAATTGTAACTTTTTGGAAGATAGGAACTCCATATTATTCATCTTTTCATCCTCTGTGCCTAGAACAGTGCCTGGAACCT
Organism: Piliocolobus tephrosceles; assembly: GCF_002776525.5. Lineage (NCBI taxonomy): Eukaryota > Metazoa > Chordata > Mammalia > Primates > Cercopithecidae > Piliocolobus > Piliocolobus tephrosceles. Next base: position 59,780,664 of record NC_045437.1, on the reverse strand, counting down.
GGTAGGGTCAGAAATGTGAGAAGTAGATATAGGCCATGCAGCCAGTCAGCAACAGTGCTGGGTTTTCAATGCAGAAATGTGATTCCAAGACCACTCATGTTAAAAAAAAAAAAAAAAAAAAAAAAAAAAAAGTTGCAGTTTATCAGTGATGTTTGGCAAAAGAATGGATGCTGATATTAGTTTACCCAGTTTCATTCTAGGTAGTTCATAACCAGGAGCTTCTCAAGAAATACTCGTTTACAGAATTAATGAATCCAAGTTAGCTCTGTTTCCCAAAACCATAGATAACTGGAAACTAAAAATTGGATAAAGTCGGTTTCAACAGAACAAAAAAGAGTTTGTGTTAAATATGAATGAGCATTTACTTCGTTAAATGATATGTGAGCTTTTCACCTAGATTACAGGAAAATTACTCTAGCATCAGTTTTTACTTTGAACTTTGAAGAACTTTAAAGAGCTATAGTGAGTAAAACCCAAGGTGGTCTCTGCATGAAAAATTCTAGTTTGTCCCTACTGTAAAAATTCACAATACAAATATAATCATGAGGGTATTTTCTTTCACAGCATCAGTTATTTAAAAATACAAATCTTTGAAGAAAAATTTTCTGACAAAGTAAAATAGCATTAAATCCTATGAAAAGATTACAGGCACAAAACCTGAGGATTTTTACATAAAGTTTTGTTGATGGAGTCAAATACTTGCATTAGCGCTCTTTCCAAACCCTGACTCCATCCCTTCACACTCCACTTGTAATAACTAATGTTAATAGTAAAAATATATTTATACTGGAATGATGAACAATGGGCATAAAACAGTTGTTTGGTTTACCAAATTCCCCTTCACTCACAGCTTAGAACGTAACCAATTTAGCTATGACAATGCCAGCTTAGTTTATCCAATAGCATAGTAAGCACTATTCCTAGAGCTCATGATAATTTTAGGATCTCATAGAAATGTTAAATCTCTTTTAAAATCTGAAAAAAATGAGTACAATACAGTTTAGATTATATTTATCTTTACATAAATGCATCTACAAAATATAATTTTGTATTTTTTATGAGGAGCGGACCCACAAAGCCAAAAGTGCATTGGGCCCATCAAAGTCATAATGAGCTAGGGTATTTTTAATCTTTATAAAATTGCTATGGCATTATTATCTGTTGGAATGCCAGGAACATGTTAGTATTTTGTGCCTTTTATTTCTTCTCACCTGCTAAAACATATCTAATCTCACGAAAAAAGATGGAAAAGTCTTATGAATTGGATTGGATATGAATAGGATGGATATATGACGGGTATGAATAGGATGAATGGATATAAGTCATAAATCCAATTTAACTGGGCAATGAAAGAAAAAAATTCCTAAGAAAGCCTTCCTTTTCCCTATCTCACATCTTTTACCTGGAAAACAACAATTTAGAAATGATTACAATTTCAGAGAACTGAAGGAAAAGATGAACTACCAGAATATTGTGACTTCATAAAAACACTAATTTAGAAATGCTTACCCACAAAGCTTTTTTCCCCCATAACACTGGATTTGTTAATTGAATTGAGCAAATCCTGAATCCAGCTGGATATCTCAGTATGTAGTAACACCAAATTACTGAGTTAGCACTGAATTAATAATCTGAACTGGGTGAGTATACTAACTAACTTTACTCAGTTACTAAAAGGCTAGTATCAAAGCTAATGTCAGAAATGCCTTTCTCATACAGTACAGCATAACCAACAACAGTAGTTCTTGTGGGCATTATGTTTTCATGCCAAGCAAGCCACACCTTGATTTTCTGACTGTGCTTTCTATGAGTTGGTTCTATGTTCATCCATTAATAGGATGTTGACTTATTGATAAATATATTATCTAATTCTTCCTCTAGCTCTAACTATTCTGTGGAACAGATAAAATAAGGAGTAAAAATAAAATGCTTTCAAATTTGAAGTATTTGTTAAGTATCTTGGCATAGAAAAAGGCAAGAAGTAATGTTTGAAATAAATTTGTAACATTATCTGTGAATTGTATATATCTATGAACTTCCATCAGTATTTTATAGGAAAAAGGGGGCAGTATATACACAGTTCAAATACCAATACTTGGATCCAAAATTTTTAGGATTTCTAGCACATTCTAAGTCTCTTTTTAAAAATTATAAAAGCAAATTAGAATTTAACACCTTGCCTATATAAGTCATAATATAGAATTATATAAGAAGTAAATAAGTAATGACAACCTCAAGTAAATGTTAACTTTTTTCACAGCCATATTTTGATTTTTTTGACATTTTATTGCAGACAAGAATTCCTTTTTCCTTTCAAAATATCATTTTCACAATTATGCTGTGAAATATGTGGTCACCTGATATTATAGGAAAGCAGAACTTTAAGAGACTTAGAACTATATTCCTCCTTGTCGTAATGAGATATTCTTCACATATGATCATTTTTTTCTGGTTACAGTGCATCTCTGAATACTCGTCATGCATCTTCTCATCTTATTCTGATAACAGAATTCCAATTTTCCTTTGACGAATCCCCCTCCTACTGATGGAACTGACCTCCACAACCGGGGCACACAGAGGCCTGGTCAGTCAGTCACAATTGACTCAAGGCTGACCTATAATCCAAGTGCACACACATTTCAAGTCAGCCCTGGGTTTTCCTTGGAACCACTGGGAGAGATGTATGCTCTCACGTCACAAGAATTACTACAGGCAACCTTGTGCTGTCTGAGCTTTCTTCGCTACCACATAAAGTCTTAGAAACACAGTGAGATAGAAGGAGAGAAAGAGAAAGACAAAGACAAACACCCTGATCAAATCATGAGAGGGCCTGCAGCAATCCTCATAACCATTAAAACTAGCTGTACCTTTTGAATCTTTGAGTTTCAAGATCCTGTAAACTGCTATTTTGCATAAGTCAGTTTAAATTCAGTTTATATTATTTGCAACTAAAGGAGAAAACTGTACTACTGTATTTCACCACATGAATATTTTCAGTGTTAAGGAATATAAAAGAAGTCTTGATAACGATACAAGTTCACTTTTGCTTACTTACTCTTTGCTGTCTTTATATTTGATTGACAACAAGGGACTCCAACTGTTGCTTGTTGCTCCATTGGGGAAAATTTATTTATTCATTCATTCTTTCGCTCATTCATTCAACAAATGCTTATTTCACACCCATTAGGTACCAGGCACCCATCTAGGTACTAAAGATTCATAATTGAACAGAATAGACAAACGTTCTTCATCTGGTGGGAGGGAGTCAACCCTTAATTAATAAATAAATAAAAATCTAAGTGTGCTGAATAGCTACATGTGCTACAGAGAAAAATAATGCAGGAATGATGATACAGAAACTTTGCACTTGATGCTAGGTTTGGATTAGCTGTTTTTTAAAAATAGATGGTCATGAAAAGTCTTATGAAGAAAATGATATTTGAGCACAGGCCTGAAAAAAAATGGAGCTCCTTACTGGGTCCTAGAACAGAGAAGGTATGGGTCCTAGAACAGAGAACAGTAAGTCTCAGCTCTGTAGGGTGCATGGCAAATTTTCCTCACAGGAGTTCACCTAGTTACACAAGAGAGAAACTCCCATGATGCCCCACTAGAACTTTTTGCTGCTAGCTCTCTGAGGGAACTGGGCATATTTGTTTTGTTTCACTGGGCAAACAGAAATACGAGTTAGGGGTGGCTGTAGGTTCCACGAATCATTATTATTTTCAGTGTTCACTCTCTGGCGTAAAGACTGTGATGTGAATTGCTGACTAATTTTATAAAGCACCTGGAGCTCCTCAGGGCAAAAGGCACTATGTCAACACCAACATTAAATAAATAGCAATAATTGGCCAAATCCTCTGGTGGTATAAGGCAAATAAAATATGTTCCCTCTTGGAAGTTCATGACGTCTGCCAGGTTAAGCAAGAATGAGGCAAAGCACTTTCAGAAAGCCACTTTTTCTACCATTGTATACGGCCTCCAAACAGCCACTGTGAAATGTTAAGTGTTCAACAGCAAATTAAAACTGAGTGTGTTTTTTATTTCATTATCGCAACAAGGTACTAAATGACCACTTGAGATATTTATTGTATGTTATCATTTTCCAGGTGGTATTACTATTAGCTAGAAATAAGAGTAGAGTGACATTCATTTGATAATAAGAGCAGAACTATTTTCCACCAATTTTTAGAGCACATGAAAATCTCTTTAGCAAAAGGACTTTTTCAAGGGTTGAATCTCTTACAGTTTTTCAATGTGAATGTTAATTAAAGAAACCTACCAAAACCAAGAATTATTTCAAATGGTTATATGGTTTCAAATGGTAGATGAAACATGAAAATGTATATAACATATTGACAAGATTTAATTTGTGTCTCTAAGAATTCTGTACCTAATTTCTATGAAAGTCTGTACCCGCCCAACCCGCTCCATACCAAAACAAGCATTTGTGAGAAAGCACTATATACACACACACACACACACACACACACACACACACACACATATATAAACACCAGGATGTGAATTTTAAATAAAACAAGGGATAGCTCAGGATAAACTTGGTTTTACTCTACTAACTCCAAAGTTCAATGAAAAAAAATAACAATTTTCTCAAGGTTATTAATCATCATTACTTATAGAATTATGAAATACTTTTCTAAAAACATTTAGAACTAATCTAGTATGATTCCTTTATTTCACAGATGAAGAAACCAAGTATCAGAGAGGTCTCTTTGCTGAGAGTAATCTATATGCTGAAAACCACCTATAACACTTTGAACCATACCTACTGTTGGTATTTTGTGATGTCCTCCTAGATGTTTTTCCTTCAATAACTATATAAAAATTTTTTTTATTATAAAAATGGGCTCACATTTTATGTATTTTTTATTTCTTCATGTAACATAATGAAAATCTACCATGTTGAAAATTATCCTTATGCATCAGTATCTTATCATACACATTTACCTTGATAACATATCAAGGTATATTGTGCTAATTCCCACTGCTGAATATTTGGCTCATTTTTTTTTTTTGGCACATTTTCAGTTTTCCACTATAATAAACAATGATGTGGCTAAATCTTTTCACATATTCTTAATTATTTCCTTAGGATAAATTCTTAGAAGTAAAATTGTTGGTTCACAGTGTGACTTGAATTCTAGAAGGTGACTCAAACTTTCACTTTCATTGCTAATGAATAAGAATGTCCTGACTTTAATCAATACATTGAATTTGTTATCATCTAGTTTCAACTTTTCGACTTTGTTTTTTTAATCTTGAATACTCATTAGAGAAAATGTTAGTTCACTATTGTTTAATTTATATTTCTTTAAAGTTGGGGTTTTATTCATGTAACTCAGCAATTTTTTTTTTTTTTTTTGAGACGGAGTCTCGCTCTGTCGCCCAGGCTGGAGTGCAGTGGCCGGATGTCAGCTCACTGCAAGCTCCGCCTCCCGGGTTTACGCCATTCTCCTGCCTCAGCCTCCCGAGTAGCTGGGACTACAGGCGGCCGCCATCTCGCCCGGCTAGTTTTTTGTATTTAAGTAGAGACGGGGCTTCACCGTGTTAGCCAGGATGGTCTCGATCTCCTGACCTTGTGATCCGCCCGTCTCGGCCTCCCAAAGTGCTGGGATTACAGGCTTGAGCCACCGCGCCCGGCCCTTGTGTTTCTTATAGATTGATTGTGTTCATTTTTCTGGAAGAAAGGTCAATTTTTTTCCTTATTAATTTCTAAGAATTTCTTTTTTTTTTTGAGATGGAGTTTCGCTCTGTCGCCCAGGCTGAAGTGAGTGGCACGATCTTGACTTACAGCAACCTCCACCTCCCAGGTTCAAGTGATTCTCCTACCTCAGCCTCCTAAGTAGCTGGGATTACAGGCATGTGCCACTACGCCTGGCCAATTTTTGTATTTTTAATACACACAGGGTTTCACGATGTTGGTCAGGCTGGTCTCAAACTCCTGACCTTGTGATCCGCTTGCCTCAGCCACCCAAAGTGCTGGGATTACAGGCATGAGCCACCAAGCCTAGCTGATTTCTAAGGATTTTTAAAACATTAACGCTAATGTCTCTTTAGCAACACAGGAAATAGAATCCCAGCCTTATCATTTGCCTTTAAGTTTTCTTTATGGTGTTTTTGATGTGTAGAAAAATTTGATTCCTTAATATATACATATCTATGAGACATTTTCTTCATGCTTTCTAGCTCTAGTGATATGCTTAGAAATATCTTCCCTATCTTGAAATTTAAATACTCATTTTTACTTTATTTTAGTAATTTTAACGAAATTACTTTTTAGTTGTTACATTAATAAAATTTCATATTATATATTAATGAAATCTTTAAATCTATATAAGGTTTAAAGAAGGAATCTAACTTTGTATTATTTTCCCAAATGATAGCTGTTGCTTTCAACACCATTTGTTGAATAATCATCCCTTTTCTCATTGAATAAAATGCTACTTCAGTCACACACACACACACACAAATACATACGTGAGTCTTATTTGAAATCTATAGTCTATCTAAATCAGCTTTATCTAATTCTTCACCTGAGACACTGTCCTAATTCTTACAATATTATATATGATATAATATATATGATTGTAATTTTTATAATATAATCACTGGAATAGTGTGTTCTACATCCTTCCAACCTTTACCCACTGTGCTTTATTTCAACTTTTTCTTGATTTTCCCATGTTAGCTTGATTTTTGAAATATTTTATTAAAATCAAAAATAAAATAAAATAAAATAAAATCATTTTATTTTAAAAATAAAAATGAAATTGCCTATAAAGGAATGAATATTGTGGACTGTTTATCATTAGTTAAGACATTTTTGTTTTCTTCACAGCAATACCAAAAAAAACACCTTCTGATTTCTTATTTTCACTCATACATATAGGTGTATATGTTTTTGTGACTGGAATATTGTGCTATTTTAAAAGAATTGTCTGGGCACAGTGGCTCACACCTATAATCCCAGCACCTTGAACGGTCAACACGGGTGGATTGCTTGAGCCCAGGAGTTTGAGAGCAACCTGGGGAACACAGCAAGACCCCATCTCTACAAAATATTTTTGAAAAATTGTCCAGGGGTGGTGGTGGATATCTGTAGACCCAGCTACTCAAGAGGCTGAAGCAGGAGAATTGCTTGAGCCTAGGAGGCAAAGGTGACAGTGAGTTGAGATTGTGCCATTGTACTCCAGCCTAGACAACAGTAAGAAAGTAAGTAAATAAAGAGGTATTTTATTTTTTTATTATAATTTCTGATTATTACTTTGTATAAAAAAGCTAATAACTTTCTTATATGTAATTTTGTATTTGGCTACCTTTCTGAATTACTGAATCATTTCTAACAACATTTCAACTAATTCCTTTGGCTCTTCCAGCTAAATATCCACATAGCTATAAAGTCAGTTTTCATTTTATATTTTATGTTTCAAGTTATTGTACTAGAACAATAACTTGACAATAACTAGACTACGACTTCCCAAATATTACATACAAATATTATGTTATGTCATATTGCTTATAACTAAGTTGACTTTAATAGAAATGACTTACACTAAAAAATTGGTTTCATCATTGAAATAAACACTATATTCTTCTGTTGCTATTTCACTACATCCTTTAAAAGAAAACTAACAACAAATGGATGTTAAGTTTTAGTCAAATGCCACTGTGACACCTGTCAATACAAGTCTGTTGCTTTCTCTTTCAACCTATTAATATGATGGATTCTGTGACCAGATTTTATCAAAATTAACTATGTGTACATTTACAGACTCAGCCTTATTTGACATGAGCATGAATCTTTTAACAAAATGCAAGATTCAATTTACCAAGTTGTATTTAAGATTTTATCTACTGAAAAGTAAGATTGGTTCAGGGACTTCCTATTGTAAATAGGTCTACTTGATACAACGAATTGGAAAGTTGATTTTCTTTTCACAAACTCGAGGAAATTTATATAACATACTATTTGTTCCTTAAAAGTTTGGAAACGTTTTCTCAGAAAGTCTCTGGGCCTGATATCTTTTGAAGGACTGTTTACTTAAAGCAATTTTTCTAATTTTTTTCTGACAGATCTTGCTTTATCAAGATTATATCCTTCAATTTGTATCAAATGTAGAAATATATATTTTTTGTAGGAAGGTATAATTTAATCAAGATTGTATCTCTCTCTCTCTCTCTCTCTTTCCATATGTACATCTTTCTGACTCATCCTAGGCCCCTCACTTTCCCTCACTCCCATAGAACTGTTTCACCAACTGTTAGGTATGACTGCTGTCTCATTCTCTCTCACCACAGAAAGCTGGGAAAGACATTTTAGGAGGTGAGAAATAAAGCATCCTCTCTCAAGATTTGCCATCCCCCAAGAGATGTATGTGGGGGTCTCCATGCCAACAGTCCACTCCTCTGAGATGGTTTTCCCTAATTACCCGCAAGCAACTTTCCACTTTTAACTTTAAAAGAGTGAGCAGGGCTCCCCTTCCTCATAATCTAGCTGCGAAGCGATTTAATAGGTGTTCCATGAAATTTAAAAGCAGTAGTAAGATTCCTAACAGAGACATTCCTCAACTGTTTGTCTCCATTCTCACAGCCTGTCTCTACATATAGGGAGTTCTTTGGAACTAATTTCTGAAAGAACATGTACTTTTTCATATTATATAACATTCTGAGCCACATTTAAATGAATGCTTACTGAGATTTTTCAAATAGATATTTAAATTATTGTATGCCACTAACTGAGAAAGATTAACAGGGCATAATAAGCTATACTTAATATTTTAGGAATGAGTATAGTAAACTATTGTTTAATACATAAAAGGCAAGGCAAACATTACAAAGTGAAACCTGGGAGAACTAAAGCTTCTAAAATAATTGAGCCTTCCCTCCAGCAGACCCTCACAGAGCTCTCTGCCATTAACCAAGGGTATAACAAATAGAGCAAGGTATATAATACAATAATAGCTATAGTTTTTTGAGCTCTGGCCACATACCTGGCATAATGCTAGATGTTATACACATTAGCTTTCTTCCTCAGGGTAGCCCTAAGGAAAAAGAGCAAAGAAGGGCTGATGTGGTTTATACCTCCCATATGCGAGGCCCCAGGATGGATGAGTTTGTGGGAACTAGAGTCTCGGATCCTAAGTCCATAGAGTTAGGAAGACACAATTAATAAGTCAAAGTTCCTGCTCTTGACATTATACTACTGTTTCAAGTTTGACTCAACTTTTTTTTCTGAAAATAATGATTAACTTTTTATAGCTGTTTACTGCCCGCCAAGCACTGTTGTAAGGACTTTATATGTATCAACTTCTGGAATCTTCACAACCACCTTATAAAACAAGTATCATGATGGCCTCCATCCCCCTCCATTTTATAGGGGAGAAACGTGAAGCTTAAAGAAGTGACCTGCCAGCCGGGCGAGGTGGCGGGCACCTGTAGTCCCAGCTACTCGGGAGGCTGAGGCAGGAAAATGGCGTAAACCCGGCAGGCGGAGCTTGCAGTGAGCCGAGATCCAGCCACTGCACTCCAGCCTGAGCAACAGAGCAAGACTCCGTCTCAAAAAAAAAAAAAAAAAAGGAAGTGACCTGCCCACAGATGGCAAGTGACCAGGCCAGAGTCTACATCCAAACTATTTAATTCTAGACTCCTTAACTCTAGACTCTAAGCTTTTAATCACTAAAGTTTCAGAAATGGCTACCAAGAAAGATGACTGAATTTGGGGAGCTGAATATCTAAAATCAAGCCCAAAGGAATATGAATAAAAGCATGTGAAAAGAAGGCTATGATTTCTCACACTATGACTAGCAGCTTTCCTTAGGTGTCATCTCTGCTGAATCTCCACTGGGCTGGGAACACAATGAAATACAACTGAAAATGTGCATGGAAAGTTAACTATGAAATGACTGGAGGAATCTTAGTCAGAAGCAGATCTCGCTTTACCAAGAGAGGTTAGTCATATTTGACAACAGAGGCTTTACGGCCCTTTTTGATGTTCCACACAGTAATTTAAATGATTCAGTAAAAATAGAAAAAGCAAAGAGTTAATGATCATCTGAATAAATGTGTTTCCATTCTAAACTTCCAAGGGGGTTAGGAGTATAAGAAGACTAAATATTGTGGAAAGCAGCGTGGTGATACCTGCAGAGGCTAAAAATAGAACTACCATTTGACCCAGCAATCCCAATCCTGGGTATATACCCAAAGGAATATAAATAATTCTACCATAAAGGCACATGCACGTACATGTTCACTGTAGCACTATTCACAATAGCAAAGACATGGAATCAACCTAAATGCCCATCAATGGTAGACTGGATAAAGAAAATGTGGTACAGGTACATAATGGAACTCTATATAGTCATAAAAAATGCAATCATGTCCCTTGCAAGAACATGGACGGAGCTAGAGGCATTATCCTTAGCAAACTGATGCAGGAACAGAAAACCAAATACTGTATGCTCTCACTTATAAGTGGGAGCTAAATAATGAAAACACATGGACACAAAGAGGAACAACATATTGGGGTCTACTAGAGGGTGGAGGGTGGGATGAGGGAGAGAATCAGAGAAAATAACTATTGGGTAGTAGGCTTAGTTCCTGGGTGATGAAATAATTGTACAACAAATCCCCATGACAGGAGTTTACCTATATTAAAAAAAATCTCCATATGTACCCCTGAACCTAAAATAAAAGTTTTGTTTTTTAAAATGAGATGAAATGCATCTCATTTTATTTATTTGTGGAAAAAGAGCAAAAGGAAGCACTGTTTCCTGGCAATAATTATAACTCTTTTCTTAAGGTCTGCCCTTCTCCTTACCCCTGATCTCCAACTTGTCGGAAAGCTAAGATTATTGACCATCTGTGAACTCTGTATCTAGTTAACTTATTTCATTCAACCCTTTAGGGACTCAAGCAAACAGCGTCCCTGACACCATTGACAGTTTTGGGTTCCAAGGTGGCTATGCAAATTAATCCCTGTCTCTTCCTCCACTCCTACCCTGATCACTAATCCTCACTTCTACAAAAGAACATTGTTATGAAGCATCCTGGCCTTGCTTTCAGCTCCTGTTGTTTTTGAGCCAGAGCTTCATTAGAATGTGACAATCTGTGCTCCTTGGGACCTTGGTCACCTCAAATTATTTGCTGAAAGATGTGGAATGATCCTATTTCACGTGAATATATAGCTCAGTTTCTTCTATTTTTCCTTTTTTTTTTTTTTTTTTTTTTTTTTTTTTTGAGACGGAGTCTAACTTATCCCAATGTCTTCTATACTTTCTGAAAGGCATTAGAGTGTATGGACCTTACTCTTGGTTAACATTAAAAAACAAGCTTTCTACATAACATAATTTTAAAAAGGTATGTTATTTCTTCACTTTTTTGACTGCTAAGTTCTCTTGAGAGGCAGTGTCACACTGCACTACTAGTGGCCTGCACATCTGAGATACAGTATCTCTTACATACTTGTGAATTAATTCCTAACCTCTGTGTAATATTCTGATTTCAATTTTTTTATTCAAATTCTCTGTCATTCTCTGTACATTTCTTTAGCACACACTAGATGTCTGCTGTGCCAGGTGACTCTCACTTACTCAGTACAGCAACCCTAAGGGACAGACACATTTTGTATTGAAATATTAGAGTGGAGAGAACAACGGTGAGGCAATGAGGTTAAGAGAGGCATGGTCACATTCTCACCTTGGGAATTCTGCCTCGCTGTGAAGCAGTGGGGTAAAGACATTGACTATTCCAGCACTCATTGTTCTTTATCCAGTCTCCCATGGGAGAATACATTTCAGGGTTCTGTACAAGGAAAACTTTGTCTTTCCTGAGAAATGGATGCTGTGTTCTTCTCGTCTAGCATTTCTTGTTTTCCTGCTAAGTTTGGCCACCGTGTAACTATGAGATGGGTTTCTGGGCTCCTTCAGAGGAAGCACTATGACTCTTATTATTGAAATATTCACTTTCTCTTCAACCGATTTTCTCTGTTTAACATTCTGAATTAAAAATATATATATATATATATTGACTTTGTACTTTTTGTAACTTGCTGCAAATCCTTTCCTGAATAGGCAGGGCATGAATAAAGAGAGGATGGAAGGGAGGAAGGGAAGGAGAAAGGAAGAAAGGGAGGGCAGCAGGGAGAAAACAAAAACAAGTAGGCAAACACGTAAAATGACTTACCTTTTGTAATTTTAAATTATTTGTTTTCTAATAAATACAACCTTAATGAAATGCCATCTCTAAAAATCCTTTATATAAAGCTTTTCAAATAATAAAAGGAATACAAGTAAAATGCCGAAATATATAAACTGTTTGCAGCCAAGAAGTCTTTGATCTAATGTTTCTTGTTCACTATCTCTCAAGGTTCCCCAAGAGTAAACATATGCCATAAGGATTTTTTGCTAAATCTAGTCTTAAAATAGGAACTATTCTAAAATTAAACTTCTACTTTTATCCATAAGGCCATTTATATCATTTTTAGCAATGTTGTAACAACTATTGGAAATACCACATGGTCTGGTTTTACATAAATTTACAATGTATATTATCCTCCATCACCCCCTACATTGCTGTAGAAGTTTGGTCCAATGGTACTGCATAGTGAGCTTTATTTTCTGGCCGGGTTGACATTTTGAGGTCTAGAATCTTTCTATGCCACCCCTGCCGCCATTGCCAACTGGCTGTGTGCTTAAAAGCCAGAGACACTGGGCAGGGTTAAAGATTGTGGCCATTTTTTTTTTTTTCCACTTTGTCAAATGTAAAAATACAATGATGGTTTGTAGAGTATACTTTAAAAATAATTTAGTCAGTAGGTTTATGTCTACCAATGTATATCCTATGAGTTAATATAAGCAGTTTACACTATCAGCTGAAGGTGATGTATCCTTCTTTTAGTTGTTGATACTGTGAGAGAATAAGGCATTTTATTTAATTAAAGAATGAGCTAAAATAGCAATGTGGAAATACAGAAAATAAATACTGAAACCACACAATGCTAAACATGAATCAGCATTCCTATATTTGCAAGTGAAGTCACCTAAAGAGAAGAAAGTATAACCAGAAAAGGCAATAACTGCATCAGGGAAAATGAGAATCTACGGAAAGAAAAAGGCCAGCAGTACCCGGATTCAGCTTTTCTGGTTGGAAAGGTCTAGAGACGTTAAAAATCACACCTATTTATAAAATTATGTACATTTAATATGGGAATATTATTGGTGGCTCCAGAGGGCATACACCTGGTTGTACGGGAACCCTAAGGTTTAGCAATACTACTAAATAAGGAATGTTTATAGATTTAGATTTCCTGCAAACCATGATTTCATTTTCTCTTCCTATAAATCTTTCCTGAGCACCTACTATATAGTAAGTGCTATTCTAGCTGTGGAGATACAACAGGACAACAAATATTAACTTTTGTTGGAGTTCATATTCCAGTCAAAGGGATATGAATCTTAAACAAAATAAACAGGTAAATTAGAAGGTATATCAGAAAATGACAAAGACAATAGAGAAAACTTTAGCAGGGGAGTCTGAGAGTGGGGTTAGGGATTAAGACTGCAGTTCTCAATCTAATGGATAGAAAATGTTACATTGAAGTAGCTTTTGGGTGAAGCCTTGAAGGAAGTGAGCCATGCAGATAACTGGGGAAAAGCATCTCATTATCTCGTTTGGATATAAATGTGCTGAGAAAAAAAAAAAAAAATTCTATATATAAGACTATTCCTCTGAAGCAGTAGCATGCAGATGACTGAGAATTGTAGAAGAGGTGCCAATGCCAACAATTTGAAGAAAAATAACATATTTTAATGTTGAAACAAATAGAGAAAAGTAAGAGATTGGAGAGATATTTTAAAGAGAAAGCTGAAGGTGTTAAAAATGTGCATCTGATACCATAACTCCAGGCTACTCTTCCAGACACCAGGCTCACATGCTCAATTTCTTCTGGCATGAAAAATTCCAGTGGAAAAAGTCAAAGAAGCTCTTATCTCTTTGCTGAGGCAATCATGCTAGAGTAATGGCTGAATTCAGGAAAATTGAAAGAAACTAACCTTCACTGCACTCATAAACATCATAGACAAACATCATAGACATCATAAAACATCATAGACATCACATGAATGTCCAATTTTAGAAGTACTTAGAAAATGTGGATTTTACATAGCTCTAAGTCACATGAGGTGTGCGTGGGGTTGGGGGTAGTGAACCTCAAAATTGTAAGCTAGACATTTCTTAAAAAAAAACTAAATGCAGCCTTCACTAATGGCAATAGGTGGAAAGAGAAAGAGCATGAGCCAGAAATACTCATATTTAAATCAAATCATGACTCTGTGCTCTGTGGTCATGCGGAAACTGCTTAATCTCATTTACTTCATTCATTAAATGAGTCTATTAGCAAAAACACATGTCAAATTCCTAACATGGTACCTGTCCATCCTTCCCCTTATGAGATTATTAAATTATTAAATTTTGCCTTTTAAGCAAAAATATTGATTTATTGAAAAAACAGCCTAAAAATATATGCCAATTATGCTACTTACTGTAATAGTTTAATACACAAAAACTTGAAAATAATATAATTCTTTATTCACACGAGCCATGCTATGATTCCCAGTAATTTGGGAGCCACTGATATGTGGGATTCGTTACAATGTTCTTCAAAATTATTTATTACATGGACTTTGTTTAAGGAAACTAACAGAAAAAAATTAAATGTTTGTTTTGGAGAAGTTTCATGCCGTTAACTTCAAAGCCCCTAAGCCTTCAGTGGCCCTCTTGGATATAAGCCATAGATATGAGCGTGAATGACGCTGGTTGTTCTACATGAAACTTCCTGATGTGAAAACTTTTCACCTATAACCTCAAAAGTCAACTATAGCTAATAGCTCATGAGTATGTTTCCACTGAACATTTTGATAAAATACATTTTAAAGACTTCCTGATTAGAAAAGATTTAAAAAAATAAATGTTTTCCTAGGATTATATTGGAAATTTTGAGAAGCTTCTTACAGCACTCGAAAGGAGTTTTTGTGTATTTGTTGTTGTCTGGAACAACGTCATCAAGGATCAACTGCATTCTTTAAGGGCTAAGTATGTTCACAAAATTTCCATTTTTCTATCCAAAGCACATGGAAATAATTTACATATAAATAAAGAAACACGCCACCCTTTAAAAATACCAGTTTCTTGACATATAGTCCAATGGATTGCTACAATTTTAAGTCTTTAACAGATTTAAGGTGAAGGAAATGGCATGTCATTTGAAAGGGTTTCCAAAGCACAAGGGCAGCCTTGTTTTGCAATGCTCCCAAAATATTTGATTAGGATATGGCACCAGAGGGCTTGGCAGTGAATATTCCGAAGAAATGTAAAGTTTAATCAATCCATGAAAATCAGTCCCAGATGTGGTTTATGAGCAATGCCATGTTTTTAAACATAATCTGGCATAAAAAGTGCATAGGTAATAGATATCAGAAATGTACTCCTAGTGATAAAACTTTAGGTAAAATTTATTTAAAACTTTATTATGAACCCAATACACGGATTATCCATTTTATGTCTTATAGCATGTAAAAAGATGTGAGAAAAACATACTGCCCTGAAAATGCAAACTATCAAGTAGATTAAAGTAGAAAAAAAAAACCCCATTCATTCATTCAGTCACTCATTCATTCAACAAGTATGTACTGAACCCCAATTCAGGGTTAGATACTCTTTTGGCACCATGAATGTAAGTGAGATCTGGTTCTTGCTCTCTACTATCTCTGTGACTTTTCATCTTTAGTGGGGAGAAAAGACAGGTAAACAGTTGATTAAAACCTAGTAAGAATTAAGTTCAAGTTTTCTCAGGGTGCTGGTGAAGCTCAGAGGAGAGAGCAGAGCATTGGTCCAGTCCTCAGGTCTGGGACCTGGAGGAGAATTGCCAAGGGAGATAGAGATTGAGCATAGTTAGGGAAGGGTAATCCCAGTAGATAAAGCAAACTCTGTAAATACAGGGAAAAGCTAGCAGGAAACGGGCAACAATAAATTCATTGTTTCTGGATAGAGTCTTAATAGGACATGACAGAGAGAGAGGATGCTAATGAGAGAGGCAGGCACTGTGTTCCTGATAGCCAAAAGATCCTGTTGGAGAGTTTGTATTTTATCTTCAGGGATCTGGAAAGCCTTGAAAGATTTCAAGAAAAAAATATATTAAAAAAAAAAATGACAGAGTAAGATAACACTAAGTTCCTCACTTAAAAGTTATGGCAGACATTTCAACTGTTCACCAATTTCCAGTTTTCTTCTTCCGACCCCATAGGAAAATTGTACTTCCCTGCCTCTTTGAGGTTAACAAAGTTGCATTGCTTTGGAAAATGCAATATGATCCACTTTTAATTGTGACTTCTGGAATCGCTAACCCTTTCTTCTGTCGTGGTGATGGTAGACACCTGTGGTTTACATAGAGGCGTTGTTTTCAGCAATCACATGGAGACTGCTGGCCTGCGGGGTTCTCACATCCACAGTAGGGCTGTCCGTTATTGCAGTATTATTTTGCCTACCGTGACAAATATACTTATTCAAGTAATGGAGATATTCTTATAATTAACAAGCTACTAGCTCTGATTTGTAATTTGCTCAATTAGACAAAGTTAAGTATGTTCCCTGTTAAAAGTATTCACCTGTCTAAAGTATCTTGTCTTAGTAAATCAAGTCACCGCTTCCAGATTTCAGAAGTGGTAATTAATAGCATTTTGCTTATGTATTTACTTATAATTAGTTTTTGTTTTTGGAAATGTGAAAAATGCAGAGTTTAAAGAAGAGGGTGTACATTTACTCTAATTACTTTTAGAAAGAAGTAGTACATCAGTAATATGGTCTCAGTGTTAAAATATTTTAAAAGGGACCGGCACGGTGGCTCATGCCTGTAATCCCAGCATTTTGGGAGGCCGAGGTAGGCGGATCACTTGCAGTCAGGAGTTTGAGACCAGCCTGACCAACATGGCGAAACTCCGTCTCTACTAAAAATAGAAAAAAATTAGCCAGGCGTGGTAGCATGCCTGTAATCCCAGCTACTTGGGAGGCTGAGGCAGGAGAATCGCTTGAACCCAGAAGGCAGAGGTTGCAGTGAGCTGAGATCGCACCATTGCACTCTAGCCTGGGCAACAAGAGCAAAATTCTGTTTAAAAAAATGTGAAGAATACATGGGTTAATTCCTAAAAGTGAATACTTCACATTTGTATGCATTTTATTCTTTGTACCTTGTGACTGCTGGCTACTTACTACCTTCCTCCTGACACCAGTTTGTCTCTACCTCATATGTCAATAAATGTTTAGAAATGCTGGGAGAATACAGAGAAAGCCCAAAGTGATTTTTTTTTTTTTTTTTCAGAAATGCATCTAAGTGTCTCCTTACAAAATGAGAGAATTCATTGATTAGTCATTCTTTGGACATGCTCTTAAACATCCTCTACCAGCAGGAATTTCATATTTCTATCACAAAAGGGAAATTGCTTATTCTTATGTTTATAAGATCAGACCTTTTACCTGATATATACTATGTGTATATATTATACAAATAAGCTCTTTTAAAAAAGATAACCATGAAGGAAATACTTGCTGAAATGGCAACATGTAGATTTGCCTGTAAAATCAGAATACCTTAGCCAATCTTTTGAGATGTGACCAGGATGATCCCATGGGTAAGGAACCGAACCCTTTCAAACTGCATGAAAATTAGAAGACAAATGAAGATGTTATGAATGGAAATTCATTTCCAAATAAACCACTGGGATAAAAATCATTAGAAAAATAGCTAGTTTCAAAATCTATGATTTTCCCTCTTTGTCACTCACAATTATTCCAAATACATTCACTTTAAAGTACAATATATTCACCTCGTTAGGTTGAGTCATATTTTAGAAAAATTCCTTAGAGTTTGTTTTTAAGAAAAACAGGACTGTTTTAAACAAAGCAGAACCTTAACAGGAAACTGATAACAGTGGCCAAGAAAAGCATCTTATTTTCTGTTTTCTGTGTATTAGAAAGAAACCCTATTTCTCATTTCTCTTATAACTATATCTCAGTGGAGTTGAATCCTCAGGACAATAAGGCGTGTTATTGTGAGATATTTTACACCTGGCTTAACCACTCTGTAAAATCAGAGATAGTGATTAGCCCAGAGGCTCTGTCTCACTTCCTTCCAGTGTTGCTTAGCTATTGATAAATATTAAGGTGCATGTGATTTGGCTGCTAAAATGAAGAAAGGATGTCAGAAAGCTGTTAAGTTTGCTGAATCAAACAGCATTGTCACAGAGCTCCAAGCTGGCAGGGCCCCTCTGAGCATTGCCAGGTCACCAAGGAAGTGGCTGGGTGAGGTAGCAACAGGTGTCAGACATGCCGCTGAGCAGATGATCTCAGCAGTCCTGAGGACAGAAGAGAAGGTCACCACATAAAGTGTTTAGCTGTGACCCTAGAGGAATTTCAGCATCAAAGAAATTTTAGTAGAAAAAAGTTTCAAACTTCAGTTACCCAGGGTTGAAGCAGCAGGGCTTACTGATAGAGAGAAGCAAATAAAAGCCCACGCGTTAACATAACTCTGAAATAAGAATGCAATTCTCTGCAGCCACAGTAGCCCATGGAAAGATATCCCTAACCAGTCATTCCGCTGAGACAAAGGGACATCGCCTGGGTGGAAAGGACCCCTACAAGATGTGAAGGAATTATAAGTGACCGTTAGTGAGTGGTCACTATGTTCCAGACACAGTTGTAAGTGCTTTATGGCCATTAATTCACTCAGTCTTCACAACAACACTCTGAGGTAAGTATTCTTATTTGCCTTATTGTACAGATGTAGACATGGAATCATAAAAATGTGAAGACATCAGCCTGAGCTGATACAGCGAGTACAGAGGAGAGCCAGAATATAAACCTAAGAAGCCTGTCTCCACAAACCATGCTCTTAACCACCAAGCTTCACCATCCCTCACAGGGAGAAAACTGCAGAGCAGAAAAGTTCTGGTCTTACTCCTAAAAAGAGATACATATTATATACATGAAAAGATACCAAACATGAGAACATAGAAAATGATGGATGCCAAGTGAGTGCCAAGAACTATAGAGCTGTTGAAAGAGATTCATTGCAAAATAGGTTGGAATAAGCAAGGCAAACTTGGGAAGTGGATTCTTGCATTGAGTGTGAACAAGCAGAGGCAGTGTGATGTGGAGGAAGGGAGCATGTACTCTACAGGCTTTAGCTTCAGATGGGCTTGGGTTCAAATCCCAGCTCTGCCACTTACAAGTCATGTGAGCTTGGGTAAGTTATTTAATTCTTTGTATTCTAGTTTTCCTATCTGCAGGGATAGAAAAGTGCTATTTCAAAATGATATTCATGAAGATCAAGCAAAATTAGTTATAAGCAGATCTTAGCATACCTGGTACAAGGTACACATTTAATATGTGTACTATTATTCAACTAGGGAGAGATGGAAAGGGAGCTTCCGAAGAGAGGAACAGCATGCAAAATGATAGGCAAAAGCCAGAAATAAAACTTCTATGAGCTCAGTTCAAGCTGACTAGGTAGGTCAATTTCTGCTATGAACTTGGAAGTGAGAGAGAATCTCCCTTGGACACTCACTACGGGGTCTCAAAGCCATGAAGTGTTGCTATGTGGTCTTTCCAGTCAATAAATAATTTTGTCCAAACACATGAGTGGAAGAAAAAGAGACATCCGGATGGGTAAAACCCATTCTCTTTGTGGTGAGACAATCTAGCCAGAAGGACACTCTCACCAGTTAGAGCTCTGCGTATCCAAACAAGCACAGGGAATGTGGAAGAACTGACCAGAAGAGGAGAAAACATGAATTAATTTATTAATCGAAGAAACATCTGTGAGGTTCCAAGTAGGTGACAGGTAGGCTGAGTGTTAGTGTATCCAGTCAGGCAGGTGGTGATGACAAAGGGCCCCCAGGAAACTCCCATTTGTGTGAGTGAGACAGGCAAGAAAACAGCATGTACAATGCTACTTGAGGAGCAGTGTTTGAAAAAGTGATGCACAGGCTGCAGGGAATGCACAGAAAATAGGGATGCAGCACAGGAGTGGGGTGAGAAGCTTCCAAGAAGAGACAAGCCTTCTGATGGGTCTCAACGGAAGAGGCGGGTCTCACCAGGCAGAGGGGTTGGGGGACATATTCTGGTTGGAAGGAACACCATGGACCAAGGTTGATGAATGAAGCAGAATGATATCTTTAAGAAACTGTAAAACTCTTTCCACCAGGAGGGTGCAGCTGGGGTGTGGCACATGAGGTTGTGAAATCAGGTCCTAAAAAGGCTGGAAGAATGTGTGGGAAGGAGATGGGCTCAGCTCGGCTCTTAGGTCTTTGTAGAAGGAAAGAGAAGGAGAATGGGTCAGGTGGTAAGACTGGAGGCCTGTACACTATTTAGAAAGTTACTGGGAAAGGCACGGTGGCTAATGCCGGTAATCCCAATATTTTGGGAGGCTGAATCAGGAGGATTGCTTGAGCCTGGGAGATCAAAACCAGCTTGGCAACATGGAAAAACCCTATATTTGCAAAAAAAAATAAAAAATGAGCCAGGTATGGTGGTGTGAACCTGTAGTCCCACCTACCTGAGAGGCTGAAGTGGGAGGATGGCTTGAGCTCAGGAGGCTGAGGCCACAGTGAGCCATAACTGCACCACTGTACTCCAGTCTGGGTGACTGAGTAAGACCCTGTCTATAAAAATGCCCCAAAACAACAAAAAACCCAGAAAGTTACTACATGAAGCCCAGAGAAGAAATGGTTGCAGCATCACTGGGAGATACAAGTAGTGGGGTGAAAAGGCTGTGGCGTAAGCCCCGTGAGGAAAGGCAAAGCACCTGATGCTCCTTGGCTTCAAGTACAAATGGCAAAGCAGTTGGGCAAGGAAGGCCCTGGACAGTTGCTCAGGATGATTATAGCTTCAGAATGCTGAAGTGCAGCTCTGCCTATGTTTTCTTCCTCCCATCCTCTGCCACATTGTCCTTCGTCACCCTCTGGGGCACCTCCCCTCATCTGAGAATTGACAAATGGAGAGGGAGTACATGAGTAGTGGAGAGATACCAAGACAGCAGCGAATAGTGAAGAGAGGAGGAGAGGGGAAGCAAAACTTAAAAGAGACTCAAGGAAACCAGGAGTACTTTTGCTAATGCCACTAGGAAAAAGAAATGTGAAAATAAAATGTTATATATAAATACAAACACATGCATATGTGTGGGTGGGTTAAAGAACTATACCACCTCTTAGCCAGAATGATCTTTTCTAATTAGATTAGGAAATGAAAGTGTTAGAAGACTGAATGGGTAACATTTGAATTTTCCTTTTGAAGGATGGGCCATATTTTGACTTTAGGGGAAACACAGATGGGAAGTGCATTCTTGATTTTGGAAATGTCATGACGGTCCATCACTGTCAGGGTGAAGTAAGGATCTTTAGCATGGCCACCAGAGCCTTATCTCCCATCTCTGTGCCTGCCTCCACCCTGGCTCTTCTGCTGTCTTTATATTAAACATTTGTTCATTCACCACATAAGGTTCTCTCTCTTGCCTTCTTTTTCTGGTTAATTCCTATTGATCCTTCAAATCACAGCCTGAACTACCCATCCTCAGAGAAGACATTCCTGATTTTCCTGACAAGATCAAAAAACCCCTTATGGATTTCTGAAAACCCCTCACAGATTTCTGTGTCTCTCTCCTGTAGCATCTGCTTCAGTCACAGTTTCGTGTGTGTGTGTGCGTGTGTGTGAGCGAGAGAGAGAGACAGAGAGAGAGAAAGAGAATGAGAGAGAGAGAGAATTTGATTAATGCATGTCTTCCCCAGTTAATCATAAACTCCATATGGGCAAGAACAATGTCTATGAATGAGTGATGAATGCAAATAATGTGTGGCTATGAGGGCATGAGGTGTGGTCATGTAGGAAGATGATGTCAGCGTGTGGTACAAGGTAAAGGGAGTTGCAGCTAAAAAGGATGCCAACTTAATCTATTTTGACCATTTTCCCTACCCTAAGTATTATGTTCACACTATATTTCTTCCTTCTGGACTAAGGAAAAAAAAAACATGTTAGTGTGTGAGGTTTTTTTTTCCTTCTAAAATATTAGACTGCCAACAAAGGCACTGTTGGGTAGTATATTTTTGTTAGTGCCCAAGGGGAAATGACTGTGTTCTTGAGCTCTCCAATTTTTACATTACATGTTTTCTGCATGAGTTTTCAACCTAATGTAATAATTAAATACAAATTTGAGGTATATTAACTATTTTATGCAACATGTTAAAACTGTTATCCTTAAGACATTCATTGAAAGTTTGGCTCATTACTGAAAATCTATTCTTCAGTGTGTTCCTAACCATCTAGCCGCCTCAAAAAGAGTTGCTTTATTAGCTGAAACCAAATCCCTGCTTTCCTTTGTGATTACAAAGACTCTCTTGGTAAATCAGAGTATGGCCAATGTCCAGTTGCTAAAGGTGGAAACTACAAGTTACTATTCTCCTTAAGCTACCAGCAGGATACAGTAAACATGTAGTTCTGTGGTGTCTATCTAGAAAGTACAGAGATTTATAGGTAAAGAAGTCAATTTTCTTTTCATAAATATAGTTGTCTTATGGAGGGTATGCTGACTAGAAATGATAAAAGCAATAGATAAACTTAAACTGTGGAATTATCTGAGAATTTCCATTATCCATGTCCTAAGTTAACTGCAAACAACATAAAGTTGACTGTATCAATTTTTATGTACAGATAAACATTTGGGATACAAATACATTTTAAAATCCTAAGAGTTTTCAGGTTAAAAGCATTTTGGGGGGAAAATAATTTTTCTAAGGCTTTGAGAAAAATTTAGCTTATATTTATGTATTTCAATTTCAGTAAGGATAAATGGAACAGCTCCACTGGAACTGAACAATTAAATAAGCAAATGGTGGATGGTAGTTTTTCACTGTTGGAATGGAAGGTTATAGATAAGCAAGAGGAAGAAGCTAGAATGACCCATGTGGTAGTGAGTTAGAGTTGAAAATATCAGTATGAACTAATGTTTATCTATCTATCATCTATCTATTTATGCTTCCTGATTGTCAGATATGTGTACATACACAGGTTAGTATACACAAATATATGTCCTTGCTCTGTCAGCCAAGAAGGCCAAAAGGAAATGACAATCCAAAAGCAATGAACACACCTATTGCTCAAATCTTAGTTTTTAATACCATTTTCCAATGAAAGGAACCTGTGCTCCTTGGAGAAATGGCTGAATCTATGATGAAGAAGGAGTTATATTGTTGATAAGCCTCAAATATTGTGTAATGCTAGAAAGGATGAAAGTGCATCAAAACAAAACAAACAAAAAAACAGAAAACAAAACCACCACAATTGTGGGGATGTGTCAAAGGGACATAAGAAACAGCACCCAGTGGCCAAAGCTGGAACAATTTCACAGCAAAATGAGTATAACAGTAGTGGATTTAACTACTATGCATGAGTCCATACTGCTATACATAAGTGCTGAATAATTAAATGAGGGAGAATAAGCAAATCTTCTGTGCAGAAGAATTGCAAATATTTTTTGTAGATTCTCTGCCTTCAAGGAGATGGGGTATAACACCCTCTTAAGTGTGGGTTGTTTATCATGACTTCCTTCCAAAGAGGAAGTATGAAAATAATAAAAATAAGGAAAAATAATACATTTGTAGTGGAAAAACCTGACCAAATCCACCTCAGTCAAGTGATCAAGACTAACATCTTTAGTCATGTTGACAGTGTGATGGAAAATGGCACATTACCCTCTATGGTCTCTCTCTCCAAAACACTAACTGCAGTCTAATCATGAAAAAAAAAAAAAAAAAAAATCAGAAATTTCCAACTGAGAGACATTCTACAAAATACCTAATCAGTACTCCTCAAAACTGCCAAGGTCATCAAAAACAAGGAAAATTTGAGAAAATTCTATAGCAAAGAGAAATGAAACATGAGAACTAAATGCAATGTGGTATCCTGAGTGGGGCCCTGGAATAGAAAAAAGGAGCATTAAGTAAAACTAAGGATATATGAATGAGTAGGGACTTTAAGTAATAATAATGTACAAATATTGGTTCATTCATTGTAACAAAAATATCATACTCATATGAGACTTCAATAAAAGGAAGTGGGTGACGGGTATATGGAAACTCCCTGCACTATCTTTGCCATTTTTCTGCAAATCTAAAACTGTTTTAAAATAAAGTTTATCTACAAAACCCTGAAAGCCTAGAAATTTAAAGTAAACTCGCACAATCAAACAGTAAGGCCTAATCTTACTGATTTAAGCCAATATTTAATTTTCTAACCCAAAATACAAACTATTCTTCATATGTTAACCTCTATGTCCATTTTTCCATGTCTACATTTCTTTAGAAGATCATAATTCACGCTATATATCATTAATTAGAGCCAAGTTACAATGTTAAAATTGCTAAACATATGACTCATTTAAACAAAGGTTTACTAAAAGACAGGAAACAATGTACAGGAGGTGTGCATTTTCTGCATGGTTGCATCTTTCAAGAAGACAAAGAAACTGATTAAGAATACCTTTGTTCTAAGATACAAAAAAACCACAGGGCAAAAAGTATGACACGTAAAGTTTTACACCAAACAAAAAAGAGAAAACTTTCAGCAAATCGACGTTATCATCTACTTAATGATTTTTTTTTATCATTGCAAACAATGCATGTTTATCCATCCTTACTTCCCCACCTGGAGCAATGCAGGCCATGTCACATGAAATGCCTGTTCTGACCATTAGAACATCCAGACTCATTCTGGGGCTTAATCTCTTTTACTGCAGGTGCACCCACTTGTTACATTTCAGATTAGCAGCCTCAAAGAACTAGCCTCTTCCCAGTACCCGTTCTTCAATTACCACATCATTTTCTCTAACAATTGCAGTCTTTCAACCGTTATATATGTGACAAAGCATGAGCTTTCTTCCTCCCTTGTCATGCTCCTGAGTCCTCTTCAATTTGTCTGCAGCCCAAAAGGAAGCACAATATTCCAGCTGAGGTCTGAATGATGCAGGGTCAAGTGCACTCATTACCTCTTTATTTTGGGTTATTCTAGTTCTATTAATACAGCTCAAGATGCTATGTGAAATTTCCAAATAGGTTCCATATTTTACCTTCAAAACTGTATGGCAGATACAAATACTACATTATCTATGATTACTGTGAATGAGGTTAGCACATTATTACATGGTTGTGAATATCATACTTGGCTTCCTGGAGACGGACTATTCATGTATCAGGGCCCTCCTGTGATGACACACAGTCAGCGGTGCCCTCAGAATGGCATATCTTCTAGCCTTGTCTTATTCTTAAAAACAAAACAAAACAAAAAACCCACATTCTTTCTTTGTTCTAGCTACACAGCTGTAAAATTAGAACTGAACATAATGGTGGGAAGAGAATACTCTTTAATCTCAGTATTTAATCTCCTGATACTTTCTGGACATCTGAAAGTATTAATACATGCATTTCCATGAGAAATATTACTGCTTATATAATAAATAAGGATGTCATACAAAATTAACAAAGTAATAATTCAAGGACACATTTGGGTGCCAAAGAATATAGTTTTCTAATTTTTACAGGAAAATATGTAAAGTAGTATAAAATTTTCATTTGTAAATTGTGCAAACTGTGTTAGAAAAAAATGACTTAATGCAGATGAGAGATTTCCTTGAAATGCTCTTAAAATCCCGTTATTGATCCATGTAAGTCAACTCTATCAATTCTACTGATGAAGAAATAGGTATTTTAAACACAATGCTTTCAGGAGTATACTATGCTGACAAATATGCAAAAAAAGTTACAAAACTCCAAGAAAATCAAGTAATGAGTGCTAGCCAAAGTTTTACCTGCACTAAGCTAACTCAGTGATATTATCATTGTCTTTAATGGAGAAAAATGAATAATGTTAATCTTTAGTGGACTTAGATTAAGTAATACAATGAATAGCTATAAAATTTGTGGATCAGAATCAGAGGAGGGGAAAAACACATTAATCAAACAATGGATTAGTCAGGATTACATTTGAATAAATTAGTAAAGCAAAAGAAATACATCAAAATATCTAATATCTAGTAACTTACAAGAGAAAAAATGCTATATATTTTACATACTAATTCGCACACATGCCCAACAAATAACTACCGTTTCTAGTCTGCATGTGCACCATAATATGTGTAATATATGAAACAAAAATTTGCTCCTCCCTCATGTATATTGGTATGAAAGTCTTTTAAGGTAACATGAGAATGAAAGAGATTCTTTTTCATGCTAGACATACAGGTTTTTAAACACATCATTTGGTTGATGTAAAGCACATTTGAAATAGGCATTAGGGACCTCAATTTAAGAACAATATATGCAAGGCTGATGTACTGGATACTTCCTAAATACTGTACTCAGTAGTTTTGGAGCACATAGCAACGATGAATTGGTGTGAAGACTCAGGTACTGAAAGATCGTTTCCCTTTTCTTCTTGTGCCTTTTGCTTGTCTCGATTGACGCTCTGAAGAAGCCAAGGATACAGGAGGAGTGGAGAAAGCACGCAACCCAAATTACCCAAAGGAGCTGCTCATAATAAACCTGAATGAAAACAGATTTTGGGGAGAGGTGGGGGAAAGTGGCCATAATCTTCAATATTCTTTTGATGCGTTACGGCTGTCAAAGTTGTGATTTTTCTCAAGGTAAAGCTGTTTGATGCAGATAGACTCATCTGTCAATCAAACATCTTTTACTCATGGCCAGGTCAAATACTTGACTATTCTAGTAGTGGTATCAAACTCTTAGTGCCAATATAAAACAGCCAACTCACCTAGCCAGGGAAAAGAAACAATAAGAAAATGAAAAAATGCACTGAGTCTTTATATCCTGTATTCAGGACACAGGAAGGGGAACATCACACACCGGGGCCTGTCGTGGGGTGGGGGAACTGGGGAGGGATAGCATTAGGAGATATACCTAACGTAAATGACAAGTTAATGGGTGCAGCACAGCAACATGACACATGTATACATATGTAACAAACCTGCACATTGTACACATGTACCCTAGAACATAAAGTATAATTAAAAAAAAAAAAAAAAAGAACTGCATTTCATTTTTATTTTGTTTTGTCATCGCTGTTTATGTGTTTTTGTTTTCGTTGTTCTGTTTTATTATCAAATAAATTGTTTTAGGTGGATAATATATAATAGCCATGTCACGCATTTCTGAAAGAACAACTTATTTCACCTGGCCCCATAAATGTAAATATTTCATAAATTCCAGAAGCTTTGGCATTCATCTACAACTCCTTTCCAGACTGCTTGCTATTTCATGACCATTTTCATGATTCTCATTTTCCTTATGGATTGAATTTGTGCTTGAAACATTTCAAGCCTAGGGAACCAATCTTGTGAGCTGACAGATCTTATTGGGAGCAACCTTGCTCAGAATTTTGACTTCCACTTCCACTCTTATACAACAAATATCCATGTATAGATTCAGCATTTGCCTAAAACTTCAAGTCTCCTTAAGAGTCACAGAAGGTTGTATCACCCTTTAAGACTGTTGCTACTACAAATGGCATAGGACACAGGATTCTAAAACCTAGTGCTATAATGGGCTGTAAGTCGGGTTAAAGAAGTGAGAATGCTGTGCTTTTAAATTCAAAATTTGGCAAGACATACCATTTTTAAATAAGAAACATGTTTTTTATTTGGATTATCCTTTTCTTATACTATCTATTTTATTATACAATCTTTAATAGTATTTAATCAGATTTTAATGAAATCTGGTACACAGGCTTTCTTTTAATTATAAACTAACAATAGTATTTACAATTTTCAAAGAACTTTCAAATATACTACAATCTTCACAGAAACCCATGGGGAAAAAAGGGGACAGGAGAGGAACTAAAATATATCAAACACACTAAGTTGAGTGGTTACCATGATTTATATATCATTCCTCTTTATGCACAACTTAGGACAAATTTTTTCTGATCTTAATATCATAAGTAGTGTGCTTCCCTGAGCCATCAAGCTGTTTATCTAATGGACACTAGGATTTGTGTTTAAGTTTCCTGATTTACCCTGGATCCTAGGAAGCTTAGTGAGAACTTTACATTCCATCTTGCATACCCTTGGACTTCATGGTCTGCTTAACTCTTGAAAGATGGAAGGCTCTCTGCCTTCCTTGAGATCTAAACAAAATTGATTTGAACTTCCTAACATCATGACCAGTAAGAATCCCAAAACTCACCTCTAAATTTCTGATAATTTCCCAAAGGCTGGGCTTATTGACCTGCTTTGCCAACACAACACAGTTCATTTTGATTCACATGCCACCAACACCATCAAAATCACTTACTCAAGGTACTCCTGAGGCTTGAAGTAAGACATACATATATTAGTGGTCTTCCCACTGCTAGCAACTCCCTGTACCCTCCCCAAAACCTGCCACCCCTTGATCCATGGTCAGTACTGGGGAGGGATCTGTTTGTGGAATATACCCACAGTTCTCAGCCTTCCCAGGGCTGCTTTTCCTCATCCTCTTCTCTCTCCTAATTTCTCTGCCTCATCTCCATCATTCTCATTGGCTCTTTAGCACTAAATTTTTCTTTTGTTATGCAGAGAAGTTTTCAACCTCAGAGCACTTGAGCACCTATCTATAGTCAAATACTCAAGAGACTTTCTTCCTATCCCAAGGGCATGTTCAAAATAGCTCTTCTAGACCAGCTGCTGTGGCTGACTCCTGTAATCCCAGCACTTTGGGAGGCTGAGACGGGTGGATCACCTGAGGTCAGGAGTTCGAGACCAGCCAGGCCAACATGGTGAAACCCCATCTTTACTAAAAATACAAAAATTAGCTGGGTATGGCAGCTTGCACCTGTAGTCCCAGCTACTCAGGAGGCTGAGCCAAGAGAATCGCTTGAAACTGGGAGGCGGAGGTTGCAGTGGGATGAGATCACACCACTGCACTCCAGCCTGGACAACAAAGGGAGACTCTGTCTCAAAAAAAAAAAAAAAAAAAAAAACAAGATACAAAAAAAAGCTTTCTTTTAAATCCTTAAGAGGATTCTGGTGCCATTTGTAAAGGTAATATAATTTTTTTCATCTATTACATACATATGTGAGTGGCAACATCATACATTATTTCTCTTGGCCCTTTCTCAACATTGTCACTATAAGTTATGCACATATAACTTTGTTGGTTATCTTAAAAGCTGCCTGGGAAAAGCCGGGGTTTAAAAATGACAAATTAAATAATGTATTATCTCACTGAATCCTTAAAATAAATCTAGGTGATTGCAACTATTGTATTTTTCTCTTATAAATGAGTTAAGTGACACTCATGAAAGGTGATTTGCTCAAAGTTAACCAGTCAGCATCAGAGTTGAATTTGAACTTAGCTCAATACATCTTTAAAGCATGGGGTCTTTCCCTTGCATTGTACTACTGGCTAAGAGAGATAGGTATGAGACCCCTCAAATGCTCTATCAAAATATACATGCCACTTCCTCTTCCTACCCACTCTTCAGCCTCCAGATTTTCTTATTACTGGGTTGAGAGAATGACGGCTGATTCCCCCCCCCCCCGCAAACTCTTGCGGTTATTTTTGATAAATGATACAACTGCCTTCCCTAATGACATTCTCCAAGCCTCACCATCTCCACCACACTGGGAACTATGGCTTTTTAAAACATTGAAGTTAATTTTTCAGGATGTTCTCTGACCAAAATATATATAATGATACAGTTATTGCTACTCTTTCATAATAAAGCGAGACTAAAACCTCATTCGATACATATATAGTGTGATTGTAGCCACTATGCTAAAGAATTGATATATTTAAAAACTCAAATATAGGATATGTATGCTGGAATAATGAGAGAAATTAATTAGTACTGATGATATTAATAAAAATTATCATTTCTACAATAAGACTAGAAAGGAGGAGGCCAGATGAGACAGAGCTTTATGCTATATTATATATAATACAAAGCTAGTACATTTTCTTGGCAACTGAAGAGATATTAGGGAGATGATTTTTAGAGCTGAGTTTGACAATAAAAGATGTATAAAAAGAACGAAGAGCCACACGTAGAGGCTGGTCTACGTCTGAAGACCACATCATGTACTGTGATGAAAAGTAATTAAAATGAAACATCAATGTTATAGATGCAGAAAGGGGCATAATCAAGCATCAGAGCCAGCTGTGGAGATAATTTACAGACTTTTGTCTTACCAGCAAGATAAAACATACACATCTTCAAGGAAAGAAAGATTCCTATATGAAAGTGAATGAGCTAGTTACTAGTTTTGAAGAAATAGTGTCTTAGATAAGGTGATTTATAGCAATAGCATTTAGATTTTGCAGATACCCACAATTCGGCAGGATGACTGCTTCTGCAAATCC
Source organism: Piliocolobus tephrosceles (assembly GCF_002776525.5). NCBI lineage: Eukaryota > Metazoa > Chordata > Mammalia > Primates > Cercopithecidae > Piliocolobus > Piliocolobus tephrosceles. The sequence continues at coordinate 59,750,194 of NC_045437.1, read as the reverse complement.
AGTTCAACTCTCCCAAGTGCCAGAAATCAAGACATGTGTGAATTATTTATGCTCAAGATGACAATTTTTATAGAAATCTTATCTATCCCCCCAAAAACATGGACTATCACCTAAAAACCTGAAATTAATATTAAAAGCCGTAAATTCTCAGGACACAATTCTGGAAAAGTAGTGTTTACTCTAAAATATTTTATTGAGCACCTACTATGTGTCAGGCACTGTGCTAAGAACTGAGAATCTAATGAAGCAGGGCCTGAGTAAGACAGTCATAAACAGAAAATCCATCCCGTATAAGGTAGGCACTGACTCAACATGGGAGGGCACATCAGGCGATTCTTGCTGAAGCCTGAGAGATGCAGAGGAATAAACTATCCCTCATAATTCAAACTTAACCCAAGGTATTGTCCCTGTATTTACTGAACAAGAATGTGATATAGAAGTGGCAGTTTAGACCTCCAAGCAACCTATAGTTAATGGGTAAGACCTAGGTTGGAACTGGCCTGCCACTGATTACCCTAGGCAACCTGGTTAACCATTCACAGCTAGTTGCCTAATCTGTACTATAACAATATTTATTGGATACTTACTGAGTGACAGGTGTTCTAAGCACTAGACTGGTTTTCTCATTTAATCTTCACAGCAACCCTATGAAATGAGAACTATTTATTGTCCCTATGTTACAGATCATGGAGAGGTTAGATAAGTGACCCAAGGTTGCACCCTTAGTAAGTAGATAACAAGCCCTTGCCGCAGACTTGGGGGATGATTAAGTAAAATAATGTCTATGGAAAAATTATTCTGCACCTGGAATGGATAACCTTTTAAATGTGATAGTTATTATCTTTATTATTTTTTATAGCACAAGCCCCCTACCTTATCTCAAAACATAGCACAATAACATTTTTGAAAAATATAAAAGCTTATTTAATTAAAATTTCCCCTGACAATTTAATTTTTATTTATCATTCTTTTCTGTACACACAATTATTTATTAAGAAAAAATTTAAAAAGTATCTATTAAGTGCAACACTACGCTGGGTATTGTGGTATAAAGTAGAAGAAAGTAGTCAAGGTGGCTACTGCAATGAATAGAACAGATTATAATGTTACTACCTGGTCTCAGAGGCTAGCTTGGTCTCAAAAAGTTCTTCGAAGCAAAAGGCTATGTGCAGTGAAGACCTCACAGAATGTGGCCACCCTTTCAAATGATGACATCCTGAGGCAACTTAGCATTTACCCACTCTCAAAAATCAAATCTGGCATGGATTATTTTCTAAAAAATAGGAGTCTTCCCACAAATATTTTCTTCTTTTAAAATGTACACACCCAAAGGTTTAAGACTCCAATGCTTTACTTTAGGACTTGTAAGAGGTCTCTTTCACTGATCTCAATACCTCCGTGGTTTTCCCAATTTGCCCACTGTCAGCTTGCTAGCTTTCCTTTCTTCTCCAGAACGTCAAGGGACTCTCCATCATTATGCCAATTATTTGTTTTAAACTTACTGAGTAACCCAATGACAGGGTTCTTAAGACTAAGAACTTCATACTATGGTATTTCCTTAAATTAAATGGAGAATATATGAAAAAGGAAGGGCCTGAGACTTTTATCAAGAGAAGAGTTGGGAAGATATGAGAAATGTACAGACTGTATATGGAATATGCTTTCTTAAATACTGTGGATATCAGCATTAATGGGCATAAAGTTGCTGTCTTCCCCATGAAAAAGGCTGCCATTTAAAGTTAGGTTTTGTGGAGAAGGAATTAAGCAAAATACCCAAGGTAGACAGGCTAAGGATTTTCTATAGGAGAGGTCAAATACTTGAGAAACGCATCAGAGCTCAGGCCTGAAGTCATTTGTTGATTTATGTGTGATTTCTCTGCATTACCTTTAATGGAAGAACAATTATGCCTGAAGAAGACAGAAATGAGTAAATTAACTAGATAAGATATAAGATCATAGATTTTTATAGCACCTTAGTGACCAGTTAAGTCAACCATCTCATTTTCATATTTAGAAAAGAAAAATATGGAAACTCAAGGGAGAGGAAGGATGGAGTTCCCTGACAAGTGACTAAGAGTTCTTAGAATCTTATTTAGAGTTTTAGAGCCACAGCAAAAATTCCACAAAGAAAGCTCTTTATAAAGTGGTGAGCACTGAATGCTGACAATAATAGCGGAAGCTCCGCTGAGATGATTAGAAGAGATGAAAGAAATTCATAATATTGGCTAAAGTCACAGTATCCTCCAGGGTTTATTCTCATGACCTAGAAAATTATAAGGCTATTTAATAATATCCCTTAACTTACATACTTTATTTGTCATTTTCTCCTATTTATCTTGGAGACATAAAAGAGAATTTAAATGTATAAATATTTAAACTGGGTTATATCAGTTCTGGTTCAAGTCATATTATATTCCCTTATTTCCAGTACATTTCTCAGAGACTGGTGACACTTTCAAGTAAGCTTCAGAGTGGTTTTGAAGAAACTTTTGTAAAAGGAGGTTACATATATATGGATTTGTGACATTCTAACATAAACCACAGAAAGGTTCCTATTAAAAAGGGAGCAAAGCTGAATCATTTTGCCTTTTCTTCCCACTGTGATTTTTATTCATTTGAAGATAAAATTCAAAGCAAACATCTTAAAGCTTCTGTTTGTCACCCAAGAGTTATTTCAAGGCAGCATAGGAAATCTCACATTTTCAAAATCAGGTCATGAAAATGGAACTGCAGTCTAATTAATATGTTCATAAAACAGTTTCCACCACTACCAAATAAAACAACAACAATTAAGATCAACTCTGCATTCTTTGGAATCCCAAGAAACACAATCCATAGGAGAAATTCTCATCACAAAAACAGTTTCAAATTTAATAATTGAGAATTGTAACATTTCTGTCACATCTCTACTCATTTCCCCCGACATAATACTTTGTGTATATAATTTCTGAAGGAGAGTAAAATGTCCTTTATTGACTGGATACATTCATTCAACATCACTGACCTTTTTCCAACTTGTTTGACTCTCTTGTACTCTCTCTTCAATAACCTTTCCAATTCCTCCTAGTAGCTGTTCCATCATCTTACTAAGCTCCTTCACCTGCTTCTCCTTTGTCCCCTTTCTGAGATGTGATCTTGAATTCCATTTAATACTTCCCAGAGAAAACACAGGGCATAAAACAAAAACTCCCTCAGGCGCTCCTTCCACCTACCTAATCTCCACATTACCTGCATTCTCCCTCCTTTCCTCCATCCTATCTCAGAGGGTGTCATGTCCACACGTTTCCCAGCTCTATACCAGAATAATTCCTTAGGGAAGTGCTTCCTACTCTTAAAAGTACTTGGTGTTCTTTACTAGCTACTGTGTTTTTCTCCTCTCCTTCTCCTCTGTCCTCCTCCTCTTCTCCTCCTCCTTCATTCTTATGCAAAATTTTGAAAGTAGTAGTTTGCACAACTTTTCTCTGCTTGTATTACTCCTGAAATATAACTTACCCCCAGACACTCCCTTAAACCACTCTCTGATGTATTGGCAGTAACTACTAATTCCCAAATCCATCAAATATATTTTCACTTTGAAACTTAAGGTATTTGGATCAAGTCAGTTAAGTTGTTTCTCCTTCTGACTCCTGTAACACCTTGTATATATCTATATTAATATGCTCCACACTATACTGTAATTATTTGTTTCTGTGGCTGTTCTCCTTGCTAGTTTGAGTATCTCCAAGGCAGGACTCTTATCACATTCATCTGGGCATCCCCTATGAATAAATAAATAAGTGTCTTCCACCTGTTCCATTATAATTCACTAACCAGGACATTTTTCAGCAACTCAGATATTGGGCTATATTATGACTAAAATGCTTCTTTGACTGGCAAGTAGATCTGACTTCAGATAATACTAATATTCTTTACTTGCACACAAAATAAAGTTTAAAGACATACAATTAGTTGAATATTTTGAAGAAAGTAATAATCGTGGCAGCAAAACCTAAAATGTGGATGATCTTTTGCCGTTGGCAAAGCATTCTCAAAACCATTTCATCTGTCACAAAGTAAAGCTGGAGCCCTTATCAAAGCAGGACCAGAGATAGACAGTTTGAACAGGGCTCAACAATGCCCCACAGAGATGGTGAATAGAGTTGAATTCATCTATACTCCACACACCAAGTGTGTACCCAGAGGAAAGGGTGATTTTTGCTTTGGACATAGGCTCTGTCCATTCTCACCAAGTACTGTAGTTTGCATTTCTACTTCATCTGTTCAAAGTGTGGCACCTTTCCTAACACATTGGCCAGAGAGGCACTTTTTACTGAAAGGATCCTATAGGCCACAGTGAACTTGGAAACATAGAGTTCACCACAAATTCCTTTTAAATTTCTCATTCTGAGAAAACAGAGAAAGAGCTGCTGATACAGTCTAAGTATAGGTCATTGTTCTGATACTAAAGGGAAGAGTTTCTCAAGGAAAGGCTATTCACATTCAGTAGGCATCCTACATACTTAGCCAGGTTGCTAAATAACAGGGTAAATCTGCTTATTTTCTCTGGTCTACTGCTAATCTAATTTTCAAAAAGATCCATAAACAAGAGTGCTAAGTCATCTGCCACAAGAACAATATGGTGAATTTAAAAGATATTGGGCTCTAAAATCAGGCCATACCTGGTTTTGAGCTTCCCTAGCAATAGATACGTGAACTTCAGCAAGCTATCTAATCTCTGTGAGCATTACCTTCCTCATCTGCAAACAGAGATTGGATGAGAAATTCTCGGAAAGTTATATTGCCATTCAAGGATGTAACTTATGTGAAAACATATGGCACGCAGAGGAGTGTTCAACAGTGCTGATCTCTTCCATGAAGAATACGATAGTTATACAAGAGATTGTGGCATATCATTGTCAACATTCTAATACATTTTTCTTCTTTTATTGTTTCGAGACAGAGTCTTGCTCTGTTGTCCAGGCTGGAGTGCAGTGGCATAATCATGGCTCATTGTAGCCTCAACCTTCTGAATTCAAGAGATACTCCCACCTTAGCCTCCCTGAGTAGCTGGGACCACAGGCATGAACCACCATGCCTGGCTACCTTTAAAAAAATACACAGAGAGACAGGGTCTCACTACTTTGTTCAGGCTGGTCTCTAATAAATTGTTACTACCAATGTGCCGTGAGATTTTCTTTAATAGCCTACTTCTTAACATGAAGTGGGTAAATACCTTCTGTGATAGTTTTCAACAGTGGTAAAAACTCAAACAGCTTTCACAAGGTCACACAAAACATTAACATTCCAGAAGCTGAATTAGAAACCTGGAGTGCTTTTTTTAATTTTTTTTTTTTTTTAGTTTATTTATGTTTCCAGCCAACAGCCTGATTATGTAGACTCTAGATTATCTATCTTTGAAATCATATATAGAGAGACATATATGTATAAATTTTACACAACATAATCCCTAGTTGCAATATAATGTCTTGGTTATGTTTATAGGCTTGTACTTCTCAAACAACATGAAATGTCATCTAATAGTCCATCAAGTTATGAGCAGTTGCAGCAGTTATGGCTTGGAGACATTATTGAGCTACTGCAAAAATTTGGATAATGCTATAGCTAGACAGAGTATTAATGAGCATTAACGTTTGTGGGATATGATTGAAAGAGGAGAGAAAAGGATGACGGATTTTTTAAAAAAGGAACATTCGACCTATGGCAAGTAAAAAACTGGTTGTTTAGTTTTTTTGGGTTCTTCTTTGCATCTCAGAATTTCAGACTATTTTCCATTTTCTTTTACTTGCCTATTTTTCTCTGAACCCAAATACGTCAACATTAGTGTAAGTAACTCAATAATAGTCAACTAAAAGGAAGAAGCAAAAGGAGTGGAAAGTGAAGAACTTAAAAGAAGCCAAAACATCATACATTCTTAGTAAATAATTTTCATATGATGAGGAATAATTTCTTAATTTTTTCCTTTTGTAAGATTTCTAAGACCTCCCTGGCTTATGTCACTCAGTCCTCTGAAGATGTAACCTCACAGTGATTTAAAGTGCACAAACTATTTTACTGTAACAGAAAGACTGCTAGAACTAAAGACTACTTTTCATTTCCGTAAGTTGTAAGCACATTGATATTACTAATAACAACTTTGCTCCTCTATCATAGCATTCTTAATCAAATTATTTTTAAAAACACTAAAACATAAAAATAAACATTTGTATTTTCATTTTTAAACTCAAAGGTATTACTAGAAAAAATTAAGGGGCATACAGCTGAAGACAGTAAAATAGAAAGCCAAGAGAAAAGTTTTATGTTTAATAGGATCGACATCTCCTATAATGGAAAATCTTTGCTACATTATATCTAAGCCGGAATTTCTGCCTTAAACAATGGCTGACTTTATTATTGAGCCCTAGGGATTTGTGAATGAGATGAGTTTGTATAATTAGGAGCTCCATCTAAACTTTATTGGTCCTAAGTGTTTACAAGTAAATTGTATGTGGCCCTAACAGGAATTCAGAGTTAAGCTAGGAGTCTGGTATTTATATTTTAGAATTTCTGGATAGTTCTGTAACCCAGAGGAAGAGATGTTAAAGAAGCAAGGTCAGCTATTACCTGCAATTTCACTGGAAAACCAGCAGACACTGCAATAATTTTAAGTTGACTAAAATGAGCAAAGCTCCATTACCTTAAATGAGACTTGATACGTCATTTCCTTCAATGTATACATAGTCATCAAACTCAATATTGCTCCCACCCACTAAAATTCTAATAAAATAAAATGTATTGGTCAAAACACAAACTCTGGAAAATGTACTTCTGGATTGAGTTTCTGTAGTTTCAATGTATGAAGAGAAGAAAACCTTAAAAGATGAAACTCTATGAGGCTAGATAGGAAGGATTATCTTTTCATTAGAAGGCAGGCCATCTTGCCTTTCTCTGAATATATATTCATTATATTTGTAGACTTAAACATATATACATGCAAATTATAAGCATATATATGAACATATTATCAATATACTGATTTATATCTTGCTTCATTCCATAAAGGATTTAGATCAAAACAGAATAAAATAATATGAGTTAGTTTATGAATTGAATGCTTGGTCTATAGGGGAACAATCAATTAACTTTCTAGACTAAACCTTATAGAAACTGATACCTGGAAAAGGACAGTCTAACAAAAGAATTCAGGGTCCTAGAAGAAGGAAAAAAGATGCCTCCATGTTGACTGAAAGTGCTACAGTCATCTCATTTTGTCTCTTCACTGGAGTTACCTCTCAGTATCACAAAGACAGTTTAAAACATTTAGATGTCCTACCTTTAAAAATTAAACCCTAAGCACCAAATAAGCAAATCATTAATCACCTTCCACAATCACTAATCCAAATTCTTCCTCTGGTGTCGTCAGAGGGGCCCTCAATGGCAGCATTCTACAGCCTTTCCTAGCCAGGGCCTTCAGTTTCTATCTTCCACTGTCCTTTTAGCCATTTGAATCCATCATTAAAAGGATGCAAAGGTATTTAAATAAAATGCCCTCCTAAATTGTTTAACTGTGAAATTCAATTGCATTCAATATAGCCTTAATGTTTCTGGCATGAAATTATAGTATTTTTACAAATAAGATTATAAAAACTTATTATATACATTTTAAGTAAGACAAAAAGCTGAACATGTTAGTCACACTGTGTTATGTCATGTTAGACCCTGGCATGTGATTCCAGGTCATAATGCTTCTAAAGAATCCTCTTAATTGCTGCTAGATGAAATTTGAATTCCTAGAAAGCTGACTTGCATTTCCCTTCTTTCAACCATGCCATACTTATTCCTGAATGCCAGGCTCTCCATTCTCACAACTAGCCAGAAGAAAAAATAAGAAGAGCTATATAGTACTTATCTATCCAGTGAGGCAAACCTTTATCTTTGTTTGGCTTGGCAGTAAAAAGGCTGAAAAGTGTAATGGAAAGAAGCCTTCGCAATAAAATCCACCAGCAAATATTTCTAATGTAGCTTCAAAGAAGAAAGACACATTCTTCATATCACTCTTTTAGCACTGAAGGGGTAGTGTTCTATTAAGCCAAGTAATAGGACCACTTATTAACTTTAACTCATAACTGATAAACGGTGAATTTGTAATACTATTGCTCAATAATCAACACACCAGCCCTAAGGCAAGAGGATGAGAGTCCAAGTAGGGACTGTGTGCATAGGCTTCTATTTCAGTCACTACTTCTGGTAAACTTTTGAAGACTACACTAGACCTCCTGTGTCTCAACTCTTTCTCATTCTTGCTTTCCTCAAAAAGCAGGATATAAAAAGGACCAGCACATGCCAAGTCCTGCCTCTCCAAAGGGTATAGAGCCTTTCTAGACATAAGCTAGGGCTCGTGAAACCAAAGCACGTATCTCTTTTACAATGTTTATTATTCCTTAGCATTGGTCTGTTGCCAACTTCTGATCTGCCCCTTCATGAAGAAAAGGACCTAAATGTGAGAATGAGGATAGGGGGAGTCTTTGGAGATGAAAAGAGCAATTTGGCAAGCCCTTTATTCTAAGCACAATAATTCATGAGCCTGAAATCTCACCCTACACGGGATCTTACAGTAGGACAAAGGGAAAGAAGGTTTTCTGTCAACAAACCCCTAGAATCTCTTACTGCAGTACTGGAAGGGGAGGCTATAAATAAGAGGAAAACAACAACAATTGGGAAAGTCAAGAATCAAGCACAAAATTAATTAGGTCACCTGGAAAAAAATCACCACCTCCTTCCTTTGAGTCCAACATCATATTAATGAATCCTTTTAAGAGGCCCGGGAAGAGTAGTTATACAGAGCATTAACATTCTACATTGGTTCAGTTTGGTCACAACAACAACAACAGATTGGTACGGCATGTAGTGAAACAGATGAAGGGTTACCTAATTCCAGGCACAAAAGAAAACCACCAGGACTCTCAACTTCTCCATTCAGCTTTCAAACATATGTGTTACAGATCTAGAGGAGCATGAATAAGCAAATTTGCATTCTTTCCAAAACTACAGAGTTGAATAGCTTATTTCTTTCTAGTCGAAAGTATAGGTGAGGCTAATGCAACAAAAAGTGGTTATAATGGCAGACATTCAAAGAGTACATGGATCCTATGTATTACAACACAAACAAATGGGCTCAAACAACAGAACTTAGGTAGAACAAAAACTGTTGCTTTGTAGCAAGGTACACTTGATAGAAAGAAGACTGGTAATTTCCCCTCCCAAGCAAATCTTAAGAGGTATAAAATGAACTTTGAAGAAAAGCATAAGGCATAGAAGAAAAAATACTGACAAATGCCTACTATGTGCCAGGAACTGTTTCCAGGATCTTTTAATCTCAAGATTAAAGACTATTGATGTGAATTTGTCTGTAAGAGTAACGAGGACCTCACTGCTGATGCCTGACCCTCGCCAACAGAACAAGCAAGGCAATGGCACCAAGGCTCCCCCTGACTAGGAAACTCTGGTGATGCAGTTGGAAGTGGGCCACCGAGGTTTGCAGGCATGTCACCCAAGCATTCTAGAGACTGGGGATAGTAGCTCTGGTCAGCAAAAAAGGTAGATACGCCACAGCATTGACTCTGGATGGATCTGGTGATGTTAGAAAATAAGCACCTGCATAGAGTGGGAGAGGATGTCTCCCATCCTTCTCTGCAATGGATTTTTTAGCTGAAAGCCGAAAACTCTGTAACAAACCAGCAGGTGATTTTGGTGGTACCTTAAGCTCTCAGGGAGCTTTCATTTGAGACACTGTCATAAAAGCAGTTGGAAAACCTTCAGAAACCTATATTTAGATATCTATTATTCATCCAGAGTCCAGCCAGAACATTTACCTGAAAGATACACTTTCAAAATCAGACGCACTGCATATCCAAAACAACCCATGTTAGCAGATACAAAGCCTTAACATGTGCCTTTATTATGCATTGACAAAGTTTCTATGAAAGTCGGAATCCAGCTGACCCAAAAGGTACGGCAAAAACAAGCAATTTTAAAGTAATGACCTTCTGCTCTTATAAATACCCTCAGCAATGAGTTCCTATATACATTTAGTCATAAACTCCAGCAAGAAATGGCACATGATATCACATGTCCAGGGACCTTAATGTATTGCATTGAACCTTAATATATGACCAAATATCAAGGCACTAAGCAAGTTCTATGAAAGCCTGAGCACTTCCTGATTCATATGTTAGAATTCTACTAGAATTCTACTGGTTCATTCTGGTAGAAATATTTCTTGAATAGCTAAAATATTCTTAACTGTGAGGCACCAACACATTTTCATATTATTTTAAAATTGAGTCAACATTCTGTTTCCCTTAACCTTCTTTTGGAAATTCAGACAAATTGTTATGAGATATCAGAAATTCATGTGTGCCCTTCCCCAGGGAATTTTCAAATAAAAATAGCAAAACAACAAAAAACAAACCCTAAGCCCCACCTTTTAAAAAATTTATTAAATTGTTGCCATTCTCAAAGTTTTTTTTTTTTTTCTCCATGAAATAATAGCAATTTAAATGTTCTCAAGTCCTCACGCTTGACTTATCTGGGGATGCTTCATATTAACAAAGTAATTTTTATTGCATAACCATTACTTTCTCAGACAATATTCGGTTTTGCACAGTTTACTTTTCATTCTCACTTGATACCAATACTCTAGTTCAAGACAAATCCTCATCTGGTACCTGTCATGGAATTTTATAATTCTGAGTTTTACAAACTGAAGGGAATATTGATTACTCACCATATCCAGGAATGCCTTCTAAAGGGAAAATTATTCACGTGCATCATGTTCGCAGATCTTCTGTCATTAATATTTTTCTTGTCTCCTATGTTACATGTAGTGATTTTTACAGATGAATTCCAACTCTCTTGTTTAAGCAGCTATCGTGGGCAATTATTGCAACAAGTATTGAATTCCAAAAGAAAACACAAAATTTCCCCCCACCAATAAAAAGAGATTCCAGTTACAAAAGGCCTTCCAAGATTTGAAAAAAGAAACATCACAGAGCACTGCAGGTACGGGTCCATCCATTTAGGTTCCACTAGTTAGTCCACGCACTAAAATAACCAGTTCAACTACTAATCCTAAATGGTGGCAAATATTGTCCTGGTAAAATCTAACCGCCTTGAGTGTAAATTAATGCATCCTTAAGGAAGGACTCTGGAATGTGGGAAGAAAGGCGTCAAAAGACAGTTTCTTGATATCCTTGTTAAAGAAGTGTTAGAAGGGAAATGGAAAACTTCAGGTTGCTTTGCCATGCTGTCCTTTAGAAATGAATATTGCTTTTTCTTCTTTCTTAGGCACATATTCACGTGTGGTCACTTTAACGCAGTGCTACCTTCTGAGACGTGTGGGACAAAGGCCTGGGCAGAGGGGCTACAAACCATGTATCACCAAAGCCAACTTCTTTCCCAGATTTCAGAATTGCTGGTTCAACTGCAAAAGTAGGAAGGCAACGAGTAATTTCTGCTTTGCAGGACAAGATTACCATTAACTACCATCATGACTTCAGAAGGTGCTGTCACGATGAAATTCCTTTCTGCTGCCTAACCCCATAATAAGGCTGCTTGTTCTCTTTAAGTAAAATGACTAAGCTATTGATCTTTTCACTGCAGAATCCCCTTTAATTTGTTATTACCAAAACCATGTGGGAGCGTTTCATATTTTGCCTTGGAAAGAAAATGAATTTCACAGCTGCAAGTCAGACGTTGTCTAAGAATTTCTTCCCCCGATGTCTTTCTTTTCTCTTTTTTCCCCCTCTCTCTCTCAATCTCTTTTTTCACCCCAAATTCAGTTTTCCAATAGGTATCATTTATTCTAATGCTCTGACATCTTCTGAAAGATTCTCATGCCCAAGCTATACAGACCTTGCATGCTTTTAAAACACAATGGCAACAGGCTCCTGCTGGAGTCCCCCAGCGCCGAATTTCTAGCAGAACCTTTGGAATCCTCGCAGCCGCCTTGTCTGCCCTGGGCTGTGCCGCCCCAGCTCTGATCAGCTCAGGACACTTGCAGGCTCCGTGGTACTGTACATTAACTCTGCAGCAGCCTGACTCGGCTGCAGAGACTGCTGTCTGACAGGGGATGTGCTGGCGTCAAGGGGGCCCTCTAGGTGGGTTCCCAGACATTGCAGGGCCGCACACTCCTTGCTAGCCTCCAAGGAAGAGCAAGCAAAAGGGGTTAAAGGAATAGCTCGCTCTGGAAGAGCAGATTTCTTTCAGTAAGTAATTACCAGGCAAGAAAAGCTAAACAAGGAGAAGCCTGTAAAACACCTCGCAGGGAAATTACGCCTTGAACAAATACGGAGGAAGGATTTTTTGTTTGCTTGTTTTCCTTTTTACCCAATGGAAAAAAAGGGAATAAAATAAGTCAAGAGATAATTTGCAAATGATAGAGTTTGGTGGATTTGACTCTTTAAAAAAAGAATACTGGGGTGGGGAAGCCTTGCTTACTTGATGATTTGTAACCATTTAGCTGCAGATGACCACATGGTGATTTTTGGACAGAAAATCCTATGGAAGCCAGTTCTGCAGAAGTCAGTTATACTTCAATTGCAATTGCACATGCCATAAAACTGCTCGTTTGATTAGGGGGTGTGTATACATGAGGAATGCTGAGATAAAACGTTGCAATCCCTATCATTGATGTTTTGCATTTCCTCATGCTTGCTCCTTTGTTGCAAAAATTCTGTTCAATAATCCCCCAAAAGCACCCCATCACTGTTGATGCCATTTTGGAGCAAGAATAAAATAGTAAACTCTTGTAATAGTAGGTTGGCACTTAAATGGTATTTGTTTGAAATCAGTGGGAGAGAATGGACTTTGCAGTAGAAGTATACTCAACATTAATGTACCACTTTTAACTTAGGTATTTAAAAAGGCTGTTATGCAATTGCTTAATATTAAATGGAATACTGGCAACACTTAATATAACACGCTATTATCTTCACTTAGGATTTCCCCAGTGAGGTCCTGTCATTGCAGAAAATATTACCCAAGATTGGGTTGAGGGCATGTCCCATAAATTCAAAACCTAGTATAAAGAAAACTAATCTTAAAAACCATCATAATTTGGGGAATTTTCATTTTGATCAAAAGATGATCCTAATAGGAGTATTCCTAGGAGGAAGAAGAACTGGGTGATTCCTTAAAAGCAATTTGGACTTGGAGGTTCAGAATGATGCCACTGCACCATAAAAGAATCTTGAGAGTATTTGTTGAGATTTCCTATAGCCTAGGCAGTGTCCTCATGAACTCTTTTGGCTAAAGGGACTACATCTCTTCCATAAGGTCATTTGTAATCTGGCCCAGAAAACTTCAGCCTACATTGTTTTTAACAAGCTTTGAACGTTTTGAATGAAGTAATTAAAATTTTGATATTATATTAGATATTTAAATATTATTATTTAAGAGCTAGGTACATTTACAATGCCCCAGGTCCCATTCTAAGAGAGTTACAGTATTACCCCATTTAATCTACACAACAACACTATGAGTTAAGGACTGTTACTAGCCCTGTTCTCCAGACGAGGCTATTGAGGAACTCAGATATTAAGTAGCCTGTCTGAAGTTAAATATCTAGTGATTCACTATCTGAATCAAGGAAGTCTGGCTTCAGAGCCTGTACACATTACCACAATATTCTAGCACCTCTATAATCATGATGCCACCTTGTTTCATACTTTCTAAAATATTATTGTTATATGTATTATTTTAGCATCACAGAATTATGCTGAGGAGATTAAGAAATTTATTATGCCCATTTTAGAAATGTCAAAAAGGTTGTATTTGTTCATTATCAGGCATCCTGTGAGCAGTAGACCTGGAAGAGAATTCAGATTATTTGACTCTGGTTAGTGATCTTTGATAATGACGAAGATAATGATGGGTTTTAATTATTTTAAAACTAACATTTAGTCCTTATACTATACAAGAGAGTAGGTCTCCATGGAAAGTAGTAAATGCAAATATTTTTTAAAAAAGATGTAAAAATATATTTTCCTTTGAAGTGAACATCATCTGACATTATTTTCTTAGTCCATTCTATTCTACTCTGTTCATATGTCAAAGTGTCACCTATGGGTGATAGGATAGTAAGAATATCTCTGAGTCTTTCTCCACTACCACACAGTCCAACATCCAATACTTGTTAGCTGCATTTCCAATTGTGGGCAATGATATAAGCAAAGCACTTTATAAATAAAATACAAATGATTTGGTCATTAAACTACTATATATACTTAAACTAAGGGCATATTTTAGCTGAATATTTTTAAAGTGAATTTTCCTTGGATTTTCATTTTTATTTTTATACATGTAACTATCTAGAATAAAGTCTAACAAATTAGAACAAAAGGAAACACAACTGAGAAACTATGATAAATAACAGAAAAGCCAAATTTCTGCGTGAAAGATAGCAAAGAAAAAAAGTAATGTATTTCACAGTTTAGAGAATCAAGACTACACATTATTAAACAATCCAAAATTGAATATTTTTGCAGACTCAAGGCAACAAATGTAAAATAATAGACTTGCTTAGAAAATAGAAATAACTCATTCCCAGCATTTTATTCCATTTATATTAGAAAGAGGGTTTAAGAGTTATGTCCACTAATTTATAAGCTGATACTTTAAAAATTTAATACTTTGTAAATGTATGGCCTTCAAGAAATAACAGTTAGGCAGAACTAATAGGTTTGTAATTTAAAAACAAGTAGTCAAAAATGAAAAAATGTTGGGCTAGGGTAATGCTAATCTATTTTGTTACACTAAAAGATAATCATCCTTTCATGAAACGTTTAAGAAATACCAGGAAGCCGCCAGTTCCGGTTGCTCATGCCTGTAGTCCTATCTACTTGCAAGGATGAGGCAGGAGGATAACTTGAGCCCAGTTCAAGACCAGGCTGGGAAACATAGACTCTGTCTCTAAAAAATTAAAAAGAAATATCAGGAGTAACCATAAAAGATTATCTTTATGGCTAATCTCAGCCCCATGATTTTTATCAATACAGGAGTGTGAATTATTAGCAGGGTACCATACATTGGCATAACCTCAATGAAGTCCCTACAGCTATGGTGTAATCTCAGCTCTACTAGAGCAAAGACTGGTTTGTTGTTTTGTTTTGTGGTTTTTAAAAATTTTAATCCCACAGCAAGCACAAGAGTAAGTGAACTTATATTAACTACCCTTATATGAGGCTGATTTAAGAAAAAACTCAATTAATTGATAAACTACAAACTCAGAGTAAACCAAAACACTGTAATTCAACATTTTCATTGAAAGATTGCTTAATGCATCCGGAATCAGTGCCAGAAGTATTAACTAGTCAGTGTCCCATGTCTTTTCCAATGAAGCCCTTTACTCTCATGGTTATAGGGTTATGCTCATAAGAGTGAAGGTTTTCAAACTAAGTTCCTGGGAACCCTATGGTTTTTCAAAGTTGCATCAGGTCAGCTCAGGGGCAAGGTACTTTGTGCTGGATCTAGGAAGCAAGGTACTTTGTGCTGTTTTAACAAGAGTTCTTCTGCTTTAACTAGTTTTATCTCAAAGTTTGATTATATATACAAAGAAAGTCTGGCTCTTTAAAAAAGTTTACAAAAACATAATGTATAAATACAGAATGCTTTCTACACAAATTCTTATCTTTATATTATCAGTTTCGATATTTCATACTCTTAAAATGCCTTCAACTTACAAACTTCCTTCACAATGAGCATAATAGAATGATTAAGTTAAACCTTTATGCTAGTATAAGCATAGCATAATAAAGTCACACCCTAGTTTCGGAGGTTGGGTGTTTCCTAAACTCTTTAGTCACTTGTACTTATCAGAGGGTGTGATGAGTTACTTCATTGATTTTCCCTGAGTTTCACTTTCAGAAAGGATCTTCAATGACAAATGTTAAGGTATATTGTTTTGTCACCATCGCATTTTGGTATAATCAATAGCTAATGTCAATGTTCGCCTCCTAAATAACTTTGATGAAATGAAATTGAAACTCCTGTACATTTAGACATCAAACAATAAAGACCTAAAAGATGACTTATTTATCTTATATGAATACCAATAATCAGTTCAGATATTTTTGGAAAGTCCCCATTCTTTCAAGAGACTGGATTACTTTTGTGCCTCAGATGTCAAAAACAAAACACTTGGTCACTCTATTCTACATATTGGGTTCATATAAATATATTTACACATACAAAAACCTCTGTACTTTTCTTAGCATATTCTATATACTATTTATAATAGTATAAATATGTTATACACTAGGATATAGAAGCTACAGTCACCTGGATATCTTGCAGGATGTGACTTCTTGCCTCAAGCTCCCCCCATAAATATATATTTTTTACCAATAAAAAATAAAATTTACATGTGCTTTTCACATGTATGTATGTATGTGTAATTATACATTTTTTTCTTTTTATTGCATATATCATCAATAAAGAGGTGAGAGTGCCATTAGAATGAGACCGGAGGTGACTGTGCCCTCATCTCCACCTCTCAGCAAGAAAAGAACATTCAAGACCAAATTCTCTATCCTATTTTTACAGAAAGCCAATCCCCCAGGAACAGAACAGTGTCTTCCTCTCTATATTTATGACACTAAAAACATTGTTGGTACTCAGTCAATGTTAACTAATAACCATGTTGATAGTCATGACTTTCCACTTCTGGCAAGTTCTAGCAAAGTCTGAAGGCATGCTGTTCTGCACATTTATAACTGAAATAAGAGAAGCCTTTCATGAAGCCGTGGTTTCAATTGCTGAGAGTCAGGGAACTGCATCATGTTTCAGCAAGTTGCTAGTAGCTACTCTATTCAATTTCTACATATTCTCATAACCCAGGGTATAATCGCCAATTGGAAAAGAAAAGATAAATTCATTAAACACCTAGTTTCATCACCTAAAACCAACAAAAATGCTTTGTTGGGACTTTTCATGATTCAATTAGTATAACAAACCATTTTGGATCATATTCCTCAAGCTTAAATCTTCTAATCTTAAATGATAAATACTTTTACAGAAAAAAACTCATAATATGAAATATATTTCATAATTGGAGTATTTAGAATGCTTGCTAAATTTCACTTTTAATATTTTTTTGGAAGTAGAAGACTTAGGATGCCTAATACTAAAATACAAAGAAGGCACTTAATATTTATACTTAAAAATCAAATGTGGAAAAATGTTCACAGCAAGTTTAAAGACAAAAATGTCAAATGTGTATACTGTCTTGGAGTCCTAAGATGTGAACCCTTATTTTCAGGTTCTGCCTTTTACTTTTTGTGTAATTTTGACCAACTCATTCAACCTCTTTGAGACACAATTTCCTTATCTATAGTATGGAAGTAATACAAACTCTAAGATTATTATAATTTTAATAATTTTAGCTTATTATAATTTTAAATTTAATTATAGAAAAATACTTTTTAATAAGACAAGTTCTTTAAATGTTGTTTGCATACACTTTTAAAATTTGCTTAGTAAAATATAATAAAATACCAATCATTTGTTTTGCAATTCACTTGAATCAAAATGGAAAAAAAATAAAAAATACAAATAATGTAATGTCAAAACTACTTCTGAAATGGAATTGCATTTCATTTATATCTTAAGCTTTTCTAAAGGCTTTGTATTGTATTTGTTTAGAAAATTCAAAGGAGCAAAAATATTTCTCATGTAATAAAGCCCAACTTCAAAACCTACTCATATTATCAGCTGAGCATGGTGACTCACACCTGTAATCCCAATACTTTGGGAGGCTGAGGCAGGAGGATTGGAGGATTGCTTGAGGCCAGGAGTTCCAGACCAGTCTGTGCAACATAGCAAGACTGCATCTCTAGAAAAAAATTGAAAAATTAACCAGGTGTGGTGGCACACACCTGTAGTCTTAGCTACTCAGGAGGCCAAAGTGGGAGGACTGCTTGAACCCAAGAGATCAAGGATGCAATAAGCCAAGACCACACCACTGCACTCCAGCCTTGGCAACAAGCAAGACCCCATTAAAAAAACACTTATACACAAACACACACACACACATACTCCCTTTCTCTCTCTCTCTTTCCCTCTCTCATATTATGGAATATTATAGATTCCTACAAACGACTTGGGAAAATATTTGAAATAATGCTAGTTAAAAACAAAAACTCTCTGACTTGCAGAATATCTTGAGTATAAATTTATCAATTTAAATATATGTCTGTGCTAATATACAAATTTATGCCAATGCAGAGGTAAAGAACTGGAAGGATACACATCAAACTATTGACAAACTGATTACCCTTGAGATAAAGTAGTACAAGTGGAAGCATTCAAAAAGGAAGCATTAAAAAAGGATTTCCACCTTTTATTTTACGTATTTCTAAATAATCTTTTAAATGTGAATATGTTCATGTGTTATTTGCGTAATTCAAACAGCAATGAAGAAAAATATATATTTAGTATTTATTATGGAAGAATAGTCATTCATAGTTAACATCTAAATATTGGAATATCAAACCCAAGTTTCTAATATTTGGCAGATAGACAGTTGAAAAATCTAACCTCTAAACTCAAAGCTGGATAGTTAAATTCAAATATATATTCAAGGATTCAGATATTCTACTAATATTATTAGCTATTAGCTAAACCAATACCAAGTCTAAAAAATATACATGAATAGCTGATTTATTTTTTTTTTCCATGTCCAGATGAACACTGTAGCTGGTGCTGGAAGCAGTATTCATTCAGAGCTGGATCCTATCAATGTTAAACCTATGTCTACTTCCTAGATGAAACATCTGATCAAATATCCTGATCTTATTATATGTTTATTTCACTCCAGTTCAAATGTGTGGGTATCTGCAAAACTAGATTTTAGCCTGACCTCCAGTCTCCTTTAAACCAGATAATAGTTGCTGGACCAACCATACCAAGAATGGTTCAGGCCAAGAATGAAGTCATTTTGAGCAACACAAAGAGAAATGTTGGCCAGGCACAGGGGCTCATGCCTGTAATCTCAGCATTTTGGGAGGCCGAAGTGGGTGGATCTCCTGAGGTCAGGAGTTCAAGACCAGCCTGACCAACATGACAAGAACAAGTTTCTGCTAAAAATACAAAATTAGCTGGGTGTGGTGGTGCATGCCTGCAATTCCAGCTACTTGAGAGGCTGAGACAGGAGAACTGCTTGGAGAGAACCCAAGAGGCAGAGGTTGCAGTGAACCAAGATCGTAGCATTCCACTCCAGCCTGAGCAACAAGAGTGAAATTCTGTCTCAAAAAAAAAAAAAAAAAAAAAAAAAAGTAAGAAAGTTGTAAGAGTGCATGGCTGTTCTTTCATTTATCCTGATTAGATATTAGATGTATCCAAAATAGATTTTCTTTCATTGGTGATTTAATTGATTGTTACCGATTGATAATTTAATTAAACCTTTGATGACAGTTCTTCTGTCACCCACCCTCCTAGTAAAAAAGTAACATAATCCAGTTTTCTGTTCCTCACATAAGGAGTTTGGAAGTTGCCGATCTGTACTAACAATAAAAAAGCTGAACAAACTGAAAAATCAACTCTTCTTAGATCCATAAGAGAAGTGAGGTCACAGGGCAAACTTCTGCCCAAACCACTGGTGGAGACAGACAGTAGGATATGGAGAATCACAACACACTGGAGCAGAAACCTCCAAGAGAACCAGTGCTGGGGTAGAAAAACCTGAACTATAATTGACAAATCATTAGCGTCTGGGTGCAGGCAAGTCTGAAAGCTGAAAACCTCCAGAGGAATCCAACAAAAGGGAGGCACCCACAATTCTGTGTGTTTTATCTCCAGGAGTGCTACCAAGTCCTCACAGTAAATAATGGAGAAAAAATTCTCTCATGCTTCCAGCAAGAGAGGGAAAAAGTAAATATTTTTAAATCTGCTGAAGCTTGGTTCTTCCTGAGGAGAAACTGGTTAATCAGAGCCTAACCTGCTGGGGTTTTTGTTCCATTTTGTTTTGTCATATCAGAGCTTCACTGACCTGGGGAAAGAAAAATGCCCAACTCCAGCCCACTCTAGCCTACCATGTGGGAGAAAGGAAATACTCAATTCCAGCCCACTTGAGCCATTCTCTCCCACCTATGGTATAAGAAAAAAAAACCTGAAGAACACTTAGGAGATTCACAATCCAGAGGCCCAGGCTCACCAAAAGACTGAAACCTAATATAGGATGATAGAAAGCTTCCCTCCACTGCCCACCTTACCACCACCCACATAACATTTTTTTTTTCTCTTTTTTTTTTTTTTTTTTTTTTTTTTGAGGCAGAGTTTTGTTCTTACTGAAACCTCCGCCTCCTGGGTTCAAGCAATTCTTCTGCCTCAGCCACCCCAGTAGCTAGGATTACAGGTGTGTGTCACCATGCCCGGCTAATTTTTGTGTTTTCAGTAGAGATGAAGTTTCACCACATTGGCCACGCTGGTCTCAAACTCCCGACCTCAGGTGATCCGCCTGCCTCCACCTCTCAAAGTGCTGGGATAACAGGCATGAGCCACCACGCCCGGCCCACCACATAACTTAAGGCCTATTTACAGGAGTTCCTTTTATCCAGTACATGCCCAGCTATGAAGAAAAAATTGCAATGCATAGTTAAAGGCAAAGAACATAGTTTAAAGAGACAGAAGAGGTATCAGGACCAGACATTCCAGAGATGTTGGAATCATCCATATGATACAAAAATGGCAGGTATATGTCGATATAAATTTGTGCAAACCCATAGAATGTACAACACTAACAGTAAATTCTAATGTAAACTATATGCTTTAGTGAATGATGTATCAATGTAGGTTTAGTTGTAAAAAATGCACTTTAGTGGGGGGATATTGTTAATGGGGTTTCTATGCATGTGTGGAGGTTGGAGTAAATGGAATATCTCTGGACCTTTCTGTGGATTTTGCTGTGAACCTAAAATTGCTTTTAAAAATGAAGTTTTTGCAAAGTTACATGACAAGCATTAATATTTTATTCCCAGAATATGCAAAATTTTTATACAATTTCAAATTTATGAATGCTAAAATTGCTATTAGTAATGTCAATGGATTCCATTTCCTTTACAACTGCTTGAAGCAAAGACATAATTTTCTCAAGAATGTTTAACAGACATTTTGATAATCTATTTATAAAATCTGTAACTTTTCACATAGTTTCCTTTTAAATAGATGCAATATCATTTAAAGTTTCGTTTTTAAGAGGAAACATTATTTCATTTAGGAAACCATGCAAGTTCAACATGGGAAATACTAAAATAAACACACAAGAAAGAATCAAGTCATCCATAATTCCACTCCCAAAAGACAAGTCAGTATATTTTCTTCCAGTTTTTCTCCCCTTCAGGAATAGTGGATTTACCACCAATTTTTATGTTGTTGTAAGAATATTTAACTGACCTCTGAATTTGGTAAAAAGTACTGCCTGAGAAAGAACTCTTTTATTTGCCAAATGGCACATGGTAAAGAAATTACCATGAAAATACTCAAACCTCTCCACTCTCACAGGTTTACTGGGGAAGGCAGTTCAGTCAGATGGGGCTTACAAAAGTTATTCTCTTTAAAACCCTTGTGATGAACTTTTACCAGTAGACGGTCTCAAGAGGGTATTCCTCTGGATGTTTCTATTCTTAACTCTTTAGTTTTGATCTACCTTTGGGTCTGCTGGTATAATTTCTTTTAAAAAATCTTAAGTAGTATATTGTTGCATATACTACTATAGTAGTAGGACATAGTAGATGTATTGTATGGTCCCGGTAAAACTAAGAAATTATTTTTACCTACTTTTAGAATGGAATATGATGTGTGGTCTACCATATACATTGTCAATCTAATTTAATGCTTCTTTAATATTCTGCCAGTACTGATTTTTAGTACTTTTTTAAAATTATATATATATATATATTTTTTTGCAGTGTTTTCAGTCACTTTAATAGGAAGCTGGAAGAGGCTGCATCAGAGGCTGCAGGTAAAATGCCATTTAAAATCCAAAGGCCCCATCAACCACTTCTAACACGTGCACATATATAGTTACACATCATTGACAGTTAACAGAGTTAAGTAGAAAAGCAAATATGACTATGTTATTTACAAATACATATATTTGTGTATATCTATTTATAACATATGTATATTACGTATATATATATACAGACACATGAAACATTAAAAATGAAAATATTTCATTTAGCAAACTATGCAAGTTCAACATGGGAAATACAAAAAAATTAAAAAAAGAAACACATAAGGAAGTCATATATATATGTATATTTTTTTTTATTTCAGCATCCTGTATTTACTATGTAGAGACATTGCTACTCCATTTTTAAGTTACTTTTGAAATAGATGACTAAGGATTATCATTAGCATGTAGTGGGGTATATAAGGGTAGTGGGGTTTTCTGGTCTGTTTTGTCCTTGGTATATCCTCTAATGCCTAGAATAGTATCTGGTACATAATAAGGACTCAGTTGAGTCCTTATTATCTTGACATTGACATTTTTAGTATTTTATTATCATAAATATTTAATAAATCAGTCTCTATACCGAACATGATTACTTATGTCTGCCTATAGTTCCTTCTAAAGACCTTGCCTTTTCTGCACTTCACCATTATAAAATGTGATGGGAATAAGCATGACAACTTGACTCACTGACATCTGCTTCACTCACTGGGCAGCAAATATTACTATTTGCTCTTTGGAATATGAAAGATCCTAAGTGAAATTGAGACCTAGTCAGTTCAAGGTGGGGTTGAACCAAAATGTCCTGTAGACTCAGGGGCTGAAGTTACCATTTTGGGTTCAGTGCAAACTGATAACTAAAGAGAGAGTGGCAATTACAGAGAGAAGGCAGGAAACAGAGGAAACACAGAGACAAATGAAATCAGTGATTGTATGGCCCCAAAGAGAGTAGTTGCCTTAATTTCAGTTTTCCTAATCCAATAGACCCTGCTACACTTGTTTCTGTGAATTTCTGTATCTTCGTAGTAACTATGTTCCCTCCTTCCTACAGGAGCTAGTCTGAGTCGGTTTCCTTTTTTTGCAATCAAAATTGTGATGAGTCATCATATAAGAAACCTTATGTTGCTATTCATAAATTATTTCCTTCCCTCCTGAAATAAAGTCATCTAAAATTAATGCTATATTATAATATTGAATAGCCACAATGAATGAACTTGACATTGAATGAATGGTTACATGGGGGCTTAAATTAAAATGCACAGAGTGGCGTTGACAATGTATCTACATCCACATCTAGATGTTCTGGAGACTGTTCTTTTTCTCTGACTGACATCTATTACACTTCCATTCAAAATATTAGCTTTTCATCTTCTCAAACCCCTTTTCACAGTTTTCTTCATTAAAAGTCAGTTTGTTTCAGACAAGGAGAGGTGAGAGAGAGAGAAAGAAAGAGAGAGATTATGGAAAAAGAGAAATACTGTGATATTTTTAGATTTATAGAGAGAATAATTTAGTACTCAAAAGGCAGAATTCCTTTTTAGGAAAAAAAGGATATTCAGATAAATTTTTTCAAACAATCATTTAAAAGCTTAAAAATATAAAAATCTATTTAAACTAGAACCCAATAATTTAGAATAATTAATAGTTTCAAAGTCATATAGTATAATTAAGTAGAATAATCTTTGCATTTAAGTATTGAATAAATTCAAGGCTAGTTATTAAATACCAGTTGCCCATTGTAGACAGATGCCCTCTCATTCACCTAGCATTTTACACACTCTTCCTTGCTGTTTTTAACATTCTCACTCGAGGGTGAATCTATAATGCTGAGCACTTGAAACTTTTAACTCACCTGCCTCTCTCTATAATTGGCATATTCCATTCCTAAAAAAAAAAAAAAAAAAACTGCAACAGACTATATACATCACTTATTAGACTCAAAAAAGCAAAACATAAACAATACATGTCCCAAACTGATGAGACACAAAACTATTACTGTGAAACTGAATTGCCTAGCTCTTCTCTCTGGGAAGCACATTTGAAATTTAGGAAATAATTCAATGGGGAATATAATGTGATTTTGTCTTTTTAGTTTTTAGTTCTAAGATTTGTAAAACACATAAAGACACAAAAGAGCTTTAAATTTTTCCACAAAATAAAGTAGCAAACCTGATCAAATAGTAAATTTATTTTTAAGACTTCTCCTCTTTTCTCACTGACCCTCCCTTTCCCTTTAGATTAGCAATCAAATAGGGACTAGAGCAAAAATAAAAAGCAGGAAGTGGGCAACACAGAACCTAGTTTTTGTTGTCAGAATCCTCAGCAAGTTTTATTGATTTTTGAAATCCCCAACTCATTTTCAAAATGAAAGTGCTACAGGAAGCAGGACAAAGTTCATGAAAATATAAATGCACCTTTCTCCCTGTCTTCTATAACCACTCACTGATAAGAGGCACAGTCCATTTGAGATGAGGCTGCTGCCACTGTGTGTGTGGAAGGGTTGAATATTTGTTGTTCTGGGAGGAGCAACTGTGATAGCCCCAAATCCCTGACTGCCTGTCTTCACAGACTGCAGGTATAGTGTGCAGGTGATAGTGCTAAACTCCCAGCCCAAGGGAGTCCAAAGGAGGAAGCTATGAAGAAAAAGGAAAGTGAAACAGTGGACTGGGAGAGAAGGACATTACTATTAATACTAATTTTCAGCCAGTACAGTGACTCAAACATGTAATACCAGCGCTTTGCGAGGCTGAGGCAAGAGGATCCTTTGAGCCCGGGAGTTCAAGGCTGCAGTGAGTGACAAAATAAGACCCTGTCTCTAACAACATAAAAAATAAAAATACTAACTTTCCCATTCCCCTCAGTGACCTGCTGTTTTCCACACCTTGAATGCACCTCTCTTTTGGGATCCATTTGCTGGAACATAGATGTTTTAAAGATCGGAAGCATATTTGCTGGGAGGCATAAATAATTTTCCCCTCAAATATAAGACTAAGAAAGGGGAAGCATGCAAGAAAGATACAAATACGATATGGTATCGTCAAGGTAGTTAAAAATATTTGTAAATGTATATCAGTATGTAACATACTTGTTGAAAATGAGGACATGTAGTAGATAGTAAAACGCTTTTCTTTTCTTTTCTTTTTTTTTTTTTTTTTGAGCTCTTGTTGCCCAGGTTGGGAATGCAATGGAGCAATCTTGGCTCACTGCAACCTCTGCCTCCCGGGTTTGAGTGACTCTCCTGCCTTAGCCTCCCAAATAGCTGGGATTACAGGCACCACCACCACACCCAGCTATTTTTATTTATTTATTTATTGTTTATTTTTTATTTTTAGTAGAGATGGGGTTTCACCATGTTGGCCAGGCTGGTCTTGAACTCCTGACCTCAGGTGATCCGCCCACCTTGGCCTCCCAAAATGTAAAACACATTTTATTTACTTTTGCACTGTCCCTTTAAGCTTTATTTATAGAGAACATCTTATGACTTTTCTGGGTACTGTTAGGCAATAGAGAGCTTTGCATTCATGCTAAACCATCATCACAGACTCCATGCAGAAATTAGAATGTCAATTGCAAATTGTAACCCAAAACTCTAAACTTGATTGAACTTACATCTTCTTCCCTCTCCCAGCTGGGTCCACCGCAGAGTCTCTGCATGCAGTGGAGTAAGTGGGTGGTATTGAGATTGGGTTGTTCTTCCCCTTCCTTGGCTATCCAGACTGGCTAGCTGTTAGTATTGACTACTCTGGGATTGGAAGGCACAGAAAGAGGCGAGGAAAGGAAGAAAAGAGTTTTGTTTTGTTTTTCTTGAATTAGTGCCATCATAAGATGGCATCACATGTTGGAGACCTGGCAGATGTTGAAAGCTGCCTCTTTGTCTCATGGTTACTTTTGTGGGTTCATCATTGGTATCCCTGCTGGGTCTGCTGGCTGCAGGTCCTTTAACTCAAGCAAGAGCCTCGTTTTCCAAGTGCTGCTGATTAATCAGCCCCCACCAAGGCCTTGGTTTTCTAGTGGTTCCATCCTTACAAACTCTAGCTCTTGGAGTCAAACTGCCTTTCCCAGATGATTCTCTTGGGAAGGACATCAAATGGCTGAAGGCCAGGTCTCTCTTTGAGCTTGATGTGAATTAGATAACTGCAGCCCACTTTAGGAAAGGGTAGGGTTGGACTCACAGCACTACTCAATTCTCTCTCTCTTAAAAAAACATCTTCACAAGTTCTTGCTCAGGCATGAAAGGGTGCATTTTCTGCCTTTGGTCCTGGTGTCTGGCTATGACTGTCCTTCATGTGTAAATAAGGAGAATAAGTCTGAGCAAAATGACAAAGTGCTAAGATGGCAAAGGAGAACCTGGGTGATGTGTCTGAACCTCTTAATAACCAACGCTGGAATAGCCTACCTTGAAAGTTCATGTTATAAGACAGTACATTTTCCTCATTTGGTTTTGCTAAGCCATTAAGTTGGGGGCTCCAGACTTGTAACCAAAGGCATCTTAGGAAGTTTACCATAAATATTTATTATAACCCACACAAGGGGATGTCTCAGTAGGTAATCCAGTTAGACAACAGAGGAAGCTTATGTTTCCTCACTTTTCCTCTTCTTTCCAAGTAGCTGGTGGGTGAGCTCATCTGCTACAAAACACACTTTAAAATAAGATATTTAAGTCAATTTTCAAATGGAAATTGCTATTATTGAAACCACAGTTGTGATAGCACCTGCGATAACAAATGTAAATAAAAACAAATAAAAGCTATGTTCAATTTGTGGACCCATCATTTCTCAGTAGGCTTGGATCTCTAGAGTCCATGGGAAGACCAAAGAGGTTTCTAATATTATAATGTATTACCAATATCCAGGGCAACAATCACATTTCATCTTAGAAAATCAGATGATGATGTATGTGCCAAAAACCTTTGGAAATTTAATTGTGCTTTATGCTGAATTCTGTTTGGAGGATCAAGCAAGGACCTATTTTACTGTTCCATCCTATGATGTGGGTGTGCTTATATTAAATCACTTTCAGAGAAACACTAGGTGACTAATTTGTGACAATGATATGTTTGCAGACTAACACATTCGTAAGAACAGCAGAAAAATGAGCTAATTTGTAAAGTACCAGATGGAATTTACTGAAAGCTGGTGGCCTAAGCTATCGTAATTGTCCTTTATAATCCAAGAAGTCATTTCTAGTAATCTTGCTACCCACAACATTGTTTTTGTATAAACAGGTCCCAGTAGAACTAATCCTCTTCCTGTGAAGGCAGGCCTCTGTTATTTCAGTATGCTTGGAACTGGGGAGCTGCTGTAGTGTATGGTTCTGCTCTTTTTTCTTTTTAACTCCTGTGTCTGAATGGCACCCTATAATGAGGGATCATTAATCTTAACTGTTCTCTAGCCCATGTCATTGTCATTGTTTTCTTTTGATGTTGTTTCTTCCATAATTCACACACATTTAGGTGTATTCAAATTTATACTTGAACTTTCTTTTTCCTCTATGTTTGTGTGTTCCAGCTCACTGAAATTGGCACCAAATCTTCAGCACTTTTGAAATTGCCCATTCCATTTTTCCTTCCTTTCTCCCAAATCAATCCAGTGATTACTTTAACCCTCGTATCATTAGTCTCACTCCCTCTCCTTTAGTGCTCAACCAAAACTTGAGATTTATAAACCTGAACCCCAATTTCAGCTCTTTCTCCATTACATTTCCTCAGAGCCCCAAGTATAAACGAGCTAACTTGTACTGCTAGGATAATAGAAATTTTTCTAAAAGAAGAACTAGGATCAATTTTCCTCAAACTCTTTCAAAAACTTGATGGGGGGCAATACTTCCAAACTCATTTTACGAATCTAGCATTTCCCTGATACTAAAGCCAGAGAAGGACACTACAAAAAAAGTAAACTACAGGCCAAAGTTTCTGATGAACATAGATGCAAAAATCCTCAACAAAGTACTAGCAAACTGAATTTAAAAACACAATAAAAAGATGATTCATCATGACCAAGTGGCATTCATCCTAGGGATACAAGGATGACTCAGCACACACAAATCAATACAGGAATATATCACATTAACAGAACAAAGGACAAAAACTATATGATCATTTCAACAGATGCAGAAAAAGCGCTTGACAAAATTGAACATCCTTTCATAATAAAAACCCCTCAATAAATTAGGGATAGAAGGAATGTACTTCAACAAGCAAAGGCCATATATGACAATCACACAGTTAACACCATACTTAACAAGGAAAAGTTGAAAGCTTTTTCTTTAAGATCCAGAGCAAGAAAAGATGGCCACTCTTGCCACTTCTGTTCATTATAATGGAAATTGCAGAATAGAAAATCAACATACAAAAATCAGTAGTGTTAATATACTCTAGCAGCGAACTATCTGAAAAAGAAATTTTTAAAATCCCATTTACAATAGCTACAAAGCTGTATAACATTAAAAATGACACAAATGAATGCAAAGATAGCTCGTGTTCATAGATTAGAAGAATTAATATTAAAATGTCCATATTTGAAGCAATCTACAAAACAACCTACAGATTCATTATAAGCCCTATCAAAATTCCAATACCATTCTTCACAGAAACAGAAAAAACAATCCTAAATTTCATACGGAACCACAAAAGACACCAAATATCCAAAGCAACCTTGAGCAAAAAGAACAATGCCAAAGGCATCACATTGCCTGACTTCAAAATACACAACAAAGTTGTAGTAACCAAAACAGTGTGGTACTTACATAAAAACAGATACATAGACCAATGAAACATAATAAAGAGCCAGAAATAAACCCCTACATCTACAGTGAACTTATTTGCAACAAAAGTGCCAAGAACATACATCGGGGAAAGCACAATCACTTCAATAAGGGAAAACTGTATATCCGCATGCAGAAGAATAAATATAAACCTTTGTCTCACACCATATAGAAAAATCAACCCATAGTGGATGAGACATAAATGTAAGAATAGGGGAAAAACTGTATGACATTGATCTAGGCAATGATTTTTTGAACATGACTCCAAAACCAAAGGCAACAAAAGCCAAAATAGACAAGATTGCATCAAACTAAAAAACTTCTGCACAACAAAGGAAATAATCAACTGAGTGAAGAGACAGCCTACAGATTAGGAGAAAATATTTACAAGCTATACCTCTAACAAGGAATTCATATCCAAAAATATAAGGAACTCAAACAACTCAATGGCAAGAAAATAACCTTATTGAAAAATGGGCAAAGGAACTAAAAAGACATTTTTCAAAAGACTTACAAATGGCCAACAGATACATGAAAAACTATTCAACATCACTAATTATCAGAAAAATGCATACTAAAACTACAATGAGCTATCACTTCATACTTGTTAGAATGGCTATTATCAAAAAGGCAAAAGATATTAAGTATTGGCAAGAATGTGGAAAAGAGAGAACCCTTGTACACTGTTGATGGGAATGTAAATTAGTACAGCCATTATAAAAAACAGTATGGAAGTTCTTTGAAAAATTAAAAATAGAACTACCATATGATCCAGCAATCCCACTATTAGGTATATATCCAGATAAATTCTGCATGATCTCATTCATATGTGAAATCTAAAACAGTTGAGCTCATAGAACTAGAGATTAGAATGGTAATTACCAGGGGCTAGGGCAACTGGAAGTAGAGGTGCAAGTGTGATATTGATCAAAGGAAACAAAATTTCAGTTAGATAGGAAAAATAAGTTCAAGAAATCTATTGTACAATATGGTGATTCTAGTCAATAACAATATGTTGCATTCTTGAAAAATGCTAACAGAGTGGATATTAAGTGTTTTCATCACAAAAATAACCATGTGAGTTAATGCATGTAAATTTTCTAGATTTAGTCAGTCTACAATGTATATATACTTCAAAACATCACATTGTAAATGATAAATACACAGTTTTATTGGAAAGTTAAAAATATAGATGTAATTTTAAAATTTACTTAGATGTATAGCAAGGCATGCTGTATGTTTGAATACAGTGTTGTAATAACAGGTTTTCTGAAGAAAGCATGGTTTTGTAGAAGGAGCACAGGCTTTTAGTATCATCAAACCAACCCGAGTCTCCTATTATCACTTTATTTACCTTAGTCTCATTTCCCAACCTTAATCGAATCTTAATTTTTTCATCTGGAAAACAAGAATGTTACATATTTCCTAGATTTATTCAGGGTTACATTAGAAGGTATAGATTAAATCATGTAGCACATGCAAGTACTCAATGCATAGATGATTCTCTTGATTCCTCAAATGTTTGCCATTTAACCTGCTGACTGCAATGGTAAGAATTTTAAATTAGGGAAGCAAGAAAACAGCAGTGTAGCAACACGAGAAGGATGAATAACATAAGCTTCTAGGAAGCAATTACTAATGCAACATAAGCTGGCAGGGTCGACTGTAAACAGTCATGGTATGGTTTTGGTATCATTTGCCTGAAGGAGAGTCTATAAATTAGAGTAAGACCAATAACCCAGAAGAAAAATGGGACATGGATGCAAATAAGCATCACAGAAGGAGACCTATAAACAGTCAAAAATCATTTGAAAAGATCTTCAATCTCACTGATAACCAAAAAGAAATAAAACTACAATGAGGTATTTTGCTTATCACATTGATTTAAGATTTTTTTTTTTTTTTTTGTAAAGACTAAAAATATGCAGTGATTGTGAGGTGGTGGGAAACAGTTGTTAGAAACATGGATTGGGAGAGACATTTTGGAGTACAATTTAGTAAATTTTTAAAAATGTAAACCATACATACCATTTCAGAGCAATTCCATTTGTAAGAGTTTATCCTACAAAAATGATTGTTCAAGTGCACACAAACACACACACATACACACCCACATTCATTTTGGGGCTGTTTATAAAAAGTCTGTTTCTTTCTCTCTGACCAGATACTTAAATTCCTGGGGAGAAGGTCAGACCTTTCTACCTCCTCCCTAGTAACTTCCAAACCCCTAAACATATAATCGGGTTGAAGGTGCTTAAAACTGCATATTGGCTGACAAAAGATCAGAGTATTTTTATTATGTATAAAGACAATTATATAGATTTATAAAATTTGTAACTGATTTGCTATTTCCAAAGATAAAAATCAGTATTCAATAATTGGCAATACAAAAGTTTATTTTTTTGTCCATTTGAAATTTGTGAACATTTTACACAGTAATTGAGTTTTATCAACTTTCCAAATATAAATATTTCTTATTTATATTTCAGATAATAATTTGTTATTTCTACAAAGTATTTAAAATAAATCTAAACATCCCATCAAACACAATTGTGTTCTTAAGTCTCTCTTTCTTCTTTTATTCTCCAACCCTGCCCTCCAGCTACCAGACTTTCTCTAGCATCAAAAAAATGTAGAAAGCACCATCATCATAAGCTTAAATTGATCTCATTTATCCCAGGAGTACAAAAATTCTCAAACAGGGGTTCAAATTCCTGTTACTATAATTCTTGGGCCTGTTATTTCAACGAGAATCTAATTTTCTTGCAATAACAAATGGGGAGATGGGAGACAGTGTCTTCCGGTTACAAAGACCATGCTCCTGATATCATCAGCAAAGAGTACCTCCGGGTCACTTTCACCAGAAGTGGGTTTGGGCCGTAGTTACCCCATCTGGACCAAAGTGACATGAATTTAAGTGTATTCATTAGTGAACTGTCTGATCTGGGCTATGAAACAGACTAAATGGAACTAATCCATCTAAAAGGGAAACTCATTAGCCAGGTAATCAGCCCAAATTGGCCACTTTATTATAGATAGATCCAATATTAAAAATAGATCCAATATTTAAAAATAAAATAGTACCTTCTTTTTCAGGGAGAACTATACTAAATAAGAAGAGTTGATATACATATATTCATGTGTAGATACAGACATATATAGATATATACATATGTATATACATGAATATACATGAAGTAAGAGTGTTACAGTATTCTCAGAGCAATGTGCTAGGAGAACACCCTTTCATCTGTGTGAACCCCCGATCACCTGGGATAAATTCTGTATTTGTATGTTTCTTCTAGCACTATAAATTGAGCTGAGCTTCTCAAAAGAATACATTGTATTAATTGAAGGAATTCAATTAACAATTAACACAGAAACTAATTAGCTTCCTTCCACATACCATTGAGAAACATGCAACAGCACATTGGAAATGGCAGCCGGGGGAGAGTGAAATAAAGTTAATATTTTTTCAAGTCTCTTCTGGGGAAGAATTTGTGCACTGAGACTTAGACAAGTTATTTCCTTTAATACAATAACCTTATAAAGCATGTACTAATATCCCCCAGTTTATGGATGATGAATCTGAGGAACCTAGAGAGGTTCAGTGACTTGCCCATGGACCTGGAGAGTAAATGGCTGAGCTGTGCTTGGACTCCAAAACCCAACTTTGCCCACCATACTGGGAGACCAGAATTGTTCTGTGGATTTGGAGAGGGCTGGACAGGACTGGTTGGAGGGGATGCAATTATGGAAAGAGTAGATGGAGTAATAAAGAACATAACCTTCATAAGTAGTAAATGCCAGGCACTGTGCTCAATACTTGACTCACCTTTCCTCATTTAATCTTCCACAAAAGTACTACTAGTTTGTCCATTTTACAGTGAGGAAAACAAAGCACAGAATAGTTAAGCAAATCACCCTAAGTTACACAGCCAGTTAGCAAGTCTTACAATGAATTCAATATTATTTAATTGTTTATTTTCCCCATATTTGTCTCTATTTTGTTTCCTATTTCTTTCTTACAGAAGGGAGGAAAAGGGACATCTTTGATAATTTACTGATTTCATATACCTTGGGAAGTTTTAGTGCCTTTTGGTTAAAAAGTAACCAATATTTTTCCCTATGTTTCAGATGCCAAGAGGCTATTTACAGATATTGGGAGGTACTTTACTGACGTTCTGCTTATGTCAAAAGATACGCATAGAATTAGGCTGTAATTTGATTCCTAACCCTATTGATGACTTCCTAAACCCTCAGCAAAAACGTCTTGTTTTAGTTCCCCATATGCAATACCAAAATAAAGAGGTGTCTTTGTTTAAAAATGCTAATATATGATTTGGCAAAGGCTGGCATTTTATCTTGTCTCCTTGGCTGCTGTTTTGGGATTATTCATCTAGCACTGAGTGAGTGCCCAGCATCCGTGCCCCTCCCCTTTCCTATTTATTATCAGGCTGCTGCAGTGCAGCGTTGAAACATCTGATCATTTAGATCATTAAAAATCAATCCAATGACCAAAGAGTTCTGTACGTTTTAGAGAAATGACAGAAAGCGCAGCATTAGATTGCTATTAACTTGCTCTGGGTTTTCTTTTTACAGCTGCCAGGAAAGTCATTTGGTAAAATTGATTAAACCAGCATGCCAAGGAGAGAGGAAAAGAGCAGAGAAACGCAAACACAGTGAGCTTGGAGGGGAGGGCAATGTTTTTCTTGGGAATGAAGTGAGATGTCACTAGAGGAGGCAGCAGGGGGTAGGTGGGAGGAGAAACCTTGCATATAGTGAGCATACTATAATTAGGGGTATAAGAGATTCAAGATGGTAGGATACAAGGAACCACAATGCAGAAACAATAAAGGAAGAAGGAATGAAAAGGAAGCAAGCTATCCACGTGCTTCTAACATACTGTCTGCATTGGTTACACTGCACAGTTTGTCTGAATTAATCCAAGAGACATCACTGGAACAATAAGAAGCTGATTTGAGGATTTCCATAGATAAAGCTCTTTCAATAGCAGGAGTAGGAAGGGAAGAGTGCCTAGTTTCCTACACAGTGTGGTTTATTTCTGTAAGAACAATTAACAAAGGAAAGAAAATAAACCTCTCTGCTTGTGCTCAATAAGACGATGAGTGCATAAAAATTAACACATGCATTCCCCTAATTTGTTATTATAGTGGCCATACATATTCCCTCCGTCCAAACAGGAACTGTGTTCTCTCTACGGAATTGCATTTCTCCTTTAATACGTTTCAACAATTTTTTGATTAATCCAAAAAGAACCCTGCTATGTGAAATCAGAGAGTGCTGACTAGGATGGATTTTAATGTGGGGTTTCTGCCACTTTGCCACTATTTCTAATTCCTCCCTATGTCCTATTTAAAGTCATACTTAGCTCACACAGCTCATGCTTCTAGAGAAGAGGGTAAGCAAAACCATCAGGAATTTATTTGCTGTGTATTATGTCTGCTAACTTTTCAAGTATAACAACCACCTAAACACAAGGGGCTTAAAAACAGCATTAAAACATTAAAAATAAAGAAAATGTTCTGTGGATGAGTGCATGTACTTCCTTGGATATTGGACATTGAAAATGATAAGACACAAGAACCATTTGATTGCATAGGAGAAGATCAACACTAATCTAAATGAAGTGACCCCCTTGAGAGTAGTTTTAAGTTACATTTACCCTGTACTAGGTATGCTACTTGGAAGAAGCTGTGATTTAGACAGCAATTTTTGGCAGCCAAGATTTACGTAAGAGTAAGTAGCCTTCTTGAATGGGAGTGGCAGCCAGCTTCCATGAAGTCTCTCACCTCCTGGAATTTAACATACATCTTGGTAGAGTCCCCCTCCTACTCTATCCCAGGATTGGTTATCAGACATAAGTGATGACATGTCACTTTCAAGAAGAGATTACGAAAGACTGTGTTTGATTTCTGTCTTGGGATGTCTCTCTTGTCTTTTGTCTCTGTCTCTATCTGCCTGTCTCTCTTATCTGTCACTCTAGGGGATACAAGTTATAATACTATGGTTAGCCCTATATAGAGAGGCCCACATGGCAAGGAGCTGAGGCTTTCCAACAACTGTTAGTCACTGAGGAAGCAGCTGAGCCTTGAGATGACTGTAGCCCAAGCCAACAACTCGTGAGATACCCTTAGCCAGAACCACTAATTAATATGGAGAAATTCTGAGCAATTTACATGACTGAAGATCATATGTAGAGAGATATGTCATAAAAGGCAGGATTGGATGGGAAGTAGAAGGATATAGATACAAAACTTCAAGGAAGAATGTGTACTCATCATTGGTGTTGTTCGTCACCATTCTCGGTTCTCCCTCTTCAAGGCACATGACAAGATTGCACTTTCCTGCCCCTTTGAAGTTAGGCATGGTAACCTTACTTTGGCAAATAAAATGTGAGCAGCACTAGAAACAATGTCTATCTCTCTAATTTGTATACGTACACACACATACATGTATGTATCGTTAATTTGAATATCACTATGATTTGATGAAACAAGACTAAAAAGAAAAATGATATGTGAGCCGAAGCAATACATGTCACTTCTGGGGGAAACCATTGAGGTCTATGTATGAAGTGCCCTGTCTTCTGCCACAGTGACTGGGAACTTTCCCGACTGTGGTGTCTCCCATTAACTGTGTTCCTAAGTGAAGAGGAGAACCCTGTCCCTCCACCAGAAACCTGTCATGAACATGTAGTTTGAGTGAGAAATAAGCCTTAACTCTCTTAAGCAACTGAGCTTTTGGTGTTGTTCCTATAGCCCATCCTCACTGAAACAGAAAGTAGGTCTCTAAGAATTCAGTCTACAGAAAAAAGGAATCTGGTTTGAATAACCTGAACCTCAGCCACAAACCCTGAGCTTCCTGAAAAGTGTAGTGGTTCTTGACAGATTGTGGTGATTGGCACATGAACTCTCCTAATCATATCGTGGAAATACAAAGCGTTGTGTGTAAGAACTGAAAGAACTTTTTTCACTAGATTCCTAGAATTTGAGAGCTCAAGAAGCAGCACAGCTGTTAGCTTCCCCTGAGAGAACAAGAAGGGAGATGTACTCTCCTTTCTACTCTACAGGTGAATAGTGTTCCGGTACTGCCCTAGATACAACAGAGAATGTTCATAGCTGGAACAAACTGGTTGGTGTCTGTTGTTAGGCAATCAAGAGACTAATGAACATGGGTCTAGGTCACTGGTAGAGCAGAGACCAGTATAAAGTGACATCCTGGGCAGATCCATGCAGGGGAAATTGCAAGGCATTCCCCAGAGTCTCAGAGATGTGAAGTGAGAGAGGTTGTGTGAGTTACTGAGGTTTATGTTGGAGAAGATGAGTATAGAGCTATTGGGACTGGAGAACTGATTTTAATGTGACCTAATTTATATCTACCAGCTTGAAGATTAAACATCTAAAACCCTGTTACTTCATTAGTAGTTAATTAATTATGTGTTTGTTACAATAATCTATCTGACATCACACTGTATCATGTGTCATTATGTGGTTCCACCTTGATCAGTTTTCAGCTCAAGAATTTAAAATCCTTTCTCCAGGACCTTATTTTGGTCTAGAATGGATTAATCTATTCTCAACTGCCACATGTTTTTAGACACTATACAAATCACATTTTAACATATTCATTGATTCAAGGTTTAGTGGCTTATAATTCAGTGCAAAAAGACATGGGCAATGAAGCAAAAATGTGAGCAGTTCAGCTGAATTAACATTTTGAGTATATGCACATTAGTCCTTTGGATGGGATCATGCCTCAAACCCACTGAAATACACCTCAACGAAACAATAAGTAAACAAGGGGGAAGAGGAGACTACGTGAGGTTTTGAGTGGTGAAGACATTAAGTCTGTAAGGCTATGGAGAATAATTAAATGTGATATTTATATTTCAAAATAGGTAAAACTTGATAATGGCAGAAGGTAAGGAGTCAGTGGAGAAAAACAGAAAATGCTGGCAGAAAGAAACAGGGGCTAGTGGCACAAGGTCTTTTAGAAAGTGGAAAGAAGTGGGATCTAGACCACAAATCTGGATGTCCTTACAGAGGATTCACATACAAATCTTATTCAAATACATCATGGATTCATACTGAACCTTCAGGGTGGATTTTAATGACAACCTGGTTGTCTTAGTCCATTCAGGCTGCTGTAACAAAATACCTGAGTAACTTAGAAATAGAAATTTATTGCTGACAATCCTAGATGCTAAGAAGTCCAAGATGAAGGCATCAGCAGATTGGATATCTGGTGATGGTCTGCTTCCTTGTTGATGGACAACTATCTTTTCACTGTAAGCTCACATGGCTCAAGAGGAAAAGGATCCAGGCTTCTTTTACAAGGGCACTAATCCCATTCCTAAGAACCCCACCCTCATGACCTAATGACCGTCCCAAAGCCCCACTTCCTAATACCATGATCTTGGGGGTGAGGATTTCAAATTAAGAATTTTGGGAGGACACTAGCAGTCATATGATAGCCCTGGTTTAACCCATGTGGCTCCTGTTCTCTCCCCTAGCACCCTTGTGTTTTCCCTTCTAACACTCATCACAATCTGTACTTGTATATTCATTTATCTGTCTGAATGCCCATCTCCACACTAGGATACAAACTTCCTAAGGGCAAGGTTTACATCTGCTGTGGTCACTGTTATACAATCTCCCTAGCACAGTGCCTGGTACACAGCAAATGTTCCATAAATATTAATATTTGTGGATTGATCAAATCAAGATAGATACAAGAACAAATTTAAGATTACTTAGCTTCAGTGATTAAAATTTCAATCCTGAAATTGTCCTGATCTCACTTTGGCCTACTTGCCTTTCTCACTTAAATGAAGTCCTAAAATGAACTGTAGCCCAGTAGTCCTTATACCTTTGTAAAACTTCATTGATATTGAGGGATTTCCATCCAGTTTTGATAATATTGCAGCCAAATCTATCCACATCACTAAAGCCAATCAGCCAGACTGTCATTCTTACTCTGATGCTATTTAGAATGTGCAATGAGCCACCAGATTCCACTTTCTAAAAACTAATTTCCCTAGAGCTTTTGCTCTATTATTTTATCAATGCCCCTGAGGTCAGAAACTATGATTTTGTCTCTCCTGAACAGCACGATGTCTCATTAAAACTTCTTCCTATAAGCTTGAGTTTTTCTGTAGAACTGCAAGGAACTTTCAAGGATCATGAAGGACCTTTGGTTGGATATCAGCTATTTTTAGCGCTTTGAGAGCAACAGCACAGTCAAGTTCATTAATGACCTAGAAACAATTAATTCAATATATATTCTGATTCCTTGATTGACACTGTGGGATTTTTTTTTTAGATTTGGAAAAAAAAATACTGCTTGTTTAATCTTTTAAAAATGTATGTTCTTACAATTTTTTTTTACATATTCCAACAACCAAGTTAGAATAACATATTTGAATATGAATATGGGCAAGTCTGATAATCCAATAATTTATATTTTATATGGCCTGCTTCTACCTAAGGAGAGGAAGACAGACAGTAATCATTTATCTATTCAACAAATTTTTATTGACTGTCCTCATATTCTAACAACAACTCTAAAGGCCAGGGATACAGCAGTGAACTATGAAATAACTAGGACTCCTTAGTTGTGGTAGGAGAGAATAAAAACAAGCAAAAAGAAAAAGTAAAATCTGTATATGGATTATATGATAATAGGTTGTAGGAAGAACAATTTAAAAAGAAGAGGGGATGGGGAATGCCAGGAACAGGCATGGTGAAGATATAATTATTAAAAACAAAATAAAAGGATAGCCTCATTCTGAAGACATCCGAATAAAGGATGGAAAGAGGTGAGGAAAGAAAACAAGGGCATATCAGGCTGATGCAGGTTCTGGTTGAAGGACTTGAAAGCATGAAGTACCTGAAGCAGGACTTTGCTTGGACAGTTGTGGGAATGGAAGGAGACCAGAGTGACTAGACCAGAGAAAGAGGAGTAGGAGCTGAATCTGAAAGGCCACAGGAACAACTAGTAGATTATTATAAAGACCTTCAATTTCATTTTGAGGAAAATCAGAAGTTACTGAAGTATTCTGAGCAAAGAAGTGACCTGATGCCACCTAGACTGGAGCAGCCTCACTCTGCTGATGGGTGGGAAACAGGGTGAAGCAGGGACACTGGTCAGGAGGTGGTGTAGCAGCACGGTGGGGAGAGGTCGGTCCCCGGGCCCAAGCTGCTAGCCATGGTGATGGTGAGAAATGGGCAAATTCTGAGTTATATTTTGAAAGAATGCTGGCTGGATTTGCTGACTGGATTGGAATTGGGAGTGTGAGAAGAAGAGAAGAGTCAAAGACAATAGCAATGCTCTGCCTGAGATCAGGAAGGCTCCAGGAGGAGCAAGTTTGCTGGGAAACAGCAAGACTTTGGTTTTGGACATGTTAGGTTTCAGGTATAGAGGAGACATCATGGTGGAAATGGCAGGAAGGTAGTTGAATATGAAAGTCTGTATCAGGGGAGAGATCCAGATCAGTAGAGACTTGACAATGGCATATAGACTTTAAAGTCTTGTGATTAGATGAAGTGTAAGAGATACGCAGAAGGAGGACAGAAGACTGCAAGGACTACGCTTGGGACATGTTGATGCTAAGACTTTGAAAAACTGAGGAGGATGCAGCAAAGGAGGATGTAGAGTCCTCAAGGGAAAAGGGGGAAAGCCAGGGGAATGAGATGCCTTGAGACCCTGGGGAAGAGAGGTGTCTTCTCTAAATGGTAGTATTAAGCATCAGTGTAGAGACACCTGCTTTGTAATATTTATTTGGTCATGAGATTCACATGCCTCGACTTATGTATAGATTAACATTAAATTTAATTTGCATATTTTGGAGAATTGGTCAATTTATGAGAGAAACAAAAGAGGAAAGAACAAATGCCAGAAATTATGAAATCTTCAAGATTAACTGATTACATATCAGTGAACTAAAATTAAATTACATTAAGATTGCCGTTAAATCAGTTTAGTAGTGCTTCACAATGAAGATTATTTTAATACCTGGCTCAATTTTTTTTAAAAAAATGAATATTTTGAGTTACAGTTTATACATTAAGGGGGAAGCCATTCTCCATTCACATATTCACATATTATATAAATTGAATTTTTTTCCAGACAACTGCACAATTTAAATAAGTTCTGACCCATTTCTTAGTCACTGCCCTGACTGGACTTGACCTGACTGGGGAGCACACATTAAGTTCAAAGAACACTCTGCCCTGAGATTAGCTAAGCCTATAGGAATAGGCTGCTGTAAAATACAAATATGTAAAATTAAGAAGGAAGAGAATTATATTGGAGTAAGCATCTTATTTTGGAGAAAAATTAGAACTGAATTTTATGCCAATGATAATGTTCTAGCTTTGTATTATCACAGAAATTATGATTTTGTTTTGTTTTATCTTTTAACTAAAACCAAAGTCAAAAATTTCTTACAAGTATGAGAAAAGTGAATTTAAAAGTAAAATAGAGCTATGTGGGATATATGCAGCACTGCTTCTACTATTTCATACAATCATAGCTCAGAACTGTAACAGTCTATATTACTACACCTAAAGCAAAAACATACAAAGTTGTATGCAATTATATTTTCCCCTTTTAGAAATAGAGAGAATAATACCAATCCTGTTTACCTAATCAGACAAAATTATGTATTTTAAAGCATTTTAAAAACTGTAGAATATCATACGACAGCAAAGGAGTAATTCAGCATGACTTTCCTTTAATGGATGAAAAGTTTTAAAGCACTAGTTATTTTTCAATTGATAGGAAGGCATTTATCTGTAAATTCATACATCCTCAGGCCACTGTGCTGATATTCAAATTTATTTATTCAAAACGTGGCTTTCATTTGTGTGTGTGTGTGTGTGTGTGTGTGTGTGTGTAACAGAGTCTCCCTCTATCACCTAGGCCTGAGTGCAGTGGCACAATCTTGGCTCTGAAACCCCCACCTCTCAGTCTCAAGCAATTCTCAGGCCTCAGCCTCCCGAGTAACTGAGACTACAGGCACGCACTACCACACCCGGCTAATTTTTATATTTTTTGTAGAGACAGGGTTTTGCCATGTTGCCCAGGCTGGTCTCAAACTCTTGAGCTCAAGCAATCTGCAGGCCTCAACCTCCCAAAGTGCTGGGATTACAGGCATGAGCCACCGCGCCTGGCTGGGATATTTTTATGTTGAACATTCCCATTCTAGCCACACACTTCTTTTCTGGACTTCATTAATATATATACATATTTTAGACCAGCATTTTAAGGTTAGAAGTTATGAATCAAATACCAAGGTTTCCTGATATATTAGACAAAACAAAATTGAACCCTGGTATGTTTGAATTGTGAGTAGTCCTGGTACACTATGATTTTCTGGTTCAGAAAGAAAAGCCTTAAATGGCCTCTTAAACTCTAAGGATTCTTAGCCATTCAATATCTCCCTATGTCATTTTGATGAGACTAGTGTAAATGAATCATAGGCACATAGATTAAATTCCCTATGAAATACTCATGACTATGAAACATTTAAGAAAAAGTGTTTCGGTAAAGACTCAAATATGTTTTGCTGACTCCTCAATATTTTCAGGATGGACAAAAACTCCGTCAGCACATTCGACAGAAGCTAACAGTGACCAAAAGTGTCTGCATTTGCTCTTATACCACCAGTCTTCATGTTTCCTTGAACTGTGAGGAAGAAAAGCTCTTCAACAATACAGTTCACATTTCAGTCTCAGTAGCTGGGGTAATCTGATCTCCAGATTTTACTCTAGGCTTACTTTGAATGTGACCCTAGTAAGTTTAAAATTCTTTATACAGCCTACCTTACGCTCCTGACAAGCTAGTTAGCTAAATAGAAA
The DNA here is from genome assembly GCF_002776525.5 of Piliocolobus tephrosceles. NCBI lineage: Eukaryota > Metazoa > Chordata > Mammalia > Primates > Cercopithecidae > Piliocolobus > Piliocolobus tephrosceles. The sequence continues at coordinate 59,708,562 of NC_045437.1, read as the reverse complement.
TGAGGTTAGATCAAAAGAGGACTACCTTATACCAAAGTATAGGTATCGGCAATTTTCTATCTATTTAGTGAATTATCACAGAAGTCCTCAAAATGGCCTTCTAGGAGTCTAGAAAAAGTAAACGTATTTTCCATATGCATCCACAATCTGTCTTAGTAGTATAACCAAGAAATAATGTCTTCTGATTTTAATGCAAATTACACCCATTTCCAAATATGCTGGCTTTTTAAAACAAAATTTTAGATTATGATTTACAATGGAATTTCAAAAATGCAGCCATTTACACTAGGTGGTTTCTTATTTCACTTTATGTACACGAGTCGTTTTTCAGCTTTAAAGTTTTAAAGAATTCAGCTCAGTATTTTGGTGTTTCAGCACTTTCTATTTTGAAAATGAGTCATATATTGATGTGGTCAGATCTATGATCCCTCAAACCATTAAAAGTTATAACTCTGTGATAAATATAATGTTGCAGTGTTCCAAATTGGTAACTCATATTAAATTTAAGAATAGGAATTACCTACAAAAAATTTCCGAGTCACCTTATATCTGTCTCTGTGATAATGTCATGCTCCCTAGCGATGCTCTCAAATGGTAGAATGAGTCACTGGCCCTTGTCTTTTCAAATTTTATCCATGAAAATAAAAGTAAACTGCTAAAGATAATCTGGAATTTTGTACTCTAGCAGGTTTCAAATAGAATTGCTTCTGTGTTTTTTGCTGTAAAGTTGCTCCCATGGAGATTATAATTCTGTTTTGTTTCCTATTCTATGCATTTCAAGAGCTAAAATCAGTGTGGGAAAGGATATCTATATATATCTATACCTCCCTATATATTCCAATTAAGATAATGAAGGGTTTAACTTTGTGTATTACTTAAACCTAATAATGATTGATAGATAGATAGATAGATAGATAGATAGATAGATAGATAGATAGATAATCTCCAAGATTTTAAAGTATTAGGTAATAAGTGCACATAAGATTTTGTACTTTTTGTCATTTTCTTCTCTTAAATTATACATCAGATTTTCTTGTCTCCAATTGCTGAGGGTGTATCTTCTCTTCTTATTTGCTATCAACATTATGACTAAAAATATATCCTCCAACATGCCTAAAAGTCTTATTTTAGATAGGTGGATTTCAAACCTTGCTTTGCTTATGGGTAAATTAGGCAAAGAGAGGGTGCTGTGGTGGAGGAGCTCCATCATCCTCCGTCTCCAACCTGGAAGAGCTCAATTTGGAAACCAGTGTGGTAGCCCTGTGTAGTGAAAGTCATTTACTAACTGCTCTTCCATGACAACCACAGTAAATATTATGCTACAATATAGACTCTAAAATAAGAGATTAAAAGCTAATATTGATCTACGAATGTCTGACAATAATAGCACCACGAATAAACCCAAGTCCAACCACACTTTATTGCATCTCCCCCAGAATTCATGTGTTAAAGTCCTCACTCCTGCTATCTGAGAATGTGACCTTATTGAAAATAGGGTTGTTGCAGGTATGATTCATTAAGTGAAGGTGAGAACATATTGCAAGAGAGTAGGTCCCTAATCCAATGTGCCTCGTGCCTTTATAAAAAGAACACCATGTGAGGAGACAAACATGGCCACAGAAGGAACATCATGTGAAGATTGGACGGATGGTACTACAAACAAAGGAACTACCAGAAGCTACAAGAGAGAACTGGAACAGCTCCTTCCCTAGCTCCTTTACAGGGAGCATGGCCCTGCCAACACCTCGATAGTGGAATTCTCACCTCCATAACTGTGAGACAACACATTTCTGTTTAAACCACTCGGTTTGTGATACTTTGTTTCAGCAGAAAACTCATACACCACTCATTCTTCAATTTTCTGCATTCTGACTTCAACTCCTACCATACCAATGAAGTGCTTTTCACTAAGTAGTGGCCTCTTTTCAAGTCAGTCAGCTCATTCTACTTGTAGCTTTTCAACTACTGACTTTCCCTTTATGAAGCCTCTCTTGATCATTACTGTCTGATTTTTTTTTTTTTTTTACTAACAGTTCTGAATACTCCTCATTTCATTCCTTCAACAATCATCAAGAGTTTATGTGTCACATAAAAAGAAACATTTTCGATGCATAAAAGTTTCTATGTTAAGGGAACATAAAGTCAGGTGGGAGAGAGAAGTAAATCAGTGAGTAGATTTTCATTGTACACAGTATGAGAATATATGGGAAGCCCTCTTAAGCCCATTCTACAGGTTTTGGCAGACATCCTTTTAAAAGGTGGTATATTAGATATGAGCTGGAACATGAGGAGGGGTTACCTAGACAGGAATGGAAGATGTAAGACCTGAGCCAATGGAAAGAGGGTGTTCTAGGCCAAAAGAGCAAAGCAACAGGGCTCGGAGACAAGAGAGAATCATGAACCCCAGGGAACTGTGACGAAAACTGTGTGCAGAATGCAAGAGAGGACCTGACAAAAGAATAGAACAGGCGTCGGGTTCTGATGGGCCATATATGCAATGTTACAGTTTGGGCTCTATTCTGAAAGCAACAGATAGTCACTGAAAAGTCTTAAGCAGGAAATACATATTATCATATGCATCCTTTAGAAAAAAAATGTTCTGAGTATTGTGTGAAAACCAGATTAGTGGGAGTAAGCAAAGCCAAATACAGAGGATACAGTCAGGAGGTGGTGGTAATATTTCAGAAGACAGATGATGGTGGCTGCTATGGTTTGAATGTTTCTCCCCTCCAAAACGCATATTGAAATGTAATAGTCATTGTAACAGTATTAAGAGGTGGGACCTTCAAGAGGTAATTAGGCCATGAGGGCTCCAGCCTCATGGAAAGCATTGGTGCCCTTATCAAAGGGCAAGTTCAGTCCCTTCTTGCTCTCTCCTGCCCTCTCACCTTCTGCCATATGATGTCGCAACAAGAAGGCCCTCTCAAGATGCTGGCACCTTGATATTGGACTTTCCAGCCTCCAGAGCTGTAAGAAATAAGTTTCTGTTCATCATAAATTATCCAGTTTTAGGTATTTTGTTATAGCAACACCGACTGACTTAGCTTAACCTAAAGTAATACCCATGTATATAAAAAACTTTGGAGAATACTAGAGGTGAAACTGATATGACTTGACAGTTGATTGGACATGAGGGATGAATAAAACAATTCAAAATGATTATCAAGTTTCTGGCTTGTACAATTTAATAAAATCTGATGTCATTCATTCAGACTGAAATATGGGGGAGGAGAAAAGGGGGAGGAGGGAGAGCAGATTGGATGAGATGGGAAAGGCATGGAGGCAGGGAGGCTCTCTTGGACACATCAGTGAGTTTGGATATCTTGTGTAGACATATCTAAAAGATAAGCCTAGGGTCTAGGGGATCCAGGTGAAAGACTGATAACAGGAATGCCTGAGAAGGCATGGATGTGAAGAAGACCACCAGCATATCACAATCATCTGTGGAATTTCTGAATAACTTAGGTGCCTGGGCCCCATTCCCTTGTAATTCTGATTCAGATGATCTAGCATAGCAAGTGGATGGCTGCATTTTAAAAGGCTTTACAGGTGATTCTGATGCATACCTATGGTTAAATGCCTCTGGAATATGGGGTAAGAGCAGAAAGGGCTGATGACAAAACACAAAAGAACACTGTCATTTCAGAGGTAGGCAGAGAATAAAGAAACCCCAAAGAAGACTGACAAACTGCAGGCTGTTAGCTAGGAGCCCATGGGGGAATAGACTGTTTTAAGCACAGAGAGTGACCAACACTCTTCAAATACTGAAGAGAATCTGAGTAAAACAAAGACTAAAAAAAAAATTTCTTGGATTTAGCGCTAAAAATGTCAGTATATTTGGTGTAGGAAAGTGCAAAATTGAGAGTAAGCATGCAAAATTCTTAGGCTGTTGGAGGAAGGCAGTAGGCAAAGGGGGACCCATGAAAACTTGCTTTCGCGTTGTTTTGCTTTGCTTTTTGAAGGGAGTGTTTTAGGTATGTTTAAATGCCCATGTTAAAGACTTAGTTCAAGGCTAAAGCTGGTGATCCAAGACAAGTGGCAGGTGAAGGAGCAAGTCAACAGAAAAGGCAGAAGCGGGTGGGATTCAAGGTACAGGAGCAGGTTTCCACCTCAAACAGAAATAGGATGGAAATGTCTATATGACCAAGACACAGGGTTTTTATTGGGAGAAAAGGACTCAAGGCTGACTAGAGACATGAATGGGATTTTGGTAGTGTTGAGGCTCCATCCAATTGGGTCTAGAGAGCATGAACTTGCTGGAGCACCAGTGTAAGTGGTTGTGTTTTCCTCTGGAAACACAAGGGTTAAAAATGGGGCGCTCACACAGGTGGATTAATCCTGGCTTGTTATCTCCTATTTGGGCTCATGAGGATAACAATGAAGGGTTAGTAAGAAAGCAGTTTAGAAATAATACTATTAGGTCTTTAATGTAATAAAAGGAGCTACAAGTAAAGGAAACTATGCTAAGAGTGTGGGATATTTGAGTTTAAGATTCTGAGGTTGGTTGGAGCAGTTCTGGCTGATGACAAGGTTCCGAGTGTGGCCATGGAGGTGAATTGCCAAGGTAAAACTGAAGTCAAGTTCAGTGGATTTAAGGAAGACAGAGACGAGACAATAAGGCTTTGGTTCTCACCCCTGATTGCATATTAGGGTCATTTGGTGGATATAAAATCTTTCAACACATCAACCCCAGTGAAATCAGGATCTTCGTGGATAGAACCAAAGCATGAACACTTTAAAAAGTACAAAGATTGAGAACCACAGAACTCAGTTGTCTGTTTTGTCTAACTGAATTCTGAAGTCACTCAAGGTCATGAATTGTAGGGATATTTTTGATTTTAACACTTTTACTCAGCAAAGTATTGAGATGAAGGGAATGGAAAAATAGCCAGCATGGGGAAGTAACAAAGAATTCCAACAGCTCTTAAATATTTTGTGGTTTATTATAAAAAGATAAATGGACGAGTATTGTATTGTCAGACTTCTTTCTTATGATAACCTAGAGAAGTCTCCTATACCCTCATTTCCTCTTTTGTGTGGCCCCCTAGAGTTGGGAGTATAAATAAATCCCCACTTTCTTTGTAAAAGTTCAATTAGGCAACTTAGAGCTATAGGCCTATGAAATCTAGACTCAACTCTGCAATTTCCATCTTCACACTTCAGATGGCTGTCTTAGATTTAGTTTCTTAGATTAGGGCCTGCCCTTACTAGTTTTTCAATTACCACCCTCTCCCAGAGACTGGGCAACTGATCAGATCTATTCCAGAGGTTGTATATTAGCATTACCCTTTGCTTCACACACAAAAAAAGCTCAAAATTAATGGCTATCCTTTATGTTTCCTGGAGGGAGCACCTTCATCTGAGATGCATTGAATAGGAAGCCAGCTGAGTTTTCTTGTCACCATGGTGACTTTAGCATCCCTGAATTATAGGTTCTCATAAGAGTTCACCCAGGTGAAGGCTTTGAATATGATCAGAAAGCAAACCTGCGAGACCCCTAAATGATGCTTCAGCTTACGAAAATATCAAAATAATGATTAGGTATTCCTTAGCATAGTGGCTAATTCCTAATAGTTTCTCATTGACTAAATCTGAAAGATATTTTCCTCCCTGTTGTCCTTCCTGCAGCTACAAAGCCCAGGCTTTTCCTGGGAAGTCTAAGGTTGCAAAAGATCTTGGTTATAAACAATGGTAGTCAGAATGTCCCTACCAAGCCAGGCTTTTAATTTATCAAGCATTCCCTGGCAGCGAGGCATCCAAATCATTTTACTTGACTTTTTCCTTACCTGATAAATCAGCAAAGAACAAGAATATGATGCTAAATTAGGCTGTGCAAGAGTGAAAGCCAAAGTTTGCAAATTTTCTGTGTCCAACAATTATGTGAAATCTGAGAAATGAACTCCAATCAGTAACATTATTGACTTAGATTTGTACCACTTTACAGTTCAGCATATTTATATGTTATAGTTTATATTTTCATATCTTTTATATCATCTGATCTTTAAAAGAGTTATAAGTATTGCCTCTTTTTAAAAGAAACTGACTTTCGGCTTCAGAAGATAAAACTTGCCAGAAGTTAAACCTGAAATTAAGTGGCTCACTGGACCCCAAGTTCAAAATCAGTTATTTTGACTTAGAAAACATAGTTCTTTCCGCTACACTATTTTCTTAAAATATGTATATATGTATGTGTGTATATACACACACACACACACACACACAAACATATACCCACATACTATATATATGAATGTATGCATATACACATATATTTTAAGAGAAAAATATAATTCCAGGGGGAAAATGTGTTATTGCAGGTATCAATAACCATTTGGGACAAATTTAAAAGGTCTTAATTCTAACCTGCTGTGAAAAGTCATGCCAGAGTTATTACAACATCAAAAAGTAAAATAAAGCAACTTCAGTTTCATCTGATGTAGCTGACTTTTTGATGAGACTAAAACTGTGTAGTTCATCATCCCCATCCAAGTTCAGGTCTCAAGTCTATGATCTTGGCTACCTTAATGTATGACTATTATCTTGATGATCACATTGGCTCTTTATCTGTTTTCAGCACACCACGATCTCTCTCCCTTTCTTCTGCTTTTCTCCACTCAAAAGAAGAGGGGTATTTTTCTTCGAAATTTGCCTCTCTCCCATGCCCAGTCTTAAGGAGGACCTACTGTAGTTGCCAAAGCACATCAGCACCTGGGAGACTATTTTAGAAAGATTGACCTCATTCTCCTGAGACTTACCATCAGCCCAATTCTTGGACAACATAAGGTCTGAAAACACAGAGTCGGGTGCTATGAACTTAAAGAAGTACTGTAGACCATGGCAAATTCATCACTCCTCCAAAGTGCTGACTAATATCTTGGGTTAGTTCTTTTTCAGTTCGGCTCATATCCCATTATCACCACATCTCTTCAGTCTTTTTGTCCTGATTCTTTATCATTGTGATCACTACCCAGTATGAAAACCCCTCCTTTGGCCTTGCTCTTACCACATTTCATTGATATTAAGATGACACTGATTGTGAGATTATTAATTGTTTAACAGATTTTCAGGAGAAAAATAAACACTAACCTTATTAAATGAGCACATCAATTGCATGACTCATCCAAATTTTAGAAATGTTAAAATAATAAATAACGCTTCAAAATTGTCAAAAGTACAGAATATTGTTGCTCACAACCTCATTTGGCATAGTTTGTTCTGCTCCAACATTTTCTGTAAGACCCTACCCTCTCACTTTCCTGTACCTCTAGTACAGTGATGTTCAATCAGATTTTCTGTGGTGATGCTAATGTTCTAAAATCTGTGCTGTTCAATATTAGACAACTATATCTTCTACCTGGAACAAACTTTTTCTTCCTATGCTAGCTTGTCCTCTTGCCCTCAATAACAACCTTAATCACAGTGATAACCTCTTCAGATTCACCTCCACTTCACTTTAGAAAGACAAAGTCGTGGACGTGGTCACCTCCAGCCCTGCCTCCCAGTGCCTGGAGCTCTGTTGTTCTGCTCCATCTCTGAGGCTTGAAACTGTCTCAACTTCCCCTCTCTACCTAAATCCATTATCTTCCTACCACTTAAACTTCCTAGCTCACCCTGATCTTGGTATGTACCCTCATGAGAGCAACCAGGTCCCCAGACCTTTTATAAACCTTGATACCCACTGCCTTCTGCACCTTCTAGGCTGTTGAGCATTACTAGAAAAAAATATTAGTCATCTTGACTGGATGTTCCATGAATCATGCTATTTACATTTAAAGAAGGTTCAATGTTTCTCCGCAATGCTATTCAACAAGTGATTAAAAAGCTTTAAGTTACTTTTAAGCTCACAATTTTACCTCACTTTCCTTTACTGTCAATAGGAAACAGTAATGGCAATGATAGTAAAAACAGCTAACGTTTCTGTGCACTTATAACGTGGTATATACTACTCTAAGCAGTTTATATGCATCATATCAGTTAACTACCATAAATACTATTTGAGCTGTGTTCTACTGGCCTTACTATTTTTTATCACTTTACAGAGGAGAAAATATATATAAAGTAGCCTCTTTATATATAGAATATATATCTATAGGATAGAAGCCCTTTTACATGTAATGGCTTTTAATCCCTCATTTGAAACCACTACTCATTTCTGTTCTTTTCCTGTATTTCAGAGAAATAAGGTTTTCCCTTTCCACACTAAATGGATCCATGCATGCTCTTAATTCTATCCCCATTCTATCCTTCAGGACCTTTCTCTTAATTCCACCCCCTGTTCCATCCTTCGGGGCCTTGTCTGTCTCTGACATCTTCAGTCTATCCCTCCTTCCCTTCACACACTCCTGCCCCAGCTCACAGTGGTTCTTTCCACTCTATCTACAAATTCTCACTTAACGAACAGAAAGGCAAAAGATCTTCTCCCGAATTTGTCATTTTTTCTTCAGTCCCTTCCCTTTGCTTTACCCCTTTAAGCTTCCTGAGAGAGTGGGAAGGGCAGTGTGATGCAGTGAGGAACATGTTCCCAAGTAGCCATCAGGGAGGAGGCCACATAGATGCCGTGGCACAAACATGGTAGTACTCAGCTTTAAGCTGCAACAAATGAAAATGAGCAGACTGATGCACAGAGGAATTATGTGGCCTCTGCCTTCTGATCCAACTATTGAGACATTTGGTCTACATCTCATTAAGAATTATTTCTGGCAATTTTTCAATTACATGGTTGTTTCTTCATTTTGCCTGGTAGTTCTTTATTTCTCAAATGGTAGAACTCTCAGCATTCCTTTAAGCCTTTGCAGTATGATTTCTGTCTCTATCAGTTCTGATTGCTATAATTGAGTTGCTAAAAAGTCAACATGTGATCAAGTTTTTTGGCTATTATTATCGTCTTTCTTAGCATTTAAATATAAGATGATCAGCCACTCTAATCTTTTCTCCTTTTCAATTACAATGGAAACACTGCTTAAATTTATTGATAGGAATTCTACATCTTGGCTAATACATAATTCTAAGATGACTCCTATTACCCTCAACCCTGGTGTTACCCCATGATTGTATTACTTTACATGGAAAAAAGGAATTTTTATAGATGCAATTAAGGTTACTAATCAGCTGACCTTAAGATAGGAAGATTATCAGGGTGGTTCTAATCTAATCACATGAGTCCTGTAAAACCTATAAAAGCAGAGTGTTTTCTTTAGCTAGAAGCAAAAGAGGAAGTCAGAGAGATGAAGTGTGAGAGGGGAGGTCCTCCATTGCTGAGATGAAGATGACCAATGGGGCAAGAATCCAAGAATGGCTTCTGGGAGGTCACAGGGGGCTATAGCCAACAGTTAGCAAAAGAACAGGGATTTCTATCCTATAATTGCAAGAAATTGAATTCTTCCAACAGTGGCAGTAATGAGCTTGAGAGATGACCTTGATTCCAGATAAGATCACAGCTGGTTAACACCTTAATTTCAGCCTTGAGCTTGAGACTCTGAGCAGACAAACCAACCCTGTTATCCTGAATTTCTGACCTAAAGAATTGCAACAACAATAAAAAAAAGGATATTGTTTTAAGTTGCTAAGTGTATGGAAATTTGTCACTCAACAATAAAAAAAGACTACAGCCAAAACATCTGGATAATTTATTGCTGCATCATTCATATCTTAAATAAGAAAAGGGTGTCTCAAAGCTCTGAAACATAAATCTGTCCATTTTCCTTTAAAATAAAAGTTTGCTTAAGTGTACATTGGAAAACATATGCTTTCTTAAAAGAACATTCTCTTTAAAAAATAAGTAGATGACTATATTATTCATGAATTCTTTATGGCATTACAAACCAATGCCTGGTGTCCTTTTTAGAGTCTGTTAATGTATTAACGTAAAGTTTGTTGGATTCCATAAAATAACAGTTGGTCTCTGAAGTATTTAATGAAATGAGGTTTCTATACATCAAACATTTAAACAAAAGTCAATGAGAGAATTAGATGGTTTAAACAAAATGGTTATACGGAACCATGATGATGGGCATTTCATGTTTATGTGTATATCAAAACATCAAATTGTTCATTGAAAATATATACAATTTCAATTTGTCGGTTATATCCCAATAAAGCTGAAAATACTATTGAATTGTTAAAAAATATATTGAACCACGGATTTCTTTATTCAAGGGTGACTGCTTTACAGAACAAATGGGTGACTTAATTTCTTAATTTGGAAATTCTATTATGTAATTTTAGTTAAGCTAACTGCAAGTTTGCAGTTTACAAAAATGGGAAGAAAGCTTTTTTATAATAGTGAGATCCCATCTGTACAAATTTGTTTTTTAAATGCTAAACTAAAATAGAAAACATTAATATTTTAATAGTGAAAGGATGAGCATTAGTTTAACTTTCAGTGGTAAAAAATCATATTAACATCCAAATCATGTCACAAGTTATTTGCAGTATGAGAACAGGGTCAATATTTTGATTAAATAAATTAAGGTAATAACGTTAATGAGCAGTGAGCTAAAATACTGAAATGCATTGATGATAGAAGCATGTCTAGACCCTGCAAATATATATGCTTCTATTGCTTCCTATGCCTCAAACATAAATAAGATCTTTAATTTCTATCTTAAGAATTATGGCTGATAAATATGCTCCTACTTTGTTTGCTCTATAATCCTCAAATTGTAATACTTCTGTTGTTTGTCTTGTTTTTCAAAATAGCCCAAAAGACCTATCAGGAAGGTTTGGATTTTGTACACATTTATTCATACTTCCCCTGTTCAGTCCCTAGTGAATAGTCTGCTCTACAACCACATTCAGGCAATGAGAATTCAGTTAAGTACCAACTTAGAGTCCAGCCCTTCCCCTTCCAGTTATTAGTTCTTCAGGTATATGTGCCTTGACTCACTTAAGGTTATCAATTGCCATTCCTCAAATTTAACTGGATGGTGATAAGTTTGAAGGTGTGAATGGTATTCCAATAGAGAATACCCTGGGACCATGTATTCTTTTCAGAAAAGTCACAAAGCAGGTGGCACTGATATTTTGTCACTGTTGAAAGATTAAGAAGATAGTAATAAGAGGTTCTTTAAAAATGTTCCAAATTCTGGCCGGGAGCAGTGGCTTACGCCTGTAATCCCAGCACTTTGGGAGGCCGAGGTGGGTGGACCACGAGGTCAGGAAATCGAGACCATCCTGGCTAACACGGTGAAACCCCGTCTCTACCAAAAAATACAAAAAAATTAGCCGGGCGTGGTGGCGGGCGCCTGTAGACCCAACTATTCGGGAGGCTGAGGCAGGAGAATGGCGTGAACCCAGGAGGCGGAGCTTGCAGTGAGCCGAGATCGTGCCACTGCACTCCAGCCTTGGCGACAGAGCGAGACTCTGTCTCAAAAAACAAACAAAAAGGTTCCAAATTCTAGGGTTTTATCTTATTATTCTTTTTCCAAAAGTGGGGCATATTCTAAGTTCATTGCCACATGTATTTCATATTTTATTCTTATCTAGCACTGAATTTTATATAAGCAATATGCTTTCTATCACTTTCTAACTGCATTAAGTATTATCCCTTCGCCCCACCCCAAAGCCTTTTGTTCAGCCAGTGATATCAAATAATGCATCCTTTAGGGGTGTGGCTCAGGATTCAGTAACACATTGGAGTATGCACAATTGCCTTGAATCATCAGATTTTTATATGAAGCCAAAATTTTTTTTATAAAATATAGATTGTTATTCATAGCAATGGTTTTTACTGCCAACCATGAGAGATGTTTGCTAGCCTCTGGTTACTTTCTGAGCATAAAATCACCCCAGCACTGCTTATCCCTAAGGCAGAGGCTGAACAAGGATGGTGAAAATCTGTGTACTTTCCAGGGTTGAGGGAGGAAATGATCCCACACATGACACCTGCTGACTCCTTGCACCTGTATCCATATTTTATCCTCAAGTAAGGAATATCTCAGTTCATTGTTTTTAAAGACATGTTTCTCGAAGAGTCATTTTTAAAGTTGTGTAAAACAGAATCCGTATATTAATTATCCATGCCTACTGCTTACTTATCTGAATAGCAAAGAGAATAACAATTAAAATAAAAAATTGCTGCCACAGAATTCACTATAAATATGTTAATGGGACTCTCAAGACAACCCCTCTACAGCTTTGCAAAACTTCAAGGGGTATTTTTAACTTAATAATGGAAGAAAAAAATACTTGCAATACACCCAATACACCTGTACCATAAAGAACAAATCAAGTGGGAGCTGTCCAGTGTCATGAGAGAGCAGCAATGCAGGGCAGTGTTGTGGAATTCAGCAGGCAACACCAACTCTGAACTGAATTATAACTATTATATCCTCATCTATGCTTCTATGTCTAGAAATGTCCCATAGAACTTCCTGCAATAGCAGAAATGTTCTATATCTGTGCTGTCCAATACAACAGCCACTAATGGATATTTAAACTTAGATTTATTAAAATAAAATTGAAAATTTAGTTTCTTTCACATATGGCTAATGAATACCAATTTGGATAGAGAATGAGATTCTTTTTTTAAAGATACTTATACCACCTATTATTTATTGGGCCCTAACCTCAAGCCAGAAGTTTATCCTTTTTTCCCACAAATATTGAATAAGTATCTATTTTGTACCAGGCACTGTTCTGCAAACCCAGAATAGAACAACCTACAAGACAAGTAGGGCCCTGGCACCATGGACTTTTCAGCCTAATGTAGGGGATAGAAAAAGAATAAGAAAATAAATAATTCTATGATTTACTTTGGCATATTATATAGGGCAAGGGACTGGGTGTGCCAGGAAAGGGTAAGACTGTTCTTAGAAAAGGTAGTTGTTTTAGTCCATTCTCACGCCACTAATAAAGACATACCTGAGACTGGGTAATTTATAATGGAAAGAGGTTTAATTGACTCACAGTTCAGCATGGCTGGGGAAGCCTCAGGAAACTTACAACCATGGTGGACGGGGAAGCAAACACGTCCTTCTTCACATGGCAGCAGCAAGGAGAAGTGTCAAACAAAAGGGGGAAAGCCACTTAAAAAACTATCAGATCTCATGAGAACTCACTCACTATCACAAGAACAGCATGAGTGTAACTGCCACCATGATTCAACTACCTCCCACTTGGTCCCTCCCACTACACATGGGGATTATGGGAACTACAATTCAGGATGATATTTCGGTGGGGACACAGTCAAACTACATCAGTGGTCAAGCACGGTCTGTCTAAGAAAGTGACCTCTGAGTGTTGTTATGGGTTGTATTGTGTCCCCCATCAAAATTCATGTTGAATTCCTAACCTCTCAGTACCCCAGAATGGGACCTTATTTGGAAATAGGGTTTTTGCAGATGTTAAGATAAGATAAGATAAGATAGTTAAGATAAGATAGTTAAGATAAGGTCATATAGGAGTAAGATGTGCCCTACTTCAATGTGACTGGCGTCCTTGTAATAGAAGGGAAATTTAGACACAGAGACATGCACTGAGAGAAGACAAAGGGAAAACACAGACAGAAGGCCATCTACAAGCTAAGAAAAGGACCTGAAACAGATCCTTCCTCACAGTCCTCAGAAAGAACCAACCCTGCCAACATCTTGATCTCAGACTCCTAGCCTCCAGAACGGTGAGATAATAAATTTCTGTTGCTTAAGGCACTCAGCTTGTGGTATTTTCTATGGCAGCCCTAGCCAACTAATGTAAGTAGCAACTTGAGGAAGCCGTGCAAATTGTGCATGTCATTTAATCCTCACAGCTCCCCTATGTGTTAGGCATTGGTGTCTCCATTTATCAGATTAGAATTTCAAGTTCAAAACTATGAAAATAATTTGTCTGAGGAAATATTTCTCTGATGTGGCAGAGTCAAGACAGAAGTCTGAGTTAGCCTTATCCCTAAGTCTCAATGTTTCTTATTATACACTTTGACTACCTTGACTTATCTAAATACACTCACATCTGATTCAATGACAATGAAACAAACAGGTAAATAGATTAGTTTATATGGTGATGTATATACTGTAGTTTCAGTTCAAATAAAATTTTAAAGTCTAGCAAAGATGTCTTATTTGGCTTTTTCTTCAAAACTAACTTCATATTTGATTTGAATCTGCTGTGACCGTTAGCCTTTCAAGTATGGAGATACGTACACATATATGCATGTGCACACATACACACATACGTCTACATATAATTTTAGTCTATTTTATAGCTTACATTTTAGACTAATTTAAGCATTGTGATGTAAAGTCTACAGTACTCTTCTCTCAACCTTTTCCCCACTGCCTTTGCTTGTATTTTACATGTCCAGCCTGACACTCATATTATCTTGCTTCCGCATACATCTATTTCTTAAAGTCAGTTTTCTATGAAGACAGACAAAATCCCCTTATAATGAATACAAGCATGTTTATAGACCCTCACCTTCATCAAAGAGGCTTCAATTTCTCTTAAGAGTATAGGAAGCTGAAAATATATTCTGAAAATATAAGCTCAACACCTGCCTTCCTGAAAATATGGGTGGTGGAAAGCCCTTATGAGTGGATAGCCTATGATTTGTTTGCTCAGTTAGTGAAAAGAAACACTTCAATTGGCAAAAATGTTTGCCCAAATGAGAATGGCTTTATAGAAATGTTCTAAATATGGCCTGACTCTAATCAAGCAATGCCATCTGCTTGATGAGTGACAAGGTCACAACTTCTATAATAGAAGCAGTATCCAGTGCCAGAAATGAAGATACAGAAGTCCAACTGTTGCCTACACTAAACATGGCTACCTATGTTATATGAGGCCTGTACGTGTCTGTTAGCTTCAGGTATGATCTTATCAAGAGGTACTTTGATTGGTCTTGATCTTGCTAATGATGAGGTGTAGACCCTTGACTGAGTCACTTAATTTTCCTGACACTCAGCTTTTCTCCCTAGAAAATGTAGCTAACAATTTCTATTTCTCATGTTTGTGGTACGGATAAAATGAGGTCATACTCTTGAAGACATCTTGTGAACTGCAAAATAAAATGTAAGCAAAAGGCACAATTTTTCCATCTGTAAGGAATGGCTCCTAGAATAAAAAATGACTTTGAAGTAGCTTTTGAGTACTTATTGTGTACCAAGCACATGGCCATTTTATCTCATTTTATGCATTACCTCATTTTATCTCATAATGACACTATCAATTATGTATTATTACAACTGCCATCTTCCAGAAGAGGCGACTAGTGCTTAAATGGTTTCAGTGAGTTGCCCAAAGTTCCCCAGCTATTAAGTGCCAGAGAATGTATTTGAACCCACCTGTGTTCTTAACTATTTCTTCTCTTATCCCTTACACCCCTGCCAGTGATAAAAAAGAGCAACTATTATTAAAATTATATTACTGAGATAATTTATTTGCTTCTGCTTGTGGAGACAAAAATTTTAAGATCATTATTTTTCAATTATAAGAAAAGAATAAAGATGACCAAACAGAAACAGCTCCGGCCTGCAGCTCCCAGTGAGATCAACACAGAAGGCAGGTGATTTCTGCATTTCCAACTGAGATGCCCAGTTCATCTCACTGGAACTGGTTAGACAGTGAGTGCAGCCCACAGAGGGCAAGCAGAAGCAGGGTGGGGTGTCACCTCACCTGGGAAGCACAAGGGGTCGGGGAACTCCCTCCTTTACCCAAGGGAAGCCTGTAAGGGACTGTGTGATGAGGAATGGTGCTACTCAGCCCAGATACTACACTTTTCCCACGGTCTTCACTACCCACAGACCAGGAGATTCTCTTGGGTGCCTACACCACAAGGGCCCTGGGTTCAAGCACAAAACCGGGTGGCTGTTTAGGCAGACACCAAGCTAGCTGCAGGAGATTTTTTTCATAACCCAATGGCATCTGGAACACCATGAGACAGAGCCATTCAATCCCCTGGAAGGGGGCTGAAGCCAGGGAGCCAAGGGGTCTTGCTCAGTGAATCCCACACCAACAGAGCCCGGCAAGCTAAGATACACTGGCTTGAAATTCTTGCTGCCAGTACAGCAGCCTGAAGTTGACCTAGGATGCTCTGTCTTGGTGTGGGGTGGAGTATGTGCCATCACTGAGGCTTGAGTAGGTGGTTTTTCCCTCACAATGTAAACAAAGCTGACAGAAGTTCAAACTGGGCAGAGCCCACTGCAGCTCCACAAAGTTGCTATAGCCAGACTGCCTCTCTAGATTCTTCCTGTCTGGGCAGGGTATCTCTGAAAGAAAGGTAGCAGCCCCAGTCAGGGGCTTACAGATAAAACTCTCATCTCCTTGGGACAGAGCACCGCAGGGGAGTGGTGGCTCTGGGCACAGCTTCGGCAGACTTAAATGTTCCTGCCTGCCAGCTCTGAAGAGAGCAGCAGATCTCCCAGCACAGCCCTTGAGCTCTGCTAAGGAACAGATTCCCTCCTCAAGTGGGCCCCTGACCCTTGTGCCTCCCAATGGGGAGATACCTCCCAGCAGGGGTCAACAGACATCTCATACAGGAGAGCTCTGACTGGCATCTGATGAGTGCCCCTCTGGGACGAAGCTTCCAGAGGAAGGAGCAGGCAGCAATATTTGCTGTTGTGCAACCTCTGCTAGTGATACCCAGGCAAACAGGGTGTGGAGTGGACCCCCAGCAAATTCCAGCAAACCTGCAGAAGAGAGGCCTGACTGTTAGAAGGAAAACTAATAAACAAAAATCAATAGCATCAACATCAACAAAAAAGATGACCATGCAAAAATTCCATCCAAAGGTCACCAACAGCAAAGACCAAAGGAAGATAAATCCATGAAGATGAGGAAAACCAGTGCAAAAAGGATGAAAATTCCAAAAAACAAAATGCCTCTTCTCCTCTGAAGGATCACAACTCCTGACCAGAAAGGGAACAAAACTGGACAGAAAATGAGTTAGATCAATTCACAGAAATAGGCTTCAGAAGGTGGGTAATAACAAACTCCTCAAAGCTAAATAAGTATGTTCTAACCTAATGCAAGCAAGCTAAGAACCTTGATAAAAGGTTAGCAGAATTGCTAACTAGAATAACCAGTTTAGAGAAGAACATAAACAACCTGATGGAGTTGAAAAAACCACAGCCCAAGAACATCATGAAGCTTACCATAGTATCAATAGCCAAACTGATCAAGTGGAAGAAAGGATATCAGAGACTCAAGATCAACTTCATGAAATAAAGCATGAAGACAAAATTAGATAAAAAAGAATGAAAAGGAATGAACAAAGCCTCCAAAAAATATGGAACTGTGTAAAAAGCCAAATCTATGTGTGATTGGTGTACCTGAAAGAGATGGGAAGAATGGAACCAAGTTGGAAAACACTTTTCAGGATATTTTCTAGGAGAACTTCCCCAACCTAGCAAGACAGGCCAACATTCAAATTCAGTAAATACAGAGAACACCACAAAGATACTCCTTGAGAAGAGCAACCCCAAGACATATAATCGTGAGATTCACCAAGGTTGAAATGAAGGAAAAATGTTAAGGGCAGCCAGAGGGAAAGGTCGAGTTACCCACAAAGGGGAAGCCCATCAGACTAACAGTAGATCTCTCTGCAGAATCCTACAAGCCAGAAGAGAGTGGGGGCCAATATTCAACATTCTTAAAGAGAAGGATTTTCAACCCAGAATTTCATATTCGGCCAAACTATGCTTCATAAGTGAAGGAGAAATAAAATCCTTTATGGACAAGCAAATCCTGACGGATTTTGTCACCACCAGGCCCGCCTTACAAGAGCTCCTGAAGGAAGCACTAAATATAGAAAGGAAAAACTGATACCAGCCACTGCAAAAACATACCAAATTGTAAAGACCACTGACACTATGAAGAAACTGCATCAACTAATGGGCAAAATAAACAGCTAGTATCATCATGACAGGGTCAGATTCACACATAACAATATTAACCTTAAATGTAAATGAGCTAAAAGCCCCAATTAAATGGCACAGGCTGGCAAATTGGATAGAGTCATGATCCATCAGTGTGCTGTATTCAGTAGACTCATCTCATGTGCAAAGACATACATAAGCTCAAAAATAAAGGGATGGAAGAAGATTTAACAAGCAAATGGAAAGCGAAAAAAAAAAAAAAAAAGCAGGTATTGCAACCCTAGTCTCTGATAAAACAGACTTCAAACCAAAAGAGATAAAAAAAAAAAA
Source organism: Piliocolobus tephrosceles (assembly GCF_002776525.5). Taxonomy (NCBI): domain Eukaryota; kingdom Metazoa; phylum Chordata; class Mammalia; order Primates; family Cercopithecidae; genus Piliocolobus; species Piliocolobus tephrosceles. The sequence goes on along the minus strand of NC_045437.1, from coordinate 59,690,425 downwards.
AAAAAAGACAAACAAGGGCATTACATAATGGTAAAGGGATCAATGCAACAAGAAGAGCTAACTACCTTAAATACATATCCACCCAATACAAGACCACCCAGATTCATAATGCAAGTTCCTAGAGACGTACAAAGAGACTTACACTTCCACACAATACTAGTGGGAGACTTTAACACCCCACTGTCAATGTTAGACAGATGAACGAGACAGAAAATTAACAAGGATATTCAGGAGTTAAACTAAGCTCTGGACCAAGTGGATCTAATAAATATCTACAGAACTCTTCACCACAAATCAACAGAATATACACTCTTCTCACCACAACATCACACTTATTCTAAAATTGACCACATAATTGGAAATAAAATACTCCTCAGCAAATGCAAAAAACCAGAAATCATAGAAAATAGTCTCTCAGACCACAGTGCAATCAAATTAGAACTCAGGATTAAGAAACTCACACAAAACAGCACAACTACATGGAAAATGAAAAACTTGCTCCCGAATGACTACTGGGTGAATAACAAAATGAAGGCAGAAATAAATAAGTTCTTTGAAACTAATAAGAATAAAGACACTATGTACCAGAATCTCTGGGACACAGCAAAAGCAGTGTTTAGAGGGAAATTTATAGTACTAAATGCCCACAGTAGAGTGAGAAAGATCTAAAATCAACACCCTAACATCACAATTAAAAGAACTAGAGAAGCAAGAGCAAATAAATTTAAAACCTAGCAGAAGACAAGAAACAACTAAGATCAGAGCAGAATTGAAGGAGGCAGAGACACAAAAAACCCTTCAAAAAAATCAGTGAATCCAGGAGCTGGTTTTTTGAAATGATTAACAAAACAGATCAATAGCCAGATCAATAAAGAAGAAAAGAGAAAATAATCAAATAGACAAAACAAATAAAAAATGATAAAGGGGATATCACCATTGAACCCACAGAAATACAAACTACTATCAGGGAAGACTATAAACATCTCCACACAAATAAACTAGAAAATCTAGAAGAAATGGATAAATTCCTGGCCACCTACAACCTCCCAAAGACTAAACCAGAAAGAAGTGGAATCCCTGAATTGACCGATAACAAGTTCTGAAATTGAGGCAGTAATGAACAGGTTACCAACCAAAAAAAGCCCAGGACCAGATGAATTCACAGCCAAATTCTACCAGAGGTACAAAGAGGAGCTGGTACCATTCTTTCTGAAACTATTCCAAACAACAGAAAAAGAGGGACTCCTCCCTAACTCATTTTATGAGGCCAGCATCATCCTGATACCAAAATCTGGCAGACACACAACAAAAAAGAAAATTTCAGGCCAATATCCCTGATGAACATCAATGTGAAAATCCTCAATAAAATATTGGCAAACTGAATACAGCAGCACATTAAAAAGCTGATTTACCACGATCAAATGGGTTTCATCCCTGGGATGCAAGGCTGGTTCTACATACGCAAATCAATAAATATAACCTATCACATAAATGAAACCAATGACAAAAACCACATGATTAACTCAATAGATGCAGAAAAGGCCTTCCCTAAAATTCAATACTACTTCATGCTTCATGCTAAAAACACTCAATAAACTAGGTATTGACGCAACATGTCTTGAAATAATAAGAGCTATTTATGACAAACCCACAGCCAACAACATACTGAATGGGCAAAAGCTAGAAGCATTCCCTTTGAAAACTGGCACAAGACAAGGATGCCATCTCTCACCACTCCTATTCAACATAGTATTGGAAGTTCTGGCCAGAGCAATCAGGCAAGAGAAAGAAATAAAATGTATTCAAATAGGAAGAGAGGATGTTAAATTATCTCTGTTTGCGGATTACATGACTGTACATTTAGAAAACCCCATCGTCTCAGCCCAAAATCTCCTTAAGCTGATAAGCAACTTCAGCAAAGGCTCAGGATACAAAATCAATGTGCAAAAATCACAATCATTCCTATATACAAATAATAGCCAAATCATAAGCAAACTCCCATTCACGATTGCTACAAAGAGAATAAAATACCTAGGAATACAACTTACAAGGGATGTGAAGGACCTCTTCAAGTAGAACTACAAACCAGTGCCCAAGGAAATAAAAAAAGACACAAACAAATGGAAAACCATTCCATGTGCATGGATAGAAGAATCAATATCGTGAAAATGACCACAATGTCCAAAGTAATTTACAGATTCAATACTATTCCCATCAAGCTACCATTGTTTCTTCACAGAATTAGAAAAATCTACTGTAAATTTCATACGGAACCAAAAGACAGCCCATATTGCCAAGGCAATCCTAAGCAAAAGGAAAAAACAAACAAACAAAAAACAAAGCTGGAAGCATCAAGCTACCTGACTTCAAACTATACTATAAGGCTATAGTAACCAAAACAGGATGTTACTGGTACCAAAACAGTTACATAGACCAATGGAACAGAACAGAGGCCTCAGAAAGGACACCACACATTTACAACCATCTGACCTTTAACAAATGTGACAAAAACAAGCAATGGGGAATGGATTCCTTATTTAATAAATGGTGTTGGGAAAACTGGCTAGCCATATGGAGACAACTGAAACTGGACCCCTTCCTTACACCTTATACAAAAATTTACTCAAGATGGATTAAAGACTTAAACGTAAGACCTAAAACCATAAAAACCCTAGAAGAAAACCTAGGCAATACCATTCAGGACATAGGCATGGGCAAAGAGTTCATGACTAAAACACCAAAAGCAATGGAAACAAAAGCCAAAATTGACAAATGGGATCTAACTAAACTAAAGAGCTTCTGCACAGCAAAAGAAACTATCATCACAGTGAACAGGCTACAGAATGAGAGAAAAGTTTTGCAGTCTCCATCTGACAAAGGGCTAATATTCAGAATCTACAAGGAACTTAAAACAAATTTACAAGAAACAAACAACCCCATCAAAAAGTGGGCAAAGTATATGAACAGACACTTCTCAAAAGAAGACATTTATGCAGTCAAACATGAAAAAAAGCTCATCATCACTGGTCATTAGAGAAATGCAAATCAAAACTACAATGAGATACCATCTCACCAGTTAGAATGGCGATCGTTAAAATGTCAGGAAACAATAGATGCTGGAGAGGATGTGGAGAAACAGTAGCACCTTTACACTGTTGGTAGGAGTGTAAATTAGTTCAACCATTGTGGAAGACAGTGTGGTGATTTCTCAAGGATCTAGAAGCAGAAATACCATTTGACCCAGCAATCCCATTACTGGGTATATACACAAAGGATTATAAATCATTCTCCTATAGATGCACATGTACATGTATGTTTACTGCAGCACTATTCACAATAGCAAAGACTTGGAACCAACACAAATGTCCATCAATGACAGACTGGATAAAGAAAATGTACATATACAGCATGGAATACTTTGCAGACATAAATAAAATGAGTTCATGTCATTTGCAGGGACTTAGATGAAGCCTGAAACCATCATTCTCAGCAAACTAACACAGGAACCGAAAACCAAACACTGCATGTTCTCACTCATAAGTGGGAGCTGAACAATGAGAACATATGCGCACAGGGAGGGGAACATCACGCACCAGGGCCTGTCGGGGGGTGGGGGGCAAAGGAAGGGATAACATTCGGAGAAATACCTAATGTAAATGATGAGTTGATGGGTGCAGCAAACCACCATGGCACATGTACACCTATGTAACAAACCTACACGTTCAGCACATGTATCCCAGAACTTCAAGTATAATAAAAATAAATACGTTTATATCATGAAAGAAAAAAAGAATAAAGTTTGTGTGATATATGCTATCTATAACAAAAAAATCAATACTTCTATTGAAAGTCATAAATATTATTTAATCTGGACTATAACAAGGTATTATTCTGCTCTTCACTTCAAAGACCCATCTTTTGAATATGGCAAGTAGCTAGGGAAATATTGAAAGTTCCAGTATTATTTAGCTATATTTTCCAAATTCTCCACTAATCTTTGTGTGTAGACATTTAACCAAATAAAATGATTCATATTAATTAACGTTGTTACTCATGCCAAATATATTTCGTAATAAAAAAAAGAGATCTGAGTGTGTAGAGAGGATGGATAGGAAATGACAAACAAAGTAAAGTGATTCGAGAAGGGATTAGGTCTAATCAGTTGGGTTTCTTTTTTTTTTTCTGGCAATAATTAAGATATTTACTGAGGCAATGGGTTATCATAAAGCAAAAAACAAAGAAACTTCTAACCCACTCCATGAGACAGAATTTCATAAAAGCATTTCTATAAAAATGATGAATAGTCCACCAGAATCGAAATGTATACAAATTGCAAAGCTAGTTGGAGGAGTGTGTGTGTGTGTGTGTGTGTGCGCGCTGCCTTGGTCTCTCAAGTCTATCAAAAGAGGGGAAAAAGAAAAGGTGACTTGCTGACTGAGCAAGTCTAGGCCTAACATCAGATACTATAATACTACCATTAAAAAAAAAAAAGGAATTCATCATAAATGCTACTTAAAAGACAGTAAAGAGCCAACATACATGTTTGGGAACAAGTAGCTCCTATCAGCGACCTTAACTGAGAGAGATACGGAGCTTAACCTGAGGGCAGCAGGGCTTCCTCAGTGCCCCCACCCTCTACCTCCCAACCCTTAGAGTATCATTTTTCTTTAGCCTACAAAGATATGTATGAACACAGTTTTGTTTGTTTGTTTGTTTTTAAAGATATCTAAGGACAAAGCATGTTTGTAAATAGAGGGAACATGACATAGTGGATTAAGGATAGTATACAGTGTTTTATATAAAAGATTCTACAACAAATTTTCTTGAAAAAATGAGGCAGATATGAGATATCTTGAAGCCCCCAGTTCTCATAATTTTGAGGACATGAGTAAATTTGTTATATGGCATTTCACAGGTACTGAGTTACAGGATTTTGGTTAGTAACAATTTCTTGCCAGAAGCACTATCTTTTGTAAAGGGCTACATAGCAGAATGTTTGTTCTATTGTAGTTTTATTTTGCTTTAGTTTTGTAGGAGGTAGGACGAGAAGAACTCTTACTAAATTTTATTACCTAGAAATATTTTTATAGCATAAAACATTTTCCACAAATTTTTCTATGCACATTATTTAATAATTTTTGTTATCATTTTCCAAATTATTATACATCTATAATACCAATTCAATGACTATTGTGTATAGTCTCTTGATATTACTGATCCATTTTTGAGATATTAAGGGTTTTTTCCTTTCTTTACTATTATAAATGATACTGTGAGGAACAGCTTCTTCACATATATTTTGGCTAATTTATCTGACTATGCCTTAAAGTTAAATTCCTACAAGAGAAAGTCTTCGGCTTTGGAAAGATAATTGGTGCTTTAGAAAGATAGTTCTTGCTGGTGGTGATGGCTGTGTTGAGGGAGAGAAAAGGCTAAAGACTGAGAAGCCCATAATTGAAACTCAGGCAGTGGTAACAGAAGTGCAGATGAGGTAGAGCAGAAAAGATATTCACAAGGCAGAATCAACAGGGTACAGAGACTGATCAATGGGAAGCTGAGGAGAGACACAAGGAGAGAGAAGAGTCACGGGTGGCCTGAAGGCTTCTAGCATGAACAACTGGGGAGTACATAATGAGTTTCAAATTGAACTTGTTGAGTCTGAGGTGCCTTCAAGGCATCCTGGTAGAAATGGTCAATGGGCAGTACACAGTGGAAATATATAGCATCCCAGGACACAGACTCACACCTTCCTGACAAACACAAATCAATCTGGTTTTACAGGAGTTCATAATATCACCTCTGCCAATTTTAAATATAGTGTGTATCATGTGTATTTTGTGTGTGTGTGTGTGTGTGTGTGGTGGGATGGCGATTACACAGGAAATTTCTTTGGTTGTTGTCCAAAGTCACTGCATTTGATGTAACAGCTCTCTCTTTTTTTTTTTTTAACGTTAATGCCTCAACCTTAAAGAAGAGCTTTAGTCTTATTATAAACAATACTGATTTAAAATTTGCAAATTTAAAACTAGAGTGAATATGGAACAAAAATGTTATTGAAAAGTAACAACCAATCCATCAATGCTCCCAGTGAAGAATAAACATCATCATAAGAATGCCCAATATTTGCAGTGTCTATTGTCTTTTGAAAAAGATTTACACAGGCATACGACATTTGATTTTTACCATAACCTTGGAAGGCACATTAGTTTTTATTGCTAATTTACAGATCTAAGGAAACTGAAGTTCTGAAAAGCTAAACAATTTTTTCTGTTGTTCACAACTTGTAGATGCTGAAATTGAAACTTGAGCCCTGGCTTTCACACTCTGGGGCCAGAGTTCTTCCCCTCACCCTTCAGCTAGCTGCATTCAATCAATCAATCAATCAATAACATTTTATTACCTTTTCTTTATCTTCCTCCTCATTATTCTAATCAAGATACCTTAAGTTTTGAATTCAAAACTTATCTCATTCTTATGGCAAAGTAGGTTTCAAGTCATTTCATGGAAATTTATACAAGTGCCTGTGTGCTACAATGGCTGAGCCAGAGCACAGTGCTCTCAGGCAGTTCCCGCTGTGGAGACACAGCCTGGCTGACTCACAGCCCTGTGTCTGTCACTTGGCAGCTTTTTCCAGTAGCATGTCCTTCCACTACATTCTTCAGTCACCTCTCTCAACTGCACAAATCCTGCCTGGTAAATATGTGTGCGATTCAAGCTCACACTACTTTTTGGAACCTCATTCAATTGTCACCTCTTGCACACACATACACACACAACCAAAAAACCATTTTTGAGTGTGCCTCTTTCTCAACTGTGTTCTCTAAAAATTTATCATAACATCATTATCATTCTTTAACTCTATGGTTCAGATGTAAGGCAATTCTGTATCTCTTTATTTGCCTCTTGTGTAGTCTCCACTCACCTTCATTCTCAGGGATTTATAGAAAATGTTTCCCATATACTGCTAACTCAGAAGTCACATTTATTTTTCAAGTTTTCAAGGCTGAGTCTGACCTGAAAGCACTTTTTTATGGGTTCAGTTACTCTTGAAGGTTAAAATGACTTTCTTTGGCTTCCTAATTTATTTTAGAAAGCCATTATAACTGTGACAAAAGAAATCTAACCAAAATAGCACAAAAATATTCTGACCAAACTCAGTTTTTACTTTTGGCTAAAAGCTATTTATTGCATGTTTGGTGCCACTTTAAAAAAAAAGTTTCATTGAGATGTAACTGAGATAAAATAAACTGGATATATTTAAAGTGTACAACTTGACAAGTACTGCAAATGTATACACCAGTGAGACCATCACCACAAGCAAGGGAATGATCATATCCTTCACTCCCACACTGCTGACTTCCCGTGTGTTCCTTCAGAATCCCTCCTTTTCCCTTCTCTGACACAGATTCTGGAAAGGGAGACCCAATACTGTTAAAACATCAAATTCTTTCCAACTTTTCTATAAATCTAACTTTGTTTTAATAAAAATCACAATAGGAGTCTTAAAAAATGTAAAAACATTGTCCAGAAATAAAAGCATTTTAAAATGATGTTACAAATGAGGAAATAAGAAAACAATGAACATATCAATATAAAACCAGGCAAAGTCCATAGGCAGAGAATGCTCATCCCCCTAAAGTGGCTAATAAAAAGACTGAAATTGAAATCTAAATCTTACTAATAATCAAATAAATGACAATTAAAATAGCATATTCATTTACATTAATTTTTGGCAAAGATTTAGAAGACAGTATGATGCTAAGAGTGTAAATATTAGGAGACAATATGATGCTAAGAGTTTAAAGCTTTTTGAAAGTAGACACTAATATATTGCTGAAAAAAGTACAGATTTCCTTGTAACTATTGCAATATTAACTGTACATTATTTTTGAGGTAGCAACTTGTCTAGAAGTTAATACTAAAGAAATAAATGAACAATGGCAACAACTGGGGAGCAATGTAAATGTCTGTCATTAGTAAACTGGTTAACTATCTAATGGTTCATTCATATAAAGGAATCACCAGAGGCCATTTAAATGGTAAAGTTTATCTGTCTGAATTCAGTGGAAATAAAATGAGTGAAAGAAAAGGAGATACATATAGAATGATTTCTTTTCTTTTGTATACAAAAATAATCCAGTGTGTTTTTCAGGTATAGGAAGAACTCTGGAAAAAACTATATAAAATTTAAATAAAGTTCTCTCTGGGAATGAGGGTAAAACACTGTCACTTTTTACTATATATATATATTTAATTTTACTAAAAAATATTTACTACTTTTATAATTTCAAATGTTTTCATTTAATAACAATATGTATATATTCTTATTAAATTTGTATAGTTTTCTATGTCCCTCTAAACATATGCACTGATATGGTTTGGCTCTGTGTCCCCACCCAAATCTCATTTTGAATTACACTCTCATAATTCCCGTGTGTTGTGGGGGACACCAGGTTGGAGATAATTTGAATCATGGGGGCAGTTTCCCCTATACTATTCTCGTGAATAAGCCTCACAAGATCTGATGGTTTTATCAGGGGTTTCTGCTTTTGCATCTTCCTCATTTTCTCTTACTGCCACCATGTGAGAAGTGCCTTTCGCCTCCCACCATGATTTTGAGGCCTCCCCAGGCATGTGGAACTGTAAATCCAATTAAACCTCTTTTTTTTCCCAGTCTCAGGTACGTCTTTATCAGTAGCATGAAAACAAACTAATACATGCACTAAGAACAGAATCCTAAAAAATACATTTACATCTCTTCAGGTTGAGAAGAAAGCAAGTAAGGATGCCACCAAAAACACCTATATAATCTGCATCCAAATGTAGAAAATTACTTTGAAAAAATTGGAAGTTTTCCCTACTGGATTAAAGTTTTCCTAACATGTGACTTTAATCATGGCCTATTACTCTAAGAAATTGTAATTCACTAATAATACATAAGGCCATAGACCTGGGTCTGTCCCCTCCCTCCATATCAATAATACTCAACATTTGTAGAAGGTATATAAATGTTATGCACTTCAAGAAGAGAAGTATGCCAAGAGAGATGTAACAATGCATGAGATAGAGTCTAGAGAATTTAGAACAAGCCTTGGTTTAGATGAACATTAAGGGCTTAAGGGCTATTCTTCCAGTAGGACATTTGTAGAACAGGAAAGCCAGGTGACCATATTCTACAGGGCAGGCCTGAGCTTTATCTATTTCATGGCTGGATGTTGCATGTTCTCTGAATCAGCAAATTGTCAGTGGGAAAAATTTATCTATATTGACTGCTCTCAACCAGCTTATTTAAGATAAAACAGTACCTTGGCAGCCAGCTGAAGAGATGTTTTGGTACTGCATTGGTCTAAGTAATGGATTATTGATCTACAGTTAAACTGATCTGAAGGTCAGACTTCTAGGATTTCTCTGTCTCACATTCTGAATCCATTGTTGTCTTTTAGGAATGGCTATATCAGAGGTACCTGACTCATCTTTGGCCAGAACAACAGGAGCAAATCTGGTATTACAGTATGTGGGCTGCAAATATAACAAAATTAGTGCCTCTATATTTTGCTCTGCAGATTGTTCCTGAATTATGGTCCCACAGTCATGCTGCATTGCTCACTGGAAGTTTCTATAATGAGAATTTAACCCATTTGTTTACACTGGAACTTAGTTCATAGGTTCTCATCACATTTATTTCAGGCTTTCAGGTGAAATATCCTACCTATTTGAGCTTACAACGTTTTTCTTTCTTATGTAAGCACGTGTATGTTTATGTGTACTTCAATCAATAAAATGACAGATTCTCAGCTTCTTGAGGACTATGCCAAAAAACCTAAAGGGTAATCCAGATTACAAATAGCACATTCTGTTCAGTGAACTGGGCTTTCATCCCATTATCAGACAATGGCATTTGGTTCTTTAAAATAAATCAAGGGGAATATTTCACATGAAAGGAATTACTTCTTCCTATGCAAGTCAAAAAATAGGAAAACAAATGAACATTTAAAGCCTACTGGAGCCCACCTATTTGCCCCCTGGAAAGATTATGCTATTCAATGACTGGAGTGATTTAAAGAAGTAGCGTAATATGTGAATTATTGACTATCAAAAAGAGCGTGTGGAGGAGACTTCATAAAATGAACTTCTAAGAAATACCCCTTGAGAAATGGTGCTGAACTCTAGGAAAAAAAAAAGAAAACTATTTCTGTTTAACTGTAAGGACAGCTTCTTTGTTTCCTTAGGCAAACAGATTTCCTGTGGTCTAGAAACGTTTCTGTCCTTGAGGCTAGGAAGGGTGAAGCTTCAGGGCCCCTCACTTGCATGAGCTCCTTCCTAAGACACTGGAAAAGGCTGGAGGGGTCGGTTGGCATGCTCCTTTGCTTTTGCAATTTTGCATGAGTGAGACATTTTAACTGCAGAAGTTTGAGATCAATGTCTACATACTGATTCTGCCTTTATCACACTTTTCCCTTGGGTTAGGTAGCACTGGGGTGACTGTGGGCCATTTTGGGATCCGGCTAACTAGAAGTTGAGTTAAAGATACATTTAGTTTCAGTTTGGTGTGATTACATGCTTGTGGTTCTCAGTCTCTTCCACGTACCCGTAGGTTCTTGCTAGCTGCCTGGGAGTAGCTTCCTGGAACACACCTGATTACCACGGTGCTGGCAACATGAAAGTGCAAGCCTAGAGATCACTCCAAAATCAATGTGCCGAGAGCTTCAGGCACCACAAGTCTGTGTGGAGTGAAGGAGACACAATGTTCAAAACACATGAAGCCGGGAACTACTCTTTGAAAATTCTTCCAAATCTTACAGTTCACAAATGAAAGATATTTGAGACAGACATTTTCCAAGTTTGGTCACAGTCCTAAGAATGTATATGAAATCACCCCAAAAAATTGAGAAACTTGATGTAACTTTTCTAAACTATCAGTAATAAAATGACGGATTACAATCAATCATACTAAAGAAAATACTGCATAATCTTGTTATTCTCAACATAGAAAACAGAATCATGTAAAATGAAGAGGCAATCAGAGAATAAACAGCCAAAACTAGAGCCAAAAAAACACAGAAAGTAGACATGTATCAAGCAATTCATTTTCTAAAAATGAAGTTAATTTTATAAATTTTGTTATCCTTGCAGAATTTGTCAGCTTTTAATTTTATAATCTGGTGTGATTTATTTTTATATCCTAAATAAATACTCAATCTCTACATTCAATACATATTCCAATGATGTATCCATTTCTCTTAAAAGGGACTTCTCGAGTTGTATGACACCTCAGGTGGTATAAAGCCCGGACCCACTCCTTGTCAACTACCTTATTTTCCTTGGGATATGAAGAGGTAACATCCTTTATATATTATGACTAAGTAATAAAATGGATATAAATCTATTAGCCAAACTGCAAATTGTGATATTCAGCATTTTAAGGGACTGATTCTGTTGGATACCCAGAAATATAAATAGGTCAAATCCTATGACCAATAAATTAATGAATTGATAAAATAATACTGTATCTTTTTCTTGATTACACTAAAAATTTAAAATATTATATTCCTTATACAACATTTTAAATTTAATTTGCCTTGTAAGTGTTGGTTGTATATGAATAGTTCTCCAGAAATATATTTTTAAATATCTTTACATACAAAACCTGATTTTAGGTCCTCAATTTATGGCAAATGTTTTTGAACACTTGTTTGGCTTAAAATTCACAAATATATAAACCAGCATGACATCATGATAGGCTTTGTGCATTTCTTACCAAAAGTGATAAAATATGTAGACAACAGGCTGGGCACGGTAGCTCACACCTGTAATTCCAGCACTTTGGGAGGCCAAGGCAGGCGGATCACGAAGTCAGTAGATCGAGACTATCCAGGCTAACACGGTGAAACCCTGTCTCTACTAAAAATACAAAAAATTAGCCGCACATGGTGGCACGAGCCTTTAGTCCCAGCTACTCAAGAGGCTGAGGCAGGAGAATCACTTGCACCCGGGAGGTGGAGGTTGCAGTGAGCCGGGATCACGCCACTGCACTCCAGCCTGGGTGACAGAGTGAGACTCTATCCCAAAAAAAAAAAAAAAAAAAAAAATTGTAGACAACATATTTCACAAGTCTGTCATACTTGCTCAGCTCCATAATCCTTACTACAAAATGCACATAATCTGGCATATTCAAATGGAAGCTTTTATCAAGTTCATCAAATTATACAAATCATGTTACAAAGGAGAGACCACAGAGCTGGTGTACAATTTTTGTTTAGTAATTTATATGTTAATATTGGTAAACTAAAGCCAAATGTAAAAATGAAACATATCATCAATGAAATCTTCAGATAAAAAGGATAAGATTATTATTTTAAAATTGTAAATTTAGATACACTGAGGTCTGTATAATTCATGGTAATATTTCCTATTTTCTCTCTATATTATTCATATATATATATATTTTAAATATATTTTTGAAATTAGGTATTTTTCAAAGTTTTTTTTTAAATAGTGATTTCAAATATACCTATACCTGTTTAAATATATCTGTAAAATGTTCAGGTTATGACACACTTTAAATAACTAAAATTCATCTTAAACTGTATCTTATACCACATCATTTACATGTGCAGGAGATAACTGCAGATAAGACTGAAGAAGGTTGGAAGCTGAAGGTTTACAGAGAACAAATGTTTCTGATATTTCCAATTGTGAAAACACTGTAAGTATTCAGAAGAAAAAGGTTGTATCATAAAATTATATATATGTGTTCACATTTAAAACCCCAATATTCTATAAAGATCTGAATTAAAATTAACGTAGAAAGTAATTTTGTCTTATGAGATGACTGAATGAAACTATTAAACACATAACTTATTCATGTGATTTTATTTTTATATATCTTTGCAGGAAAAGGTATATGTAAAATGAGGTAGAACTAAATCACTGATTCCTAACCCAGAATCACTACACTGTAATGGAAACATGAATGTGATTGCAGTGGTACATGTAACTCTAAAATTACATACAAATTCTCTGTATGATTATGTGTATATGTAGAGTTTCCATAAGAGCTCTGCTACATCTACTTAGACTCCTGGAGGATTCCAGAACTTCTAATAGAGTAAAACACAGAAACCTTTTAGAAAATAAATTTCACTAAGAAGAAAAAGAAATGAAGTTCTAATTGTGTTGGTAATGTCCCAGTCCCACCCACACATCACGAGAGAGAGAAAAAGAAATTCCAAGAAAGATTTGATAATTTCAAGGAACAAAGTGCTCAGGAGATATATTCACTGAACAATTCCCCAAGTGCTCATGTGTGAACAATTCAAAAATTCTAAAAATACTGTTCAGTGACATCTCGATAGTTCTTCAAAATATGAGATTGAAAAACAAGGCCTTTTTCCAAGTCACAATCTTAAATACAGTTAACATTTTCACTATACAACAATTTTGAAGAATTTTTGAGCCTGTGGATACCTTAGTAACCAACATACTATGAATGTGAGCTTTTGCAGTCATTAAAGCATAAAGAGGATGACTAATTATTAATTTAAAGGTTATGAAAACTCTCTTGAATATTAATGAGTAAAATCACTAATGATAGGCTGTATTTGGACTAACACTGACAGCAAACTTCTTGTGAAGTCTGCTGGTCAAGTTATCAAATCAGAGGTGCAGAAAGACAAGAAAATTCTCAAAAATGCTTCCACAAGAAGAATCCTTGAAGTAAGTTAGGCATCTAACTTTAAAAAAAAAAAAGGTTTAATGGAGGAAATTATTGCTGTATTCACTTGTATTATCAAGGCTAAGAGAGATTATTAGAATTATTTTGTATCTTTCTAGCAACATGCCTCATACCAAAGGGAGGAAGTGGCAGGGAAACAATTCATTACAAAGAATATTTTTCTAAAAATGAGTCCTAGGCAACAAGGAAAGAACTTGTCTTACATGTTGATGTTCTCTCCCAAAAAGGCAATTTTAGGCATCAAGAATGTTCTGAGATGGATTTCTACACTGAGTGGGAAGTTGGATTCTTCTATATAGGAAATCCCTGTCAGTATTTAAATTCTATGATTCTACGATTTATTAAGAATAGCCACTTGCGACTACATAGGACACAACCTGGAAACAAGGCAGCTGCCTAAGGAAGGCCCTTAAATAGTTATAAGTGAATGCCAAATGTGAGGTGAAGAAACCGAGAGGTCATTAGAAAGGAAGTTGTGTACAAAACACAAGATTTTACTGCCTTGGTGAATTTTGAACCACAGCCAAATTACTTTCTTCTCTGAGAAGATATGAGGAAGAGAAGAAAGCTCTTCAAGGCAACAGCATGATATAAATCCAAAGCATTTTCATACTTTGGGAACGTGCTCGCATGCAGAAGTGTGAACTGGGGGAGGAATCTCAGGTGATAAGAAAAAGACGTCAGCAGGGCAGAGTGGTGAATGGCCTTCAAGATAAGGATAAGTAATTGAAATTGGTTAAGAAGGCAACAGGGAGCCAGAAGAAGGAATTGAAATGAGTAATGGGAAGCTAGAAGATTAGAAAAGCTAGACCGATTACCTTGGGAGGCAGGATTTTTCAGTGATTAGAGATGGTAATGGCCAAAGGGGAGATTGTAGAATCGAGATAGGAAACCAAAAGACAAGGATGGATAGACCTATTCCCGAAACAAGAATAATAACTTCATGAGGTCCCAGAGAGGCAGTTTGTAATAACAAAAATGAGGCCTTCACTGAAGCTTGGGCATTATGTAACACTGATCTAGGATGGCATGCCTACATGTCACCCATGCTTGGTATCCACCAGGAAATGTTTGTTGCATGAATGAAGAAAAAAACATAGTTCTATTCTTACATAAAATAATCATTTAAAATCACCAATTTGGGAAACAACAATCGACTATTAGGTTGTTAAAATGTTGATAGTTTGTGAACTTTTTTCTTTTTTCTTTTTTTTAGCAATGCCCCAATGTCACTTTCTTCAGAACTGCTTAGACTTTTGTATACAAGTGAAAGAAAAGAGCATCAGTTCTTAAGGTCTAAGCCTGAAAACAAACGTTCTTTGTTTTGAATTTGTTTTCAAAGTACAAAAGGTTTACATGAAAAATACAGGCAGGCTAACATTGCAAACAACATGTAATTTTTTTTTGCAATAAAAGAAAAAGAGGGAAAACATTCAGTACTTTCCCTCCCACTTTTTAAATTAGATTCAGTAACATAAGTAACTTTTACCCACATTTTCAGAACTAAGATGAATAAATTAGAGGAGTGGTTCAATTTAAAACACCTTTTCCTTTTAGTAAATCTAACGTTTATGGTAGTCAATAAAAGAATTGCTCTTTTAGTCACAGAAAAGCCTCAGAAGCTCTTCTAATTCTTCTATTCTGTTGATTGATGCAAATTATCTCTACAGGGAATTAATTTTAATAGTTAATGAAATGAGGAGGCTGAAGATGCAGAAATTAGTGCTTTGAGTTATCTTCGTGTATCTGCAAGGGCTAACTCTGCACTCTGCTGTATAGCTATCAATGGTAAGTATCCTGAATTGACTGAGAAACAATCTGAAAAAATTCACAGGAATCTTAAAAGACTCAGCAGCCTTTAACCAATATCCATTCTTAAGTGTGAGATTTAAGTGACACTTCCAAGTCTTATTAAAAAAAAAAAATAAGTAAACATAAATTTAAATACCTAACATTTCTGATTAGTAATGTGTACCATGTTTAATGTTATGGTTGATTTTATTGTAGCAGCTTGATAAAAGACCACTACTTCATAAACAAGGTCATTCTGTCACCAATTTGAAACGTTGATTTCATATATCTATACACTTACTTCTCCACAATTTGATGTTTTTGTGGTTGCCTCAGAAGCTGTGCAATAGCTAAATGAAGAAGAAAAAAAATGTGACTAACCAGGCAACCGAACAATAACCCAGCCCAAATGAATATGTTGTAGTTTTTATAAAGTGCTATTTGTATACATTCATTAATAAACTTTTATTTTATAAAAATAATTGCTAAATGAGAGCAAAACTTTTCAAATCAATGGACTGTTTCATTTTTTCTCAACCTCGAATACAGAAAACAAAGATCTTTTATGTCATATTTAGTGCATGTTCAATAAATGTTCTTTACTTTTTCTTTTAATACCGAGTGAAAAAATAATTTTATCTGACTTTCCTTCCAACATTCTATTTGGCTGACAGAATGCTAGTCTTACACAGACAGGGAAAGTCACATGGAGTACTTGGGTCATTTGATACATGAAACTTTTCCATGGAAAATATTAATAATTATAATTGTTGAGTGTAATAATAATCCATATCTTGACATTAAAAAAATTGCTGAGTTATATGAAAATCATTATTTCCCTTCTTTCCTTATAATAACTAATGGCTTAATTCTTAAAAGTATTTTTGGAGAAGCACTAGATCAGGGGACAGAAAGAAAGAATCAAGGATAGTATAAAAGGAAGGAAGGAATCTATCCACATGGCATTTCTCAGTGTCTGCTGGTTCCAAACTACAGCACCATTTGTAGTGGATGATGTGAAGATTCCCTTCAAGAATGAAAGACTCATTTTCCTAGATTACACAAGTGCTGTCAGCTGTCAGCCCTCTTTGCAAATTGCCTTAAAGAGCACCATTTTGTTCCAGCATCTACTATCAAGTGACCAAGGATATAAAGGCCTAACACGCTCACCCAAATTTAGGATAACTCTCAAGGGCATGCCAGCTTCACAACTCTCTATTGGCTCTGCTGAGGCCTTCCTCAAGACTGCATTGTAGACCAACTTCTTCTACCTGGTCCCATGATTGTGCCTTCTTCCCTCTCCTCCATAGGTGTTGGTCCCAAGAACAGTCTCAAATATGCCTCTTGCTACCCCATCTCTTCTTCCTCAGAGGCAGTCTGCTTCTCTTGGAAACCTAATCTGTGAAGCACTCACTGAGAACATTGAAAGTACACCATTAGCCAGTCTCTGCCTGTGGCCATTCATTCCCTACAAGAGCTTATTATTAAAATTAAGCTACCGAAAAAATGAACCTTAGACACATTTTCACTTCTCCATATTTCCCCTTATGCACATCTATCTCCTTTGATAGAATGCCACATAAGCATTCACACATATCATCCTAGATTCTTTGCTTGCCCAATATGTTTGTGTTGTGTGCTCAGGATGTGTAATAATAAGCATGTGGAGTACACTAAGAGAATTTGCCCCTGCAAATTATACAAAACTTTCACAGCTAATATTGATATCTATTTAAAATAGATATCAATGGTAACACAATTAAGAGGGATGCATTTCACTGTGGCTTTTAAAATTTCCTTATGATTGCATATTTGTTTGAGAGATCTCAAGACTTTATTGTTTACTCATTCTTTTTCCCAGAAGAGCAATTATAAAACCTTGTCTCCTCAACCATTTTTCAAATCTCAATACTTTCACTAATTGGAACTCAGGAAACACTCATTTCAACACTCAGTTCAGATCTTATTGCATGTTTTTTTTTAATTCCATCAAGGAAACTGTCAGAAATATAAATGCAATTAACATAGGATTGACAAACAAAATGCTGAATTCTTTTATTTAGTAAGCCAGTAATTCTCTCCATGCCAAGTAAATATCTTAGTATTGCACAGCACATAAACTGAACCTATCCAACTGTTTGGTAATGCAAAACAAATCCATTGATATTTAATAATAGTAATTAGAATTTAAGTGTCACATTCCAGAAACATTTCCATCCAAAAAAAAGACACTTCACAGAAATACTAATTTTTTAAACTGAAATATATTATCCAACATTTCAAAACTGAAACTTGTAAAATACAAGTACTGGTTAGGTCTACACAGATGCATATTGAACTGACTATTCTTCAAATGTTAGCAAAAAAATTTTTTTTTTTTTTTTTTTTTTTTTTTTTTTTTTTTTTTGAGACAGAGTTTCACTCTGTTTCCAAGGCTTGAGTGCAGTGGCATAATCTCTGCTCACTGCAAGCTCCGCCTCCCAGGTTAAAGCAATTCTCCTGCCTTAGCCTCCCCAGTAGCTAGGACTACAGGTGCCCACCACCATGCCTGGCTAATTTTTGTATTTTTAGTAGAGATGGGGTTTCGCCACTCCCCGCCCAGCAAACAAATGTTTTTAAGGGCAGTAATTTTATGTGAGACTGTAATATAATTAAATTTCTAAGAGATCATTTGAATCCACCTTGGTGAAAGTGCTGTTTATAAGTAGAAGTGGGTGTGGTGTAAATAAACCATAAGCAGGACATGGTACGCTGTAGGACTGGAGATTCAGTGACAAGTCAAACAAGAAAGAAGGAGAGAATTCATACTTCAAAACACTTCCTATTAGCAACTATTGCACATAGGATTTGTCCCAATTCTGCACTTGCCCAGTTTATTCTCAGAAAATATCTCAAAATTATGAAATTAGAACAGTTACTTCAAATGTATGCTTAACTATAATTCTAAATTAATTCATTACAATATCTATTTATGAGGGGAGAAGGAGAAAAGAGTAGAAAGGGAGGGAGAGGAGGGAAAAAGGAAGAGGAAAAGGGGGAAAGAAGAAGAAGGGAAGAAAGAGAAGGGGAGAGGAGAAGGGTGGGGCAAAGGGAGGGGAACTAGGTGTGGTGGCTCGCACCTAAAATCCTAGCACTTTGGGAGGGTGAGGCCTGTGGATCCCTTAAGCCTGGGAGTTCAAGGCCAGCCTGTACAACATGGCAGAACCCCGTCTCTACAAAATTTATAAAAACTAGCCAGGAATGGTGCCATGCACTTGTATTCCCAGCTACTCTGGAGGCTGAGGTGGGAAAATGACTTAAGTCCAAGAGGCAGAGGTTGAAGTGAGCTGAGATACTGCTACTGCACTCAGCTTGGGCAACAGAGCCAGACCAAGTCTCAAATAAATAAATAAATAAATAAAATGGGAAGGGGGGGAGAACAGGGGAGGGGAGAAGGGGAGAGGGAAGAATAAAATAACAATGACTCTTATCACCTAGCATTTTTCAGTGCTTACTGGTTCCAGACTATATTACCATATACAAAAGAGTTGAGAGTTGCTCACCTATTACCTGCCCCCGGTCATTCGTCCTTGACAAAAGCATCAGTTACTGACAGACTTTGTGGTTTGAGGTACTTTGTTAGCACAATTGCCTCCCACCCTATCTGTAGGTGTTCATTTGTATCAGGAAGGTCATGACTGGTTCCTCCCAAACTATTGGTCCAATAAATGAGGAGGGGGTCACTACTTAGGAAAATTGTTCTATATTTAGTTTTAACACCTTTATAGAGATACAATTCAAATACCACACAATCTGCCTATTTAAAATGTACAATTCAACATTAGTGCATTCACAGAGTTGTGCCTCTATTAACACAATTTAGAATACTTTTACTGCACCCCCCAAACCCTTTGGCCATCAACCTTCAATCCCCTAGATCCCCTCCAACCTTAGGCAATCATTAATCTACTATAGATTTGTCTATAGTGGACATTTCACTTAAGTGGAATCATGAAATTATGTAATTCTGGCTTCTTTCACTTAGCATAATGTTTTCAAGGTTTATACATGTAATAGCATGCATTGATACTGAATTATTTTTTATTGTTGAATAATATTCCATTGTATGAATATACCACATTTGTTTATTCATCAGTTGATGGCTATTTGGATTGTTTCCACTTTTTGGCTATTACGAATAATGTTGCTGTGAACATTTGTCTGCACACTTTCAATTCTTTTGGGTATATACCTGGAAGTAGAATTGCTGGATCATATAACTCTGTGTTTAACAATTTGAGGAACTGCAACATTCTATGTTGTTTTTAACCATTGCCATACATCAAAAAAATAATTCTCTGAAAAAAAAAATTAATGCCAATTTCTGTCAGTATTGGTTCAGTTTGCTGCCACATATCTTAGACCAAAGCTCCTAGTTAAAAATGTCTTCGTTGTTTAATGAATTAACACTGTAAGAGCTTGATGTGCAAAAGAGATTCGTTAGACAGTCTTTCTTCTTGATACAATGTTTCATATATTGCCAATAAAAATTAATTCCTTGAAGGTAGAAGCACTTAATGATAATTTTCTCACTGCAGTACCCTTAGTGTGTTTTGTTGTTCTGGAACTTCAATATAAAACGTAATGTTGGAAAAATAATGCCACTAATAAAAATATGCAATATTTTACTTCTATGTAATTGTTTACAACTTATCAGTAACTCCAACCGGAACATATTCACTTAACCCTTAGAGCAGTCATTTCCAACCTGCTTTATTTTGTTGTTGTTGTTGTTGATGAGGTTGTTCTGTTTTTGTTTTAGGCTTTAGCAGTCTGAAGTCATGGTTTTTAGCTTTTGTCTCTGTTGGTAAGTGGAAAAGAGGGATGAGGAAGGACCTTTTCTGGGCCAACCAGAAACAGAAACTAAGAACCCATGACTGCATTTTCTCCCTTGGACACCCCCACCTTAGAGCATTTAAGTTAAAAACTTCTCTGATAGAATTGATAAAATTAAGATTTAAGCAGGCTAAGCAGCTTCCTAATATTAGTTACACAGCTGGCTGGAACTTCATACTCCAAAGTTCAAGTCTAGATCACTTCAAGTTATATCTATTCTAGGAGTTAAAGGAATAGTGCCCGGCTATGTTCATTTGTCCAGTCTCTACCCTTGCCTTTCCTTTTTACTTCCCCCTCTCCTCCTACACACACAATAATTAAATCACATGCTCAATTCATGTATATGCATATACAGCATGTGCACATACCACACACACTTCACATGCTTTCTATATACCAGACACAGATATACATACCTCATACACAATCACCTCACAGACACACACACCCCACATATAGACACCTCACACACACTACAGTCACAAAAAAACTCATGTACATGACATTCAAATATACACACATCACACACAGACTTCACATACACATTCACACCTTATACACACATACAATCAACTCACATATATACACACTCACAGAAGGGAAGAAAAGTTGTGAGTTTGCACCACCGGATTACAAGGTATTAGACCAAGTTTTCTAGGGAGGGGAAGTAAGGTGACAAGGACACTTGTCCAAATGTCTTTTAACCTTCCTTTCTCCAGTGCTGGCCAGGTAAGTTGAGTCAAGATACACCATCTCTCTTATTAGAAAGCGTCCGTTAATTCCATGTGTCACGTGGCTGACCAGAAAGCAGTTACAGCCAACAACACAGATCTGCTCTTAAGGGAAAGAAAGTAGGGGTCCCTATCTCAAACCTAAACCACAGGTAGGATGCAGCATAGGAGGATGTGGGCATTCCTAACCCCTTAGCCATATTGTCACCACTACTTGTGAGAACTTTAGGAGGTTTCTTAAACTTTGAAATGTCAGCATCTTTATTATGATCATAATTCTTACTGGTAAGTTGGGGGAAAAAATCACAAGTCTTGTATGGAATTGGGTGATTCTGCAGAGTTGCAATTGTGACAAATAAATTATACTTTCTGAGACACTCTTCAATTTTAGCAATTATAATAGCAAATAATTATTATTCATAACTGTATTAACATAGCAAATTGTCATATTCCCTTATACAGATAGCACTTCTAAGTAGTCTTTAACTTTTTTTCTAATTTGTCATTTCAGTCTCTCAGAAAACATTGTCTTCTACAATACCTGCCTTTTACAGTTGGCCTAAGGCCTAAGATTAAATACTCCACATAAAATATGAGACATGTGGCAAGAATTCAATAAATGGTAGCTACTACTACTATCACAGCTATTTTCATCTCAATGAAATACATACTTGGAAATGTAATTGCAATGCAAAACATTTTGAGATATTGAAAGGACAAATTTGAAAAAATAAAGACTACTTGAAAGTGCTGTTTCTATAAGGAATATGACCATTTGCTATGTTATGAATACTGTTATGAATAATAATTCTTTACTATTTTAATTGCTAAAATTGAAGAGTGCCCAGAAAGTGTAACTTGTCACAATTGTTAACACCATTGAAACTCTGAAGAATCATACAATTCCATATAAGACTTGTGATTTTTTCCCCTGTCTTGCCAATAAGTAGATTTTTTCATCACCAATAAATTAAGGTTATGCCTATGCCTTACTCTCCAAATCATTAGAGCTGAAATGAATCTAAATCACTGAACAGATGAAAGTGTTAGAGTAAAAAATAAATTTCATTATTTACTTTCTAAAAATAACAGCAGTTCTGCATATTTCCCTGTAAGCTTATAGTAATTATTCCATTCATGTATACCATCTAAACGTTTATATATAGTATATACACAGAACATACATACAATCTATATACTTTAACTTAATGAGGAGATATTGCTAACCTATTGATATTTAATTCTTGCAGAATACTATTCAATAAAATCACAATTCTTCTTCCAACTAGTTCATACTTATGTTATTAGTTAACTCACAACAGCAGTTTTATAAAATAAATAAAAGATAAGTCTTCAAAGAGTGCTAATACATTCTGCAGGTTACAACAAGGCTTTTTCTGAATCGCACTTTTATTGTATAAAGACTGTTTAACATTTAGCAATCTAAATTTAATCAATGTTTTGTTTTACTCCTCTGCAAATTGTAACACAACTCTTATCACAGATACTGAAATATTTGAATTTCCTTATTACATAAAAATTCCTGTTGGCTTTAACCTCCCTATGTAAACTTCTAAGTTGGTTTAAGGGAAAACTGAAATAATCCTTTGCTAGATTATCCTTAAGGTGAAGCTTAATAAATGTTTACTAAATAGAAATCAACATAAAAATAATAATTATAAATATACCATTTACCATTTGCTTACTCTATGCCAGGTATAAGGATAATGAATTTTTAAATATATCTTATTTAGTCCTTTAAAAAAGCATATGACAGTGATATTATTTTCTGCAACTTATAGATTAAAAACAAAACATGAATCTCATGAGTATGTTATTTACTAAAGTCTCACACCTAGAAAGTGTTGATCCTGGGTTGCTGAATTCAAACCCTCAAGTCTGGAAACTCTATTCCATCTACCTAAGAACCCAAAATGGAAAGCAAGATTTTAAAATGAGCAATTGGGTGTCTGATGTTGCCCAAATGACTCCAGTGGTCAACAAATATACATTGTCAATGCCAAAGATATTCCTTTATTGCATAGTTTAAAAAGTTGGTTGAGATCTTTATAAATAAAGAAAAAAGTGTGTGTGAATGTTCGTGTGTGCGTGTGTGTGTTTCAAGAAGTTTCAGCCAGGCAGGTGGCTCACATCTGTAATGTCAGTGCTTTAGGAGGCTGAGGTGGGAGAATCACTTGATCCCAGGAGTCTGAGAGTACAGTGAGCTATGACTGCACCACTACACTCCAGTCTGCCTCTGTCTAAATAAGAAGAAATTTTAATGCAACTTCAATTTTTAAGGTCAAGCCTTCTCTGTACAACGAAAACCTATGCAGTCCAAGGAGATGTTCATCCTCAAAGAAGATCTTTATACTGGGAAGGGATATGTTGAATCAGTAAATAAAAGCAACTTTTGTAGATTTTCAACAAATGCCTAATGGGAGAATTTGCTTAGAATGAATCACTTGGGTGGGTGAACAAACTTACTGGTTCCGCATCAGCAAACATAGAGTAAATAGTGTCTTAATTTTCTTTCCAAAAACTAGAAGAATTTTGAACAGAAGGAAAATAAAGCCCTAAAAATATTTTATGTCACACAAGAAGTGGAAGTAAACAGGCAGAAAAAACTTCTAAAGCTAAGCACTTAGGAACTGAGTGTTAGTAAAGAGAAGCAACCAACTGCATTTTGGTTTCCTCTGCAAGCTAGCTGAGTGGAGAAAACTGTGACGAAAATGAAAGTCACAACTGATAAGTGCTTTTCTTTTCAAGGTGTGGCCTCCAGGCCTTTCCAGTAATTATGCCATAAGAAGAGATTAGGAGTCTTCATAGGTAAGAAGTCTTAAGGACAGTCTATTCGAAAATGTTTTTCACTTGGTACTTTGTTATAGCTATGTCCTTTCTCTGACAGTGTTCAGCTACAGTAACATCTATATCAAACTGCCTACAGAATTTTAGCAATATTTTGATAAGCCATCTATCATAATGTTCCCTTGCCCAGCCATCAAAGGGCCATCTTTCTGCTACAGTGTGCACAAAATGGTGTGAACCACACCACACATCCTTGAGTTAGAAGACTCCTACTTTCTGACAACTCTCTCATGACAAACTTGATTTTTTAAAAAATAAATATTGAATTAGGCTGGGCATGGTAGCTCATGCCTGTAATCCTATCACTTTGGGAGGCCAAGGTGGGTGGATTGCTTGAGCTCAGGAGTTTGAGACCCGCCTGGGCAATATGGCGAGGCCCTATCTCTACTGAAAATACAAAAATTAGTCAAGTGTGGTGGCATATACCCGTAGTTCCAGCTACTCAGGAGGTTAAAGTACAAGAATCACTTGAACCCAGAAGGCAGAGGCTGCAGTGAGTCAAGATAATACCACTGCACTCCAGCCTGGGCAACAGAGTCTCACTCTGTTGCCAAAATAAATAAATAAATAAATATTGAATTAGTAACTTTTGCATTTCTTCTCTTCGTAACACATATTTCTTCTGAAAGTGATAGTATTTTATCCTAATGAAGTCTTTCTGCCCCATGTTTAGTAGGCAGAGCTCATTTGTACCCATTTGGGCTTCAGACAGAAAGCTTTTCTACGTTTTGTTTTTATGAAACCAATATTTAAAACCACTTACTTTTATTTATTTTCTCTCTCTCAAAGACAAATGTCCATGAGACTTAATTATTTTTTTCCTCCCTTTTCTAATTTCTCCTTTTTGGAAGTAATTTATTTTCTAAAATTGAAGAACCATCTGACTACAGTTACTTTAGGGTAACTGAATGTGGTTGTGCTTTTGCCTTTTAAAGAGTTAGTTCTGACTACATTCATATAAGGCTTTGTTTTCAAGGATGTCTGGAATTCGAACCCCAGGGACTGAAAATATCACCCAGGAAAAAAAGATGCCGAACTGAACTGAAAGACTACTTTACAATTTGACCTGTGGATTTTATTTAATGAGGGACAATCAACAAGGCTAAGTAAAATAGTTCCTGAAATCTGCCTGACAGTCATATGAATAGGATAAAAGCTGCTGAAACAGTGCTCAAAGCAAAGTATCACCAATTCTGAATTCTGAGTATTGCACCTAAATTCACAACGGTAATAGCTATTAAAAAAAAAAAAAAAAAAAAAAAGGTAATAGCTATTTTAAAAAATACCACTCATTATATCTTCAAACTCTAATCTACCACTCTTAGATCATAATGCCGAGAGTAACCCCTACTGGCTAGTCTATTTTATGGCTAATGCTGAAAGGACACAGGAGAAAGGGTGGTTTTAATGATGTTTATAATCCCAGGAGCCGTTTGCCAGCACTGCGTTTTCATGGTAATAGTATTTATTTATTTATTTATTTATTTTTTGGTCATCTAGCTCCTACAGTGGTACTCCTGAAGATGTAACATATTTTACTTTTACAAAGTTTTAATAACGATAATCATGTTGAACATTTTAAATTTCTGGCAACATAAATAATATTTTAAAATCAACAGATAAAAGGAATTCTGCTCACATTAAATAGCTTTTCCTTAGTATTACTTTCTGAAGAGAGCAAATTATCAAATGATGTTTAAAAACTCCATTACCTGCTCCAAGTTAAGGGGCTAGACAGGGCACAGAATGAATACAGTGGGGGTGTCATTAGGATGCTAATTTACGCAACAACAATTAATGACAGATAAAGTCAGCAGCATGTTGACATGTCCAGCCCACATGCCCTACATTTTGTCTACTTACAAAGTGACATATGACTCTAGATGTTTGCATAAGCAACATGGAGATTCCCTTCTTTATTGCATGTTTAGGTTGCTAGTAATTGAGTCATACTCCTGAGCTAAATTAGGTAAACAAACTTGTGCATAAGGAAGTTACCACGCAATCCTATTAATTTTCCATATCAAGATACCCAGGACTAAAGCAGAACTTAGACAGATTCCAGAATAAATCACACATAGGGCAGCATTCTCACTTCTTCCTGGCTCACTGCATCTCTTGCATTCTTTACGGGTTTGTAAAAATCAGATTAAAATAAACTAAGTGTGGTTCATTTCATATAGGAAAGAAAGTATAAACGAGCATTGTAGGCCATGAAAAAGCTGTGGCTGGGGATAGGCATTCTGTCCTTTTTGCCTGGGATGCTAAATTTATGAACATTATATGCTATTATAGACTATATTATTGTTCTCAACAATTCACTCTTTTGCCACATGAATGTTCAGGCCTTCTGGGAGGGGGGATATATTGCTGAGACTCATTGTCTGGTTAGCCACAAACTTGCTTGGGCTAATGGAATGTGAGTGGAGATGACAGTCTGTCATTTCAGATCAAAGCCTTTAAGAAGCATTACGTACTTCCCCCAGCCTCTTGCTCTTTTCCCTCGGCCACAGTTCCGTTGTCAGAGTTTCAACCAGCTGTACTCTGTGCAAGGTGGAGCCATTTCCTCTACTTTCTTCTAATGGATGGAATGGTCCAATCCATTGAATTGACAGGAAAACAAGAAAATACTTTGGCTGGAAAGAAACTCTTACAAGATCTCAGGCTAAACCCTAAGGAATTCAGAGTTCTCTTTGAAAACCTTATTTGTCAATGGTCACAGTTCAGGAGAAAGAACAAGGTATACTGCAACATCTGGGCCTCGTTTTTGCTGACAATGGAGCAGATGGAGTAATTATCTGTAGCTTTATTTGCACAGACCCTGAATATCTGTTGTTTGTTAAAACCATTTGAATCCTTTTAGTTTCAGTTTCCCACACATATAATCTTATTACTCATAAAGTTTACTCTAAAGCAAGGTTTAAAATGAAATATGAGAATTAAATACCTTTTTTACACTCAGGTTATCATTCTTAAAAAAGTTACATAAATTCAACAGAAAGAAAGCATTATTTTAAGAAAATCACCTTATCCTCTCCTTTTAATTGCTTCTAAGAAACTGGGCAAACCACCCTCAATGAAAATAATTTGAACAATTACATATTCATTATTTTATATTTTAATTTTGTAATATTCCATATGTGAAACAATGGGGTAAATATTGAAGAAGAGAGTGGGTGAAAGAGATTCCTAGGTTCCACAAAGATAACTTTTACTTTTGCTATTTATTGTTAATTTTCTTCCTTTCAAAATAGAGTTTTGGAAATTGCAGCTATTTCTAATCCTACTCAAACCTTTTACAAAGAAGGAGATGTATACACAAACACATTAAAGAAAAAAATAAACGGTTACATTTTAAGTTGGAAAATATTATTCCAGTCTAGTATATCCTAAGTTTAAAGAAAGTATATATTGTGAGCCAAGGCTTCACATTAAATTTGGCAATTTGTCTCCTTAATACTTCTAGAACAAAGTTAATTATTTCTTAATCACTTACGTAGAAAATAAGATTTATAAATTACTCAACTCACTTACTTCTGCTGATATTTTTCTTTTTTTTTTTTTTCTTTGAGATGGAGTCTCACTCTGTCTCCAAGGCTGGAGTACAATGGCATGATCTTGGCTCACTGCAACCTCTGCCTCCTGGGTTCATGCAATTCTCCTGCCTCAGCCTCCAGAGTAGCTGGGATTACAGGTGCCTGCCACCACGCCTGGCTAATTTTTGTATTTTTTTTAGTAGAGATGGGGCTTCACTATGTTGGCCAGGCTGGTCTCGAACTTCTGATCTCAGGTGATCCTTTTGCCTCAGCCTCCCAAAGTTCTGGGATAACAGGCGTGAGCCATCACGCCTAGCCTCTGCTGATATTTTTCAAATAGAAAATCAATTTTAAGTTTTTCTTTACCATATGAAACAAATATTGAATAATCATTTTATTTAGTCTGTCTGATGCTTGCTTGGTTATACTGTGATATTTCTAATAATCTATTAGATTTTACAATAACAATTATAATAATTATTTCTAAGCAAATGAACTATTTTACTGTATGTTCAACCTCCCACAGAACCCTGTATAATTTTCTAAATAATGGAATCTATTTAGCAGAAGGATCTATTTATAAATTCACTGCATTTTCAGTGCCATTATTGGGATATATTCCTGAGTAACTGCTATGGAAACAGAAAGTATCAAAATACACAGCAGAAATTTGAACCATATAAAGCCTGATGGGCCTGACAAAAGTTAATAGGATAACATAACATTCAGCTCCACTCCTTTTCTTACCCTCGTCTCATCTCAAAATATATGCAGGAAATGCCTCCTTTCCAACCACTTTCACATTCTGAAGAGAATGTAGAACTTTGTTTTAAAATTGAAGCCAATGTAGCCAACATTTGACTATTTTCAAAAGCACTTCCTTCATTCTGATTGACTTTAGAAACTGGCCTAATATTGACAAGAAATGTATAGAGTTAGTGAGGTTCATGCTAATATCAACATTTTATTCTTTTTTGCTCACTTGGTTCCCAAAGACGGATGTATACAAATGCTGTACAACTTCACACACGTTTTCTTACCCCTTCATTTCCTCCTCCTCAAAGGATTAATAAGCTCTGTTTATTGACTTTTTGTGGTAAGAGTGATGTAAATATCTCAAGCCATATAATCAAGCTGTCATGTCAGTCTAGGCACCTACAATACAACTAGATCTGTGATTTACCAAGGTGCTATGCATGAATATATTTATTTTGACAAACACAAATCAGTTAATATTTTGACAAGTATATTTTGGTAAGTATAAATCACTTAATAACAGCTTTCATATATATTATTTCATTTTAGGTTTCAGAAGTAGTCAAGAGTTGATTCATGAACTGCTTGCCTTGTGTGTAGAAAATTCAGCAGAGAGGAGAAAGAAGAAAGAAAGATAAATAAGCAAATCTCAGACTCATTCCTGCCACAATGGTTTCATTTTACCAGTTTCATATATTGGAGTTTTGTGAAAAATTTCATTCGTAAAGAGAGGTTTTCTGATTTTTTAAAAAATAAAATTTGAAAATGTCTAGCAGAGAGCTCAGTGCCTAAATCTCAGAAAATATTTAAGGATAGAGAGAAAACATGAAAAACATAAATAATATCTGCAAATAAGGTTGATAAATCTAACCTTTCTACATTGAAAAGAAGTCCAGCTTCTTAAATGGCAGAGCAAATTCTGTATGCCAGATTACAATGAATATATTCCCCTCATTATCATTATCTTGAGATACTTCAGTTTTCTGTGGACAGACGTTTTAAAATGCCATCTATCTCCAAAAGGAATGTTACTAACACCCAAGGAAAAGCAGGTTTCTAGAGTCATACATCTAATTACCAATATAAGGTAATGATTCTTTTCATTATCGTGACCCTTGGCCCCTCTGTAGTAACATGACCCCCGATATGTGACCGAAATAGTTCATACAAATAAAGTTGCAATGTCTCCAGTCAGATACAAACTGGTTGTCTTCCTATGGTCTCCTGGGGTAGCAACAGTCAATTTGCCACAGCAGAAACTTGAGTATGCACACTGAGTTCCCTCCAGGTATTTTGGCAAGTAAAGTTTAAAAGCAGCCATGACCTTGTCACCAATACTAATGGACAGACTTCTCTGCTTTATGTTAGCGTAGTTGCTGGAGTAAGGTTACAATGTTCTGAGGACTATTATTGATGCTGACATTCCAAACAACTGTGAGTTGATGGAGTAATTATCTTACATTCCTGTGAACAGACTTTTTCTGCCTCAGGTCACTGAACCACTTATTTTTCCCAACATAAAATTTCTATCCAAAAAGCGATCTAATCCAACTGAGGAAAAAGACTATAACTCCATCACATTCAGAATAATTCCTCCTCAGGTCCTCTACCAAAATCTTACGATTGGTTTAGTTTCCATACTGCCCATGTATAGAAGCCAACAATTATTGCAGCATAATTTAGAGAGTACAAATAAGCTGAAATGACCTGCTGTGATCTGAACATTGGCACCCTCCCAAAATTCAAATGTTGAAACCTAATCACCAATGCGATAGTGTTAGGAGGTAGGGCCTTTGGGAGGCAATTAGGTCATTAGACCTCCAGCCATGTGAATGGGATTAATGCACGTATAAAAGAGGCCCCATGTAGCTCCCCTGACCCTTCTTCCAAGTGAGGACACAGCAAGAAGACACCATTAATGAACCAGAAACCTGGCCCTCACCAGACACCAAATCTGTAGCATGCTGATTTTGGACTCCCCAGCCTCCAGCACTATAAGAAATAAATTTCTATTGTTTATAAGCTACCCAGGTTTTGTTTGTTTTTGAGACAGAGTCTCCCTCTGTCATCCAGGCTAGAGTGCAGTGGCACAATCTCTGCTCACTGCAAGCTCTGCCTCCTGGGTTCAAGCAATTCTCCTGCCTCAGACTCCCCAGTAGCTGGGACTACAAGTGTGCGCCACCAAGCCCGGCTAATTTTTGTATTTTTAGTAGAGATGGGATTTCACCATGTTGCCCAGGCTGGTCTCGAACTCCTGACCTCAGGTGATCCGCCCGCCTCGGCCTCCCAAAGTGCTGGGATTACAGCCGTGAGCCACTGCACCCAACCATGCTACAGAGTTTATGATATTTTGTTGTAACAGTCCAAATGGACTAAGACATGACCTACCTTACTATCAGTGCCAAAAAGACTAATTCTACCATTCCCTGGGATCTGAAGAGAATTTAATTGGCCTTTCTCTAAAAATAATAGTAACAACAAACAAACAAACAAATTTCCAACATTTTATTTTAGAAAAAAGGTCTAAGGAATTCTATATAGTTCTTGGTAATTTATAAAACATAGTTCCAAATCTTTTGGAATTTTTCAGCAAGCAATAAAGGGTCCCTGCCTAAGCAGGTTTTTAAAAGCTATTCCAAGGAGAAGCCATACAGTTCTGTCACTGCATTTGGATGCTGTTGCTGTGCACTTTATTCATAGGAATGCATAGCATGGCTTACTGCTACTGAAAAAGACTGCTGAATGGCAGATTTTAAAAAGAGTGAGCAACTGAATTGTAAAAGGTCCTAGCAATGATAGATTCCACAACCCGTTAGGAATTTGCCCCCACAACCCTCCTGACTTCTGAATTCCAAGAAGAATGAAAGTGATGGCTCATAATTAGCATGATTGTGTTAGGGGCATGACAGATGCTGTTGGCCAGCCCTGATGTCAGAGTAAAATCTGTGTTTCCTCATTAATAGTCAAGCTCTTTTTCCACATGATGGACTGCAGCACCCTCTTTCTGATTACAGGCACTAGGCTTCATTGCATGTTGTAAACACATATAAGGCAGAGTCTAGGTTCATGCAGATGATAATGTGTCAGTCTGGGTCAAGTGACAGCTTAGGAAATGTCAAAATGAACAACAAAAACAGAGTAATTGTATGAAATGGACAATGTGGGTGAACATTACATTTCAATACTGTTAATGTCTAACTCAAAAATTTGATTTGTCAACTGAAGTCCATTTAGCAAAACATACACATTGTCAGTTAGCCTGAGAATTTTCACTAGGCTTACCCCGCTTACCTCCTAGAAATTTTTTTTGGGGCAGATTCTGAAGGCATTATTTGTTTTGTATTGTACTGTACTGTACTGTATGGTATTACATTTTTTGAGACAGAGTCTCACTCCTATGCGCAGGCTAGAATGCAGTGGTGCGATCACGGCTCACTGCAGCCTTGACCTTCTGGGCTCACTCGATCCTCCCACCTCAGCCTCCAGAATAGCTGGGACTACAGGTGTGCATCATCACTTTGCTTCCAAGTTGGCCATAACTACTTGCATGGTCTGCTTATACTCAAACTCAACAAATCACACCCAGCATCTTCTCCCAACTTAGCATCTTCTCATGATTTCCCTATTTCTGTTCCTGGCTCATTATTCTCCCAGTCATTCAGACCTGAACCTGAGAATCATCTTAGATGTCTCACTCTTTTTCAAGCACCATATTAGTTTGTGTAATATGATACCATATCTTTGAAATTTCTGTAGCATCTGTCCCTGAGTCTTTCCATATCTATGGTCATCAAACTTAGCTCCACATTACCCCTTGCCGAGTCTAACCCAGTAGTCTTAATATTTCTTAGATCACACACCCAGTCTATGTTCCCATGAAACCATTCAAGATGGATCTTCCTGCAGCATTCCATCAACATCTGCCTACTAATTCTCTTCATCCTGTACTTGAGCTTAGCAGCTCACTGGCATTTTCCCCAAATTGTACCATATTTCCTGTTTTTGTGCCCTTGTCCAATATTCTTTCCTCTGTCTTGAATTTTTCTGTTTATGCTTCTGTGGAAATCCTATCCATCCTTAAGCCTTAAAGTGTTGAGAGTGTGTCCTTAACATTCCATATAATGACTACAGCAGTTCAAGGCTCTTTGATGTTTACTAACTGACATTGAGGAAACATGAAAATTCTGTGGGATTCAGGTACTCCTCTGTAACTGGGAGTAAAGGGGGAAGAGGATAATACTTTCCCTGTCTCTGTCATATATATCATAGAATAATTAAAATGAGCAAAAATTTTAAATGAGATGAATATGTAAAAGCAAGAGTAAAAGCTAACATGGTCTGCACAACAGAAAGCCTTCCTGTGATCATCCTCTTTACATGTTTACCACATGCAGATGAGGCTTCCTCCTGGGATTTCACCTATTTTCGTCACTATTATGTTCAATACTATGACTTCTCTATCAGAATTAGTTACCAGGTATGGTGGCTCATGCCTGTAACTCCAGAACTTTAGGAGGCCAAAGCCAGAGGATTGGTTGAGTTCAAGAGTTCAAGACCAGCCTGAGCAACATAGTGAGATCTTTTCTCTACAAAATTTAAAACAATAGCTAGACATGGTAGCACATGCCTGTAGACTCAGCTACTCAGAGGCTGAGGCAGGAGGATCACTCCAGTCCAGGAGTTTGAGGCTGCAGTGAGCCATGGTTGCACCACTGCACTCCAGCCTGGACAACAGAATGAGACCCTGCCTCAAGAAAAAAAAAGAAAAGGGAAGAAGAAAGAATTAGTTCACTGACTTAAAAACAGGCCTACTGAGGGTCACAGATTCTTCTGGAATATACATGCATATTAGGAGGACAGAATCACAAACTGTTTGACATATTCAATTAGGATATGAAGAAAATAAAAGGTTTTGGTTGTAATATGATCAGATGGCTAATTCCCTTTTTTCTTTATTTTTGAGATGGAGTTTTGCTCTTGTTGTTCAGGCTGGAGTGCAATGGCGTGATCTCAGCTCACTGCAACCTCCACTCACCGCAACCTCCGCCTCCCAGTTTCAAGCAATTCTCCTGTCTCAGCCTCCCAAAAGTAGCTGGGATTATAGGCATCTGCTACCACACCCAGCTAATTTTGTATTTTTAGTAGATATGTGGTTTCTCCATGTTGTTTAGGCTGGTCTTGAACTCCTGACCTCAGGTGATCCATCTGCCTCAGCCTCCCAAAATGCTGGGATTACAGACATAAGCCACCATGCCCAGCCTTAGTTCCCTCTATTCTAATGTAAATAAATACTCTAAATAGAGGCATAATTCAAAATAAATATTTACATAATTATTGACAGATGAATTGCTCTTTGACTCATGCTGAAGTTAACCATCTGCCCCTTGAAAAATTAGTTTTCTCCATTAAATTATTAAAATTTAACTAATTCTGGAGTTTTGCTATGGCATGCTGGACACAATAGGAATCATGGACTTGCTGAGAGTCCTAGTCTAGGAGATTTCCTCTTAGCACCTGAAATACTTCATGAGAGACCACAGTTTTCATTCCATATTTTGATGTTACAATATGAACCATAACAACTCTCTTTTATTTCTATGTTTTACTTTTTGCAAGACTAAAGACTCCTCCCATAGTCCAGAATTTTATTCTTACTTTCTTCCTTTTTCACTTGAGAATATAGAAACATTAAATAACTCGAATCTACATTTTATCAGTCAGTGCCACCATTTAAAACACAACATTTTGGGTATGATTTCATTTAACCCCTTAATTGTACAGTTATGAATCCATAACACTGCACATTGTCTATTCATTCAAAGTTTCTTAAGTTTCACTTTCACATTAGGCAAAATTAATTAATGCTCCACTCTGTTGACTCTATGCCACCACACCGCTATCAGTGAGTTCCAAAGAGGCAGTGGGAGACTTGATAGAATGTAACATAGCATTATGATAGAGTACAGATGACATTAATTGTTTTTCAGTTTTCTTCTCTAAAATATGGAAAAATAATCCTGCATCCAATTCAGAGTTGTTGTGAAGATTAATTGGTTTAATACACATAAAATGTTTAGAGTCATGCCTGACACACAAGTACTCTATAAGTGTCATCTATTATTCTTATTGTTTTGTTATTATTAAATGATTCCATTAGTTGAAAAGGAAGGTTAAGTATCATTAATCTGAAAATCCAAAATGTAAAATGTTCCATAATCCAAAACTTTTTGAGTGCTGACATGATGCCACAGGCAGAAATTTCCACACCTGACCTCATGTGACAAGTCAGTCAAAATACAGCCAAAACTTTGTTTCATGCACAAAAGTATTTTAAAATATTGTATACAATTATTTTCAGCCTATGTTTATAAGGTATATATGAAATATAAATAAATTTTGTGTTTAGATGCAG
This sequence comes from Piliocolobus tephrosceles, assembly GCF_002776525.5. Taxonomy (NCBI): domain Eukaryota; kingdom Metazoa; phylum Chordata; class Mammalia; order Primates; family Cercopithecidae; genus Piliocolobus; species Piliocolobus tephrosceles. Next base: position 59,655,721 of record NC_045437.1, on the reverse strand, counting down.
GTCTTAACCCCAAGTTATCTCACTATGTGTATGCATGTATTCCAAAATCCAAAAAAAAATTCAAAAGTTGAAACACCTCTGGTCCCAGGCATTTAGAATAAGAGATATTCAACCTGTATATGTTAAACATATACTGATTCTTAAATTTTTTGAGAGAAATGTAATTACAATAAAGTGGAAAAAACTCTATATCAGGTATTAGTATTAATATTTTGGTTTAATTACTGCAATGATCAACATAGCTACTTTAATTATTATTCTTATGAGAGTTTTTACTTTTTTTTTTAATAGATGGGGTCTTGCTATGTTACCCAAGCTGGCCTTGAACTCTGGGTTCAAATGATCCTCCTGCCTCAGCCTCCCAAGTAGTTGGGATTACAGGTATGCACTATTACAACCAGCCCATGCTAATGAGAATTTTAATGCATATAACCATACATCTTCAATACACATTTTCATTATACAGAGTGTTTCCACAGGTAGAGTAGAATGAGATATGAGTTCTGGTTATTTAGCCTGGCAATTGCAGCAGAGTCAAATACTGTTAGTGTTTCTACCCTGGTTCAGGTCCTGTTATCAATACAAGAGCCAAAGTATAAATGGAGATCAGGTTCCCATCTGGTTACAACTAACGGCACAGCCTTGATTGCCTGCTTTGAGTTAGGGGATCAAAGGAAGAAATCATCAGAGATCCAAACAGCAACACAGGCAGGCAGATCCCCATTTGAAAAAAAAAAAAACAGTAACTTCTCCACCTTAAGGAAGGATAACTCTTAGTTTTAGCTAGCTTGATTCCTTTCTAATTATAGAAATAAGCTTGGAGTGAATGGCAGGTGATGAAAATACAAAGTATCATATAGGAGTTAATAAAGAAAACAATCATGATAATTATCTTTCTAAACAATAAAGAGAAACAAGTATTTCTTCATATTATAAATATAATAAAATTTTACAGCCAGAGGACCCACACCTGTAATCCCAACACTTCGGAAGGCTGAGGCTGAAGGCCTGCTTGAGCCCAGGAATTCAAGATCTGCCTAGGCAACATGGCCAAACCCCCTTCTCTACAAAATACAAAAATGAGACAGGTGTGGTGGTGTGCACCTGTAGTCTCAGTTATTTGAGAGGCTGAGGCGGGAGGATCACTGGAGCCCAGGAAGTCGAGGCTGCAGGAGCCATGATCATACCACTCCAATCCAGCCTGGGTGACAAAGGGACACCCTTCATCAAAAAAAAAAAAAAAAAAGTAAAGAAAGAATTTTTTTCAAAGAAACCCTTTACATTAAAAGCGCTATTTATGATGGAATCTTTAGGAAATGCTAGAATTCCTTGTCCCTAGATTTTTTTCTAAAGGATTAAAATCTTCATTTTCTAGGAGAACTGACATTTAAATGTATGATTCCTAAACTCAAGATTTTTAAAAGATCCTAGTTGCTCGATAACTCTATAGCACACTCTTGAAGATAAGATATTCATGGACCCTCCCTAAATCTTGGAAAGTCTTCAGGCTAACGGCAGGGCTGCAGCTCAAGTTGAGGCAGAACCTCATTTCTGCCAGTAATAGCATGCCTAGCCAGGATTAAAAAATTTGCCAAGACCACACAGAAAGAGACTAGATTGTAAGTTGGATTTATACTTCTTTTTGCAACTGAGGGCCATTCTGAACTCCTGCCTAAAGCTGGAGAAAGTGAAGAGGGGCCAAAACCAGAAACCATTAGGGCACAGAGATAATTATTATGGAAAACCAACAAGCATTTACCTAATGATTCCCCAGAGTCACTCCTAGAGGAAGAAATGAAATAAAAAAGTTTATACCACCCACAAAACAAAGATTCAATGCAGTCAATGAACCAAAGAAGAAAAATTCAGTTCTGAAATGTGATAATAACCTGATATTCCTCCTCAAATTTCTGCATATTTGGTTACATTATAATTGGCTTGATGCACATATTCTTAAAACACCAACACTCAATTAAATTCATCACCTAAGAAACATGGTCATCAGTAATTATTTTTGCATAATCTCTTTTCAATTTTATTCCTGCAGATTTTTTGTTTCTAAGTCCACAAAAGGACTTCTCAACTTGATGTAATACAAAAAGTCCAGAGTGTATCACAAATTAATGTATCTAGGATGTAATCACTATACAGATAAAATGATGCATATCATGTCTTAAAATTACATCCACGTTTAAAGTTCTATAAAAAGGAGAAAGGGAAGGATGTTACTATTCTGAGCTGATGATGTCTTACCATCCCAAACTGTAACCATTGAACATACACATTTATTGACAAACAGCTTTGAAATCATAACAAGATGTCCCATAGATGTATTGTGTTTTGATTCATTAATGTCTTAATTGTATGAAACAGCTACATCCATGTTGTTCCATCTATAAAAAAGGGCAATTAAAAGATGTCCTTTGAGTCACTTTTAACTCAACTTTCTAAGTGTCTCCAATTTTATACTCCTATAGAGAAGTCTTCCACTCCACCTTCACGAGTATAAATCTTTGATCCGGAAGGTTAAATGGACACTCTCTATGCATCCTTGTGCTTTTGGGGATCTGACAATGCTTTTTTGATGGAACAGTAAATGGTCCAACTGTCTGCCTAAGACTGAGCAGAATGCAATTTATCTTTCACTTGGTGTGCAGAAAATGACTATGTAAACTTTACGACATTTGCCAGTATTTCCATTCCTTAAGACATAGTTCACTGACTAGGACCCAGTTTTCTAAGCAAATAAAAGATGTTTCCTTGTTACTAATATGTTTTTGGAAAGTAAAAGAGACCTTCTGAATTACCTCCTAGAGGCATACTTCACTTTTGTCCTCAGTAACAATTATTTCAATACACTCTTTACAAACCCAATCGTTATTCCCTCTTTGAATGCAAGGTAATACATGCTCATTGTTGCTTTGCTGATATTAATGAATCAAAACCTTATGGGAAATACAATTGTCTCATCTTCCAGGCTTCTATGTGAAATACTCAGAATTGCACTTGCAAATTCCTGAGCAGCTTCATTCTAAGGGAAACATGCCGCCATCTAGTGATCATGCAGAAAATTACACCTATGCATTTTCCCTCTAGGCTCTGTATTAAAATGTTGAGTTGGCCTATACACTAGAATTGAAAGAAGAGAAATAGAATAAAAATTCCTAGAAACTTTACCTAGTTATTTGCAATATGCACCACTCTGCATTGTCATTATTAAACATATATGGGTTATAACAATAATAGTATGACTTTGTCCCTCTCTTGAGGTCACTTTTTAACTTCAACTTACCATTGGTTTAGTTATGTAGTTTCCAAATAAATATCTTCACATGGAACATTTAATTCCAGTGAACTATATTTTTGGTTCATTAAAAGTTAATGAAGTTTTTGAAACAATTCCAAATGATCTGTAAAATATATTTACTTAAAAAATGCTTCAATTTATTTCTCTAGTGATACCCTGCTAGGATGCTACCTAAATTGTTAAACATTTAAAAACACAAAGGGAGGCCGAGACGGGCAGATCACGAGGTCAGGAGATTGAGACCATCCTGGCTAATACGGTGAAACCCCGTCTCTACTAAAAAATACAAAAATCTAGCCGGGCGAGGTGGCGGGCGCCTGTAGTCCCAGCTACTCGGGAGGCTGAGGCAGGAGAATGGCGTAAACCCGGGAGGCGGAGCTTGCAGTGAGCTGAGATCCGGCCACTGCACTCCAGCCCCGGCAACAGAGCGAGACTCCGTCTCAAAAACAAACAAACAAACAAACAAACAAACAAACAAACGAACAAAAACACACAAAGGAAAAAGTAAGATAAAATAAATAGTCTAGTATTTAGAGATTAGATAAAATAAATAGTCTAGTATTTAGAGATTAGCCTATTCCTTAATATGGAAAATTATTCCTCATTGTCAGAACACAACATCTGATTGTATTTCTAGTTTAAGGATAACATTGTACAGATATCAATAGGATAAGATATGCTTCCCTAAGCAGGGTTAGATGCCCACTCTGTCCCAGCAGAGTTTTTCCAGTTTTACCCTCTGGAAAGGTCTATGAAGACAAGGACCATGTCTGATGCATCTTTTCATCTCCATAGGCCACTACTCACCCAACCAACCCTTGTCCCCACCAGCACAATGCCTAGCATGTCATAGGGACTCAGGATGTTTCTTCAATGAACCAATAAATTAATTTCTCATGTCTGTCTCTAAAATCATTATTTAGAGTCTATCTACCATGGGAAACAGCTTTTCACTTTTCTACTGTATGATTTTCTGCTCCTTTTCTGACACACTCTCTCTAAAGTGGCACCTTATTTGATATTCACACTGCCACCTCCTAAATGCTTTAGAATCTTGAGTATCCATGTCCAAATGGCTTTCTTTCCATGAGTTATTCATCTTACATACAGGGCATTATTCATCAACACACTGTTTGATTAAATGAATCCAAGAGGGTAGAAATGGGAAACTCTTATTTCTTACTATTTTCATTAGGTAGTATCAATATTCTGTAACAAGGAGATTTCAATAGTGTAACAAGTACAATATTATTCAGTTTGAAACAGGTGCTTTTGGCACTTGGCCACAATGCATAGTTTAATATTGTGTGGCTCAAAACAGCTAACTTATCTTGAAATGTTGCAGAGGAAACTTCCTTAGTCACATTCTTACTGTCCAGTGACTGAGGTAAATCATGGCATACATGTGTAATTATGAATCACATACTATCTATACCTGCACTTCAACTATCTGTAACTAGATTTTCACTATGGAGTGTAATGAGTTTCGGTGAGAACATTCAGATACTCCATTCCTCAAGTAAGTATTACAAAAGCATTTAATTTCACTGTAGAAGAAAATTTAGAAATCGATTTCTCCTTCTCTAGTATTGCTGAATCATGATTCAAATCAGCAATTTTTCCATAATACATGGTAAACATCTCAGAATTCTACTACTTTTGCAGTACAAAGATTGCCATGATGTAGAATAGAAAGGTTTTTAACCAACATCACCACGAGTACATTCAACTCAGCCTTGCAACTCCCACTCATAATGTCACAACTGTTTGTCCCTAAGCCACTTAAGTGTGTCTGTGAGCTATAGCCTGAGTTATGAAGTTATCATTTCTCCCCACTTTATAGCTGTTTGAAGGATATGAAATGGCAATGGACAAACAGTCATGATATTTTTGGCAAAATACCAAACGTTTCTGATGGAAAGTGAAAGGGCTTTGGAGCCCTCTGACCAAGGTTCAAATCCTAACTCTTTTATTGTATAGCCTGAGCAAGTTATTGAACTTAAGTTTCTTTATGTGCATATGGAGATGTTCTTGGAGCCAAAGTTCTAATTTTGGTACAGACCGATCTTTAAAAACAATAATAGTTTAACATTCAAAGTAATTTTGAAAAGCGTTGGTGAAAAACATAGGCTTTTTTTTTTTTTTTTAAGACAGGGTCTCTCACTCTGTCACCCAGCCTGGAGTGCAGTGGCGTGATCATGGCTTACTACAGTCTCGACCTCCCAGGCTCAAGAAATCCTCCCACCTCAGCCTCCCAAGTAGCAGGGACTACAGGCACGTGCCACAACGCCTGGATAATTTTTTTGTATTTTCAGTAGAGACAGGTTCTCACTATGTTGCCCTGGCTGATCTTGAAATCCTGGGCTCCAGTTATCCTTCCGCCTCAGCTGCCCAAAGTGCTGGGATTACAGGCATGAGCCACCACACTCAGCCAAAAAATATAGTGTTAAGAGATCACAATGTAACCTATAACATTTATGAATTTAGAGCAGCTTTGGAGCTAACTGAGATTAAGGATCAAGATCTATAGTATGTGTGTGTGTGTATATACACATATATATACATGTATACATATATACATACATATATACACACATATATACATATATACATACATATATACACACATATATACATATATACATATACCCACACACACAGACACGTAATAACACAAGCATGCACTTTTGTGAAATAGACAACATAAGTTCTAAGCAAGGAGACTACAAACTGCATTTATTTTTCAAACCAAGAAACATAGTCATAAGAGGTTTTAAATAACTAGTTTAACCAATCCATATGGTTGCACACTTAGAGTTTTCTTAGAAATACATTTTGCATTTAGCACTGGCCTTGACATGTCTAATATTTTCTAGATATTTTTCACATATTTCAAAGGGCTAAAAATATTTATTCATTTATACTTTCAGTCACTCAACAGATATTTATTAACAGCTTTCTCTTTTCCAAGCACATGTTTGGGAACAGTCAACTTTTACTTTATGGTACAGATTAAACCAAGGGGACATATTAATTTGTGATCAACTAATAAACCAACAAAGAACTTCTAGAAGCTGAGGGATTTTCTAATTTTATAGGGCACAAAGACCATTATATTTATTTTAAATCTCAAACTATGCTGTGTTTCATAAGGAAATTAAAAGATATATAAGGCATATACACTTAGGTATACATATAGATTTAGAGATTTTTTAAAATTGATACATAATTGTACGTAGGGTTGTTTCAATACATATAACGCACAGTGATCCGATCAGATCAGGGTATTAGCATATGTTCTAACATTTTTCATTTCTTTGGGACTATTCAATATCCTCTAAGTGTCTGAAAATATATAATATATTGTTGTTAAGTATAGTCATACTATAGTGCTATAGAACACTACCATTTATTCCTCCTATCTAGCTGTCATTTTGTATTCCTTAACAAATCTTTCTCTATCCTCCCTTCCCCCTACTGTTTTCAGCCTCCAGTAATCTCCATTCTCCTTTTTACTTCCATGAGATCAACTTTTTCTAGCTTACATTTTTTGAGTGAGAAAACAGTAGAAAAGAAAATGTGGATGGCTTTAAAAGGAAAAAAAGGGAAAACACAGTCCTATCTCCAAATACTCCAATCTTGTGAATTGGAAAAAAAAAAAAAAGTTTAAATCATTTTTTAAAATCAGTTGCTATCTATTTTTATATATACCCACAGAAAACCAGTTAAAATATTATAATTCTAAGACATATGTACAGAAAGGCAAATGCTAGGGGGAACATATTAAAATGTTTCTCTGACATTCTGCAGTCTTATACAGTGATTTAATCTATACGCCATCCGTATATCACTCTTCTGGACTCTCTTGATCCACATAAAAAGCACACTACTTAGCCTTTATCTAGTGTTTTCTAAGTGGATGTTTAATGTTCTTTTTAATTAATCATTCTATTAACTCTTGTCACACTAACAGAGACAGCAATCAACCTGAATCATCTGGGGCAGATGAGCCATGGAGATACACAGAAAGCTAAGTTGCACTGAAAATAATTTTTTGAGAAAGAACAATGGGAGTTGTCGAGTTCTCCAAATTATAGGTTATAAAGCTCAGTTAAATTACTTTTTTGTACAATATAGACAGAAATGACAAAATGGCAGTTCTACATGACTGTAAAACTCGAACTGACCAAACACTGACTTGGTAAGAGCAGAGTGTGTACTGATCTTATTATAATGATGTTTAGGAGAAGAGTTGAAAATAGAAAGGGTTTCTGAATTAGCCCAGCGCCAACCAAGTAATCTAGGGATCCAGATCGCTCCAACACCCAGTGAGTTGTCCCCTTTGGCCCCTCCTAGTTGTGACCCACCCAAGAGAAGTATTGTTTTTCCCTAGTCTACATTGTTCCCACTTTGACACAGCCTATCATATACTTTTTTTGTAAGTTTATGATTATCATCTCCATTAAATTTTTAATTCTTGGGGACCAAAAATCTCATTTCTCTTTGTATGTTCAAGTGCTATTAAGCACATAATAAGTACCGAACAAATGTTAAAGCAACAAATAAGTAATACCATGATTACTTAAAACTGAGGTGCCTGCATAAATCAGCAAGGCACTAAAATGATAAATTCATCCTCTAAGAATTGTTCAAATACCTTAAACTCAGTCTCAACTGAGTAAAGAAAAAAAAGTGTCTTGGCTTGCTTTCAAGAAATGAGCAATGTTAAATCAAATTCTTGCTAGATTATTTTCATGGTAATAGTTTTTTACAACTTCTTATTGTAAAAGTAACAACATTATTTCAAAATGTAATTAAGGTATAAATAAATATAAATACAAGGAGATAAAGAATATTTATAATCTTATTACTCAGAGCTGGTTTCATACTTTAGCTCATATACTTAAAAATGTGTAAAGAATTACATTATGCATAGTTTTGTGACAAATTGCAATGCTAACATCTCTATCATTAAAAAAAAATATGGAAGTACCACAAGTACCACAATTTAGTCTGTTTTAGTTTTTTGTTTGTTTTTGAGACGTTGTCTGGCTCTGTTGCCCATGCTGGAGTGCAGTGGCGCCATTTTGGCTCACTGCAACTTCTACCTCTGGGGTTCAAGCACTTCTCCTGAGGCTCCTGAGTAGCTGGGATTATAGGCACCTGCCACAGTGCCTGGCTACTTTTGTATTTTTAGTAGAGATGGAGTTTCACCATATTGGCCAGACTAGTCTTAAATTTCTGACCTCAAGTGATCTGCCAGCTTTGGCCTCCCAAAGTGCTGGGATTACAGGTGTGAGCCACCGCACCTGGCCTGTTTTAAACACCAACTCTCCCTAGTCCTTGATTATTACTATCAACTCATTAACAGTCAAAATACATACAATAGTCTTTGCCTACTTCTTACTACTTGAGGATAAATCTCTACAAGAGGCATTGTTATATGCATATTTTGACATGGAGTGCTAAAATTACCATTGTAACTGTACACAACTTACAGTCTCTCAAGTAATGCATGTTTGCCTGTTTCCTTACCCCTTTCCTACACTGAGTATTACTAATCTATTTCCAGTAAACTGTCAAATTAATCTCAGAGAAGACTTGGAAACAGGCTTATTCACATAGTTTATTTTCTCTCATGTGGCAAAAGGCAATAATAATAAAAGTCAATCTTTACTTTTAACTCATGATATTTATTACACAATCAGCCTCTCATAATAATCCTTATTTTTATAACTCTGCAATAGGGAAGGAACAATAAAATTTAATTCCAATATTTCTAAACCTAGGATAATTTTGTAGACTGGAGTGTCTAAGTGTCATAGTAACAATGGCTGAAAGGATGCTTTTCATACCAACTGAAATATATGGATTATCTTGGTATATTGATTTCTTTCCTACTGTAAAACAAAACAAAACAAAACTCTTCTAAATTTATTTTATTTTATTAGTTTTGGCCACATGAGAAACAGCAAGAAATTCTACTGCCAGTCCTCCAAATAGGTAATCAGATATATCTGTGGTTATCTTCCCTCCAAAACAACTCCTAGTGATTTTGCTAACTATAATTCTGTAATATAAACCCTTTGGGTCTTACTCCTATAGACATCCCAGAATACATGCACTCCACACAAAGAGATAAATGACAGTTATCCTCTGTAATCAAACTCCTGCCAACTTAAGTTGAGGTAAGTAATGTATGAGAAAGATAACCTAACGGCAAGACTGGTAAGTCATTCTACTATGTGTACTAAGCGCTTTCTCCACATCAGGTAACCAGATTTACAATTATTTAAATTACTATACGAAGACTTTTGTGGAATAATGATTTACTATTTTGACTTGTAACAAGACTAAGAATGTCACTATTTATTCATGATTAATAATGTACATGTATGTAATTCACATAAAAATACTATTAAACATATTATTGCTTTACTTTATACAAAGACCCTAATGAAAAGTCTTATAATTAATTATATAAAGATAATTTTCTCTCAAGACATAAATATTATCGGGTTTCTCTATTTGCTATATCTTTGAGGAAGCTATTAATATTAAACTTAACTCCAAATACAAAATACACTTTTACATTTGTGTTTCTAACTTAGCTTTACATAGTCTTTTAATCCATTTTTAAAGTTAGGATTGCTTAATTCCTTTTTGAAACAAAAAGCATAAGCAATACATAAATAATTAATGGCATTGCTTTTATACCCAATTTTTATTATCTACAATAAAGATGAGATCATGGACAAACAACCAGAAATCAAGAGCCACAAACCCACATATGCATTTGGAATTTACTCAGAATTATGTTTGAAAATACTCATGCACTAACATTTGCCCCATTGTTTCCAGATTATCCTAAAGTTTGGTCCAAGATAAAGTTGTTCAGATTTTCTGATTTAGATCACAGCTATATACTCTAGGAAAACATGGATGCCTACCTCATTTGAGTCTTAAATGGGGCTAGGGATTTCTTATTATTAAGGAAAGGAAATTATTAGTTCATATTTTAAATACAGAAACAGAAAATATCATTCCAGATTAATTGATTTGATCTAGGTGAAAACAAATTTATATATTAAAACAAATTAACTGATCCATATTTAAAATAAGTAACACCATCATATTGAAGTGAGTGGAAGTGGGTATGAGAAGAGAACTAACCAAGTGAGTTTTGAGTACAGAATTAGGCATATAAAACATAAATAATGCTAAAAGTCTACTTACTGAAATGCTTTTCTTTGCTTTACTTCTCTTTTTCCATAGAGGTGTGAGTGGGTAATTCTGAAACTAATTTCTGAAACTACATTCCACAGGTAAGAAAATCCTATCCAATATCTAATATATTGCAAATAATGGGAGCCAGGCTTCTCACTGTAACTTCTCATAGAGTTACAGATATGAAAATGGAGAAGAACAGAATGAGCACTGCAATGATGGATTATCACTGTGAAATCCTAGGTTTAATATATACAAATATCTGAAAATACCCACGGATATAGGTTTGTGTGGGTATGTATATATATGCACACATTTATATATGAGTATGTACTTACATACACTTTTTCCCTAGATCTGTCTACTAAAAGGACCTAGAAGCAAAACCACACCCACTCTCCAAATTTTGATTTCTAAAAACCATTCTTTACTGAAAGGCACCAGAGAGCCGTAGAAAAGTAGCTGATTCCAAGGCTTGGAGAAAAGAACAAGAGTCTCATATCTAAAGCCAGAAAGTAAAAAAGTACTCAAAGAATGATAGTAACATGTTAAAATGACAAAGGAGTCAACTAGAAGTACCTTGTACTGTCCAAATCCAGGACAGTATGAGGATTAAAATAATGATATTAACTAACAATATTAAAGGATAACAACCTGCTAAATAAAGAATTCATGACTCCAGACAGAAACAAACAAGAAGAAACATTTTTATGCATAATAGAAAGCCAACTAATAAAAGAAGAAGAAATGATGAAATTGCAAAATTTCCCCTTAGCAAACCACTATGGTTTGAATGTTTCCCCCAAAGTTTATGTCTTGGAAGCTTAGTCCAAAACGCAACAGTGTTAAGAGTTGGGACATTTAAGAAATGATTAGATCATGAGAGCATTCCTTTCATTAATTGATTACTTTATCGTTTATCATAGGAGTAGGTTCCTTATAAAAGAATGAGTTTGGGCCAGGAGCAGTGGCTCACGCCTGTAATCCCAGCACTTTGGGAGGCCGAGGCGGGTGGATCACGAGGTCAGGAGATCAAGACCATCCTAGCTAACACGGTGAAATGCCATCTCTACTAAACAAAATACAAAAAAAAAATTAGCCGGGCGTGGTGGCGAGTGCCTGTAGTCTCAGCTACTCAGGAAACTGAGGCAGTAGAATGGCAAACCCGGGAGGTGGAGGTTGCGGTGAGCCGAGGTGGAGCCACTGCACTCCAGCCTGGGTGATAGAGCAAGACTCCGTCTCAAAAAAAAAAAGAAAAAAAAAAAAAAGAGTTTGGCCCCCTTCTCCCTATTTCTTGCCCATGTGATACTTTTCGTTATGTTATGATGCAGCAGGAAAAAGGACTGCACCAGATATAGCCCCTTGATCCTGAACTTTCCAGCCTCCAGAACCATGATCCAGATAAATTCTATTCATTATAAATTATCCAATCTGTGGTATTCTGTTATAGCAGCATGAAACCAATGAAAACAGCAACCATAATAATAACACAAGTAACTGATTTAGACAGGAATCATCAACGGATTCCAAAGCTATTGGGGAAGAAATTGAGGAATAACAGTGTATTTACATGGTCTCATATTATCACTGTACAAAATGCTTTTTAATTACAAAGGACGAAAATAGAAACTTTATAGTGGAGAAATCTGTTACACACCACTTTAACCAAATGATCAAAGCTAAAACTCAGTAATGGTACTAAACAACAGCATCTACCTCTGGATATAAGGATTTAGCATCACTACTGTGATATTCCTGCCCAAGTTGTATGACTGGACTATCATCCCCAGGAAACACAAAATAAACTCAAATTGAAAGATAGTCTATGCTTTAGACTGAATGTTTGCATTGCCTCCAAATTTGTATGTTGAAACCCAATCAGTAATATGATGGTATTTACGGGTGTGGCCTTTTGGAAGTGATGAGATTATGAGGACAGAACCCTCATGAATGGAATTAATGCCCTTATAAGACAGACCCCAGAGAACTCTCTCTTCCTTTCTGCCATGTAAAAACACAGCAAGGAGACAGCTATTTATGAGCTAGAAAGCTGATACTCACCAGACAGAAAATCTGCTGTAGCACAGATCATGGGACTCCTCAACCTCCAGAACCGTGAGAAATAAATTTCTGTTGTTTATAAACCGTGCAGACTATGGTAGTTTGTTATAGCGGCCCAAACAAATCAAGAGAGTGTACAAAACAACTGGCATGTAATTCTTCAAAAATGTAAATGTCATGAAATAGTCTTTGATGAAGACTCAGAAACTGCTCCAATTTAAAGGATATTAAAGAGACATGACAATTGATTGCAAAGCATGATTTTGTAATTTCATTGGCTATATAGAACACCATTGGGACAATTATTGAAATTTAGAATAAAGTCTGTAGATTAGATAAAAATATTTTATCTGTGTTAATTTGCAAATTTTAACCAATAAACTGTACCTATGTGTGGTAACTACATGATTTTAGGAATTATTTAAGTATTTAGAAGCAAAGGGGTATCATGTCTGCAACTCACTCTTAATGTGTATCAATAAGCAAACGTGTATATGGGTAGATGGATACATAGATGATTAGATAGATAGAAAGGTAGACATGAGAGACAGAGAGACTGAATAAAGTAAATGTAGTAAAATGTTAACATTTGGGGGATATTGGTGAAGGATATCTGAGAATTCTTTGTGCTATTCTTACTACTTTACGGTAAATCTGAAATTACATCAAATTAAAAATCAAAATCAATATAATATATTAACTTTAGGGTGTATAGATATTTAAAGTTAGAATTGTCAAGTGACATTCTGGTGAATGCTTCAACTAATTACAACTAGTTTCCAAACATTATAAAGTACACTCAGCATGAAATCCTGATTTTTGATACCTTACATATTTTGAAGATAACTAGATTTTTCAGTTATGTCTTTATAACCACACTGTACAGAAAGTAAATGTATATTGAGCAGAAAATAGTTATTCATGACAAATCTTACACCTGAGATTAAGAGTCTGCTAAATCGTCCCATTACATTTTGGCCTTATGTCCTATGTTTTTATCTTATTTTATCAACATGTGATTTTCTTCATTGTAATTTATTTATTAGTAGTTTTTAGATATAGACAACATATTTAAATATATAGTATCACCATTTTTTTCTGTTTGGTAGAATCATACCATTTTAGTATGCCATACAGAATTATATACATCAATATTTTTGTCATTCAGCCTGGCCCACATGACTCTGAGATGTTCTGAATTGGATTGGCCTCATAGAGAATAAAGTCCAAGCTACTTGCCAAGACCAGATGCCCCATATAATCTGGCTTTAGGCCAATTTTGCAGATTTCTCTTTGATGGTAATCCCATAAATTCCCTATGACTTGCAAGGCTCTCCATACTACAAACCTTTTCTATGCTCCTTCATATAACCATGAACTTCAAAACGCTGCCTATTCAACCGTCAACTCCTAAGGAGCTGGTCATCCTCCAAGACAAAGCTCAATGTCAAGTCCCACTTTAAATCCTCCACCCCTCCCTGAGCACTGCCCTCCCTTCTTTCCCAAAAGGTTATTCTTCCTTCTTCTGTCTCCTCATATCTTTTGCTCATACTTCTAACACTTCTATGTTATGTTATATTTTAGTTAATGTATTTTACAGTATTATCTTTTCCATGAGTCTGTCATGTTTTGCCATTTTTTTCTGATCCTCTCCCCCACAGAGCATAGAAAGGTGTCTAGCACAAATGCAGCTCTCAATACCAGTTTTTAAAATAAATGGATAACAAAAACAATAAATACCATAGGAAAATACAAGAACTTTTAAAGTCCAAAAGAGAATGGTAATTATTAGCCACTAGGTTGTACAGAGTAACCTTCATGAAAGAGGTGGTACCTGATTTGGGCATGAAGAATTAGTAAGATGTGGAGAGAGAAGGAATTGTAATCGAATCAGAAAGAACCAAGATCTAGGAGCCTCTGTGCAGGGGCCATGAGGATGTGCTGCAGACCTCCAACTATAGGAATTATAATCAGCGAAGGGCCCCAACTGATGCCTCTGAAATTCACTGCAGCATCTGAGCTAAGGCCATACCTCCCATGCCCTGCTTCCTGATACTGACTGAGCACAGAGGGCATATTGTGGCAGACACATTCCTGGGAAACACAGGATTCCTCTGATGGCTGATTTTGGCTTGAGGACTCCCATATGCCTTTGGCTAGCCCAATTTAGGATGCTCTCACCAATTCTCTCTCCCTTCTTTTCTCAGAGTCCAACTTGGATCATGCTTTGACATTTCCCTTAGTCTTAACTGGCTCCCTCCTTATATTCTTCTACAAGGGCATTTCCTAAAATTCTTGCATTTCTAATCCCATTTTGGCATGGGCTTCTTGGAAGACTCAGACTGACATACAGAGTATACAGTATGTATGGAGTAATTAGGGAATTAAAGCTGATGAAGCAAATTGGGACTTTGTTATTGAGAACAACATGCCAATTCAATACATTGTGCCAAGGCAGGATAAATCTTTATTTCCTAATATGAACATAACTGTCTATGTAGTTTTCAGAGTTCACAAGTGGCAAGGAATTTATAACTTCCTTTTGTGAATTATTTCATAGTTTAATCATCTTTCACAGCTCATTTAGGTCTTTACTAAATCCTTTGTGATTTAAGATCATTTCTTCCAGTTTAGTCTTCTGTGGTGATAGACTACAGCCAACTTTAGACTTACTAAATTAACTACATCAACGCTTAGTCATAACAGGAATTCCTTCTACAATATTATGCACACGTGGTCTTGCAGGGCCATTTGTCACTTTTTCTATTTGATACAAAATTATTTTTCATTAAAATAATCTAATCATGGACTATCTGTTTGTTAGGCACTGAAAAAATTTTTCCTGTTTGAAGGCAGGGAAACAAAGATTTGTATGTTACTTCAGAGGATTTTATGATTTCTAATAGGAAGTAAACAATTGTTTTTCTTTTCTCAAGTCTTTCAACTACTCTGCCTTCTATTGACAGAGTAAGAAATTCAATCTTCAATTATTTAAACTTAACATTTTATCCAATTAAAAATAACAGATTTTTTTTTTTCTGCCAAAGATTTGAAACAGAGATGGAAAGCATGTGTGGGAAATTCTGTTATCTTTCCAGATCTCTGCTTGAATAAAATAAAGGCATTTGTCTGACCACGATAAGCACATTGTCTGATCCAGATCCTCCAAGTATGCAAATCAACAGGAAAAGTTCCAACAGCAAGACTTACCCATCTGCATAGAGTTTCAAAAATGGTGATGTACTTACCTAAAATAGAAAGAGAGATGACATTAGTGACATTCATCGCAGCTTAGACACATAGTGAAAAACACATTCTAGAAGGCAGTTAGAGCATCTGTTCCCCTCACCATTGCCAAGACCCAGTTTTAAGGCTTTTGTTTATGACACAACAGTCCAGATGGTGGTGTCTCTCACTGTCCAAGTTTACTCTGAGTACACTTCATAGGTATTTGCTCAATAAATACTGAAAAAGATTATAACAATCAAGTAAGCAAGAACTATGATTTAATAACACACAGCAGATTTAACATCTATTGAGGGCTTACTTGCCTGCCAAGCCCAGTGCAATATGCTGTGTGTATTCTCCCATTTACTCTTTAGATAGTGGACATGAGGTAAGTACTATTATTATCCCTATTGTAAAGATGAAGTAAATGAGCTTAGGGAAGTTCATTAACTTGCCTAAAGTCACTCACACAACTAGAAAGTGTTGGAGCTGAAGTTTTCACAGGCTCTCAGATTCTAGAGCCCACTTTCATAATCTTTATGCTACACTGTCAAAACCCATTGGGAAAGACACACACACATACACACACATATATATACACTAATGATTAGTGTATGTATATATATATGTGTGTGTATACATATGTATATAATTAGTAGTACTTTGTTAAATAATACATTCCAAAAATAGAAATGATCACAATTTTAGAACTTGGGAAAACGAACAATGCCTAGTACACAGCAGCTGTTCAATAATATCTGTTGAGTGAATGAAAGAATAAGCAAAGAAATGTCATTGATATTTAATAAATATACACGGGTTATATCTCAACACAACAGATATTTACCCACAGAGCACTCTACCGTACAGCTTATTTCTTTCTTCCTACAGATGACTATGTACCACTATATGCTGATTATCTGAAGGTAAGAACTGAATGTTCTTAAGTGAGAAAGATGATTGATCGATCTAGACCATATGACCTGGGGAGTTACCAAGGAGAGGATGGAGTTATCAAATCTTCAAATGACATGTTACTCAACACATAAAATTGTTCTGTAGTTGAAGAAGCAACTAACACCATTTAGTAGTTAAATTTTCTTCAGCCTTTTGGTTACTCTTTTTGGTAGAGATTCTGATTAGCAACAAAACATTAAAGAAAGAAGTAGCTAAGAGAGAAATAGAAACAGGAGACTGTATATCTGAAAGAATGCTGTAAATAGAAAAACAAGAGAAATACCCAGCACCTCAAATTCATAAAGAGATAATCATCAAGTTATCTCATGTTTTGACATTAATAACATATCTAATGAATCAATTTTTAAAATAATTATAACACCCTAAAGAAAATTACCCTCCAGTAGAACGCCACAAAGATACTCCTCGAGAAGAGCAACTCCAAGATACATAATTGTCAGATTCACCAAAGTTGAAATGAAGGAAAAAATGTTAAGGGCAGACAGAGAGAAAGGTCGGGTTACCCACAAAGGGAAGCCCATGAGACTAACAGCAGATCTCTCAGCAGAAACTCTCCCAGCCAGAAGAGAGTGGGGGCCAATATTCAACATTCTTAAAGAAAAGAATTTTCAATCCAGAATTTCATATCCAGCCAAACTAAGCTTCATGAGTGAAGGAGAAATAAAATCCTTTACAGACAAACAAATGCTGAGAGATTTTGTCACCACTAGGCCTGCCTTACAAGAGCACTAAACATGGAAAGCACTAAATATTGAAGGAAGCACTAAACATAGAAAGGGACAACTGGTATGAGCCACTGCAAAAACATGCCAAATTGTAAAGACCATCAATGCTAGGAAGAAACTGCATCAACTAACGAGCAAAATAACCAGCTAACATCATAATGACAGGATCAAATTCACACATAACAATATTAACCTTAAATATAAATGGGCTAAATGCTCCAATTAAAAGACACAGACTGGCAAATTGGATAGATTCAAGACCCATGAGTGTGCTGTATTCAGGAAACCCATCTCACGTGCAGAGACACAGATAGGCTCAAAATAAAGGGATCAAGAAAGATCTACCAAGCAAATGGAAAACAAACAAACAAACAAACAAAAAAGCAGGGGTTGCAATCCTAGTCTCTGGTTTAGACTTTAAACCAACAAAGATGAAAAGAGACAAAGAAGGCCATTATATAATGGTAAAGGGATCAATTTAACAAGAAGAGTTAACTATCCTAAATATGTATGCGCCCAATTCAGGAGCACCCAGATTCATAAAGCAAGCCCTTAGAGACCTACAAAGAGACTTAGACTCTCACACAGTAATAATGGGAGACTTTAACACCCCATTGTCAACATTAGACAAATCAATGAGACAGAAAGTTAACAAGGATATCCAGGAATTGAACTCAGCTCTGCACCAAGTCGACCTAACAGACATCTACAGAACTCTCCACCCCAAATCACAGAATATACATTATTCTCAGCACCACATCACACTTATTCCAAAACTAACCATATAGTTGGAAGTAAAGCACTCCTCAGCAAATGTAAAAGAACAGAAATTATAACAAACTGTCTCTCAGACCATAGTGCAATCAAACTAGAACTCAGGATTAAGAAACTCACTCAAAACCGCACAACTACATGGAAACTGAACAACCTGCTCCTGAATGACTATTGGGTACATAACAAAATGAAGGCAAAAATAAAGATGTTCTCTGAAACCAATGAGAACAAAGATTCAACATACCAGAATCTCTGGGACACATTTAAAGCAGTGTATAGAGGGAAATTTATAGCACTAAATCCCCACAAGAGAAAGCAGGAAATGTCTAAAATTGACACCCTAACATCACAATTAAAAGAACTAGAGAAGCAAAAGCAAACACATTCAAGAGCTAGCAGAAGGCAAGAAATAACTAAGATCAGGGCAGAACAGAAGGAGACAGGACATAAAAAACCTTCCAAAAAATCAAAGAATCCAGGAGCTGGCCTTTTGAAAAGATCAACAAAATTGATAGACCACTAGCAAGACTAATAAAGAAGAAAAGAGAGAAGAATCAATAGATGCAATAAAAAATGATAAAGGGGATATCACCACCAACCCCACAGAAATACAAACTATCATCAGAGAATACTATAAACACCTCTACACAAATAAACTATAAAATCTAGAAGAAATGGATAAATTCCTAGACACATACACCCTGCCAAGACTAAACCAGGAAGAAGTTGAATCCCTCAAGAGACCAATAACAGGTTCTGAAATTGAGGCAATAATTAATAGCCTACCAACCAAAAAAACTCCAGGACCAGATGGATTCACAGCCAAGTTCTACCAGAGGTACAAAGAGGAGCTGGTACCATTCCTTCTGAAACTATTCCAATCAATAGAAAAAGAAGGAATCCTCCATAACTCATTTTATGAGGCCAGCATCATCCTGATACCAAAGCCTGGCAGAGACACAACAAAAAAAAAGAGAATTTTTGACCAATATTCCTGATGAACATCGATGCAAAAATCCTCAATAAAATACTGGCAAACCGAATCCAGCAGCACATCAAAAAGCTTATCCACCACAATCAAGTTGCCTTCATCCCTGGGATTCAAGGCTGGTTCAACATATGCAAATCAATAAACATAATCCAGCATATAAACAGAACCAATGACAAAAACCACATGATTATCTCAATAGATGCAGAAAAGGCCTTCAACAAAATTCAGCAACTCTTCATGCTAAAAACTCTCAATAAACTAGGTATTGATGGGATGTATATCAAAATAATAAGAGCTATTTATGACAAACCCATTGCCAATATCATACTGAATGGGCAAAAACTGGAAGCATTCCCTTTGAAAACTGGCACAAGACAGGGATGCCCTCTTCCACCACTCCTATTCAACGTAGTGTTGGAAGTTCTGGCCAGGGCTATCAGGCAGGAGAAAGAAATAAAGGGTATTCAATTAGGAAAAGAGGAAGTCAAATTGTCCCTGTTTGCAGATGGCATGACTGTATATTTAGAAAACCACATTGTCTCAGCCCAAAAATCTCCTTAAGCTGATAAGCAACCTTTGCAAAGTCTCAGGATACAAAATCAATGTGCAAAAATCACAAGCATTTCTATACACCAATAGTAGACAAACAGAGAGCCAAATCATGAGTGAACTCCCATTCACAATTGCTTCAAAGAGAATAAAACACCTAGGAATCCAACTTACAAGGGATGTGAAGGACCTCTTCCAGGAGAACTACAAACCACTGCTCAATGAAATAAAGGAAGACACAAACAAATGTAAGAACATTCCATGTTCATGGATAGGTAGAAACAATATCGTGAAAATGGACATACTGCCCAAGGTAATTTATAGATTCAATGCCATGCCCATCAAGCTATCAATGACTTTCTTCACAGAATTGGAAAAAACTGCTTTAAAGTTAATATGGAACCAAAAAAGAGCCTGCATTGCCAAGACAATCCTAAGCCAAAAGAACAAAGCTGGAGGCATCATGCTACCTGACTTCAAACTATACTACAAGGCTACAGTAACCAAAACAGCATGGTACTGGTACCAAAACAGAGATATAGACCAATGGACAGAACAGAGCCCTCAGAAATAATATCACACATCTACAACCATCTGATCTTTGACAAGCCTGACAAAAACAAGAAATGGGGAAAGGATTCCCTATTTAATAACTGATGCTGGGAAAACTGGCTAGCCATATATAGAAAGCTGAAACTGGATCCCTTCCTTACACCTTATACAAAAATTAATTCAAGATGGATTAAAGACTTAAATGTTAGACCTAAAACCATAAAAACCCTAGAAGAAAACCTAGGCAATACCATTCAGGACATAGGCATGGGCAAGGACTTCATGTCTAAAACACCAAAAGCAATGGCAACAAAAGCCAAAATTGACAAATGGGATCTAATTAAACTAACGAGCTTCTGCATAGCAAAAGAAACTACCATCAGAGTGAACAGGCAACCTACAGAATGGGAGAAGGTTTTACAATCTACCCATTTGACAGAGGGCTAATATCCAGAATCTACAAAGAACTTAAACCAATTTACAAGAAAAAAAATCAAACAACCCCATCAAAAAGTGGGCAAAGGATATGAACAGACATTTCTCAAAAGACAACATTTATGCAGCCAACAGACACATGAAAAAATGCTCATCATCACTGGCCATCAGAGAAATGCAAATCAAAACCACAATGAGATAGCATCTCACACCAGTTAGAATGGCAATCATTAAAAAGTCAGGAAACAACAGGTGCTGGAGAGGATGTGGAGAAATAGGAACGCTTTTACACTGTTGGTGGGACTGTAAACTAGTTCAACCATTGTGGAAGACAGTGTGGTGATTCCTCAAGGATCTAGAACTAGAAATGCCATTTGACCCAGCCATCCCATTACTGGGCATATACCCAAAGGATTATAAATCATGCTGCTATAAAGACACATGCACACATATGTTTATTGCAGCACTATTCACAATAGCAAAGACTTGACCAACCCAAATGTCCATCAATAACAGACTGGATTAAGAAAATGTGGCACATACACACCACGGAATACCACGCAGTCATAAAAAAGGATGAGTTCATGTCCTTTGCAGGGACATGGATGAAGCTGGAAACCATCATTTTGAGCAAACTATCGCAAGGACAGAAAACCAAACACCACACGTTCTCAATCCTAGGTGGGAACTGAACAATGAGAACACTTGAACGCAGGGTGGGGAACATCACACACCAGGGTCTGTTGTGGGGTTGGGGGAGCAGGGAGGGATAGCATTAGGAGATACACCTATTGTAAATGATGAGTTAATGGGTGCAGCACACCAACATGGCACATGTATACATATGTAACAAGTCTGCACATTGTGCACATGACATGTACCCAAGAACTTAAAGTATAATAAAGAAACATGGGAAAAGAGACAGAGCCAAACTACTTTAAGATGGTCTAGCCATGATGTGCAAAAAATAAACTTAATAATAATAAAAGTTGTATGTGATACTTTCCTTTCATTCAGTAAATATTATTTTATATAGGAAGTTTATTTTATAATACATGTCAAGTCATAGAGGTGAGATAGGAAGGAGGCACATTTATGGCCTTATTAAGCCATATGAGGGATAAGTTTAGAAAACAAAACAACCTGGGCAAGATACAAATTGGCTATAAGTAGGTCATAGATATTTATGTTTCTTGTTAAAATATATATGATAGAAAGAATTCATAGGTTTCATCCTCTGACTTAAGATTGTGATATTACCTATTCATGTGGGAAAAGTTCTTCTTAATGTATAGGGAAAAAGGTTCTGATACGTAGAAAATCCTTTGTTCCATTTTTGAATTGATAGTGCAATTGGTCAAGAAATAAGACACAGGAAGACTTGAGAACCTAGGTATTTTACGAAGTTTTAAAGAGAGAGCTCTTGGTCTTCTCGGGAGGGTCTCTAGGATCTGCTTTTCATTGTTGTGTTGTTTGTTCATGTAATGTGTGCTGCTTGCCTTGGTTTGAGCATGGTTCTATAGCAAAGCAGAATTCCAATGGGATTGGGTGAAAGAAGAACCCCTAAGTTCTGGTTTTCCCAGAACCAGTCTCTTAAGTAGCCTCTAAAATCGTCATCTTTTTCCAAATAAACATTATTAGTAATCTCTTTAAGAACAACCCCCATCACCTCATATTACTCTCACATACTGAACTTTTAATACACATCAAGAAGAGTAAGCACACATCTCAGGTATTAAAATGTGTTTCCTCTGCAATCTCATTTTATATCAAATATCATTATGGTTATCTCATGTTGTAGAATATTACTGAACTAGATTCTATGTTGGCTGAGCTCTACTTTAAGTTTAGATACAGCTCAAGTTCTACATAGAAGCACATTTCAATGTATTGCTTTAGCTTGTTTCTGTAACATTTAAAGGTTCTGGCATAATGGAAATAATTTTGGAGACATTCTGAGTGCCTCTGTTGATTTTACCAGACTTGTGACCTTAGACAAATGTTTTAATCTCTCTTCCTCACTTTTCATTTTGCAATGAGAATATGAATATTAACCATTTATATAATTACAACCAGTTATGAGGCTAAAGTATGAGAAGAGTGACAGGCACAGACAAGAATTTAAATAAGAAGTTGTTTGCTATGGTCTATTTAATGTATTACAGTATGAGCAAGAAAAGTGTTCAGATTTATGCACATTAATTATAATATTAAAGCTGACATGGTTGAGAATATTTGCTCATTTAAAAATTATAAAGTTGTTCATCAGGATGATGTAATTATACTGTAGAAGACCCTGAAATTGTATATGTTTTCAAGTTTTGAATAAACAACCAGCTGAAGGAAAAAATAGTAAAAAAAAGAAAAATATGCCCTCTAGTAATTCAAGTCCCCTTTTTCATAAGCTGGTGCCAGAGTAAACCAGTAAAACATGAGGGATTTCACTCAAACGTCTAGAACCTTTACCAAAAATAGTCAACATGAAAAGTCTTTATACCTGCAATGTTTTCCACTGCTTTTCTCAGTACTATTTATAGATCTGAGTTATATATTAAATGTGGTTATTAAAGCTAAGCCAAAAAGAAGGAAGGCTGATAAAGTTTTAAGCAGTTTTATTTATTTCAAAATCAAACTGGACAGATCTGCAAAGAAAATGACAACTATTTGCAAATTTTCGTGAAACAAATGGAACTTTTACTCCAAATTCAATGTTTACCCTTAAAGATAATTGAACTTAATGACTCAAAACTTTAATTATGAGGTAGTTACAAATGTATGTGGTTCCATTTTGATAAAGACCTGGGAGAGGATCCAAGGAGCAAAGTTATTTGCAAAAAAGTTAGGCAAGATTTGATGGAGTGTAATTGTTGAATACAAATGACTGAAAAGTATTTTTTAATCTGCTTCCTTGTGATGATAATAAGGTTCTGTTTAACACTAGATCTGCCAGTGAGCAGATAAAGGAAAGAATCTAAATAAGATTCATTTTCAAGAAGCCTGGAGTAGTCTATGGATTAGGATTTATACCTCCATTCTACTGAACATGTGGATCAGTTCTAAGAGATAAAAGAATATGAAAATAAGACATCAAAGGTTGATGCCTTAAGGGCTAAAGAAATATGGGCAACTCAAAAAATGAATAGCATTTGAATTTATACTCGGGGAGTAAAAAAAGGACTTCAAAGAGCAGTCATATTTATTCACTAGATTAAGGCAAACATTTTTCCAGTACAAAGTCTGTGACATCATTCTTCACCCCTGCCCAATCCCAGCCTCCATTTTCAAATATCTTGGTCATTCAGCAGTTTCTTTTCAAACAAAATGAAACAAAACAAAACTGTATTATTTTATTGACATTCTAGTCGCTTCCTTCACAAACTCCCAATAACTCAGTGTATTTATTCCTCCATAAAGTAAGTGCACATCAGAAGAATGAATTGTACACCAGGTTGGCCTTCTTCGCTGGGACCATGAAGCTTGAAATGAAGTCAGTAGTTGTGGTTTACTCTATGTCTATGTCTGGCACTGTGCAGTGAGCCTCTGTTCTTAAAGGAATCTTATTTTAATCTTCTTGGGAAGGTAAGACATTCATACTTGAAACAACTATTAAATGATGCAAAACAACTTCAATTAAATGTAAATTACATGGTGGAGACATCAAATGCTACAGGAATTAAAAGAAATGAAGTAAAGATGTTTCAGCTGTTGTGTGGGATTACAGCAATATGTTGTAACTGGGTGGGAAACTATTAAGAGACTCCTGATAGGGAATGTGCATCCAGTACATCCTCTTCTTGCCCACAGTCAGAGTCCTGCATAGAGATTTCTAGAAGAGCGTGGGAGCTGCTTCAGAACCAAGCCAATGTCTTGAGAAGGACCATGGATCTACAGTGATGTTTGAAGAGCAAGATTAAAAAGTATATTGTATCTCTATAGTCATTTGTTCCTACAAATCACAGGTTATTAATTGATTATAACTAACAACACACTTAACAATCTACTTCTAAAGGACTTTTACCAAACGTTACTATTAATAACTTTTGCTGAAGAATGTTCATTAATTCATACAATAACTACTCCTAGGTCAGCTCTCCATCAAAGAGGCACAGAGAGGTGCTCATAATCATGAAACTTTCCAATTGTATTACAGTCGGGACCCCCCCAGGTATACCCATGGGACTTATATTTATTTATATCTAATCAAGGTCAGCCACTTTGAAATCTCCATGGTCTCTAACTTTTTAGGATCTTCTTTTCTTTCAAAATTTAATGAACAGCTAAAATCCCTATCTCATATTTATCACAGAACTCAAACATCTAGGCTCCAATAATGCTTCTGTATTTTTGAAAAAAAAAGAAAAAAAAAAAAAGATTGAGTCAAGGATCATTTATTCCAGTGTGAGTTTTCTACCAACTGCTACCCTACTGACCCACCTCCCATTTACAAGGGCCCCTTCTTTACTCTTAAGGCTCCTCACAGTACATTATAATTGCTCCCCCAAGGCAGGAACTTCATCTTTTATTGTCATAGTATTATACCAAATGTCATCTCTGTGCATAACACGTTATGTATGCAACATGTTTGTGGAAATAACTAAATTGTTTCACTAGTTATCTGATAGTTTAACTACTCAGGCCAATGGTCAAGTCACTCTTGTCTGGGCCCTACTAACTCTCTGCATGATGCATATTGGACCTTGAAGTCCTTTCAAGATGAACTACACAGACTGGTGACATATTCAAAAATGGTGTGTATTTTATTTTATTCTTTTTTTTTTTTTTTTTTTTTTCTTTTTTGAGACATGGTCTCATTGTGTCACCCAGGCTGGAGTGCAGTGGTGCAAACACAGCTCACTGCAGCCTCGACCTCCTGGACTCAAGTGATCCTCCCGCCTCAGCCCCCCAAGTAGCTGGGACTACAGACACATGCCACCACACCAGATTAATTTTGTGTTGCATTTTTTGTAGAGATGGGATTCCACCATGTTGCTCAGACTGGTCTGAAACTCCTGAGCTCAAGTGATCCACCTGCCTCAGTCTCCCAAAGTGCTGAGATTACAGGCATGAGACACTGCTCTTGGCTGATTTAATTATTGTTAAACTGATTTCAACTCATATTATCTGCTCAAAGTCATTCAACTCGATGTGTGGAAATATTATGTTTGGAATCATTATGTGCTAATACCTTTAGTTATTGTCTTCTTTTTAAAATGGCAAAATAAAATATGATTCGTGCATCTATAGGAAAGAAAAGTAAGTTAACATTTTAAAAAGTCAACTTTTGTTACTTACTATGGACTTGCTGGTTTACATGTATTATGCATTCTATCCTCCCAACAACCCTAGAAGGTAGGTGCATCTGAGAAATGAGAGGCTGAAAGTAAATAATCTGAGATAATATAACCAAGAATGGTAAAGCCAGGATTCAACTCAGGCCATTTTTCCAGAGTCTTAGTGTGTAACTGCTAATCCCTACTTCATTTATAATTTCATTTAACAAATGTCCATCAAATGACTACTATAATTGGGCACTTATTCTAGGGATACATCAATGACTACACATCCTGGCCCACATGGAGCTTACATTCTATTGAAGGTAGACAGACAATAAGCAGTATCTTAATATACATTATACAGCATGAAAAAAGTGACAGGTGCTATGAAATTCATTGATGGGGAAACAGAGGGTGAGAATGGCGCTAGTGGAGAGGAATGCATTTGCAATGGTAAATAGAACGGTCAGGGAAGGCCTTGTTGAAAAAGTACATCTTAGCAATGATTTGAGTTATACTTTAACACATTTATTTGATGAGAAACCAGTAAAAGTTGAGAATATAATAGAGTAAAAAACTGGAGGAAAGTACTGAAGCTCTTGGTGTTTACCTTTTTAAAGGTATTTATTCCAGTCTCATACTTTAGCCAAACTTGCACATGTTTTATTGCTTGTACTATTTTTTAAGTTCCTTGACCGGGACAACTGT
Organism: Piliocolobus tephrosceles; assembly: GCF_002776525.5. Lineage (NCBI taxonomy): Eukaryota > Metazoa > Chordata > Mammalia > Primates > Cercopithecidae > Piliocolobus > Piliocolobus tephrosceles. Next base: position 59,628,913 of record NC_045437.1, on the reverse strand, counting down.
GCTTCACACACAGTTTTAAATCCTTCCACAGTGCTTAGAAGAGTGGCTGCCACAACAAGTATCTGTTAAAGGAATGAAGGACTAATGGAAAGAGATAAACATATGAGAAGTAAAAAGCAGAAAAAAGACCACATCAATAGTTACAATCATTGGTAAGAAGACCCCAAAATAGATCTAGTCTAGAAAATAAATTCAAGGAAGAGTCTGCTCCGATCGTGGTAATAAAATTAAGATAACATATTTGGGAAATATGTTTTGCTAATCTTGAGGATGAGAAAGTTGAATGAGAAAGCCTTCCTGATGGGGAGTAATTTGGGGTGAATCTAAATTAAAGGCCACATTGAGCAGTCTAATAAAGTTATTCATCCATTGAATCAGTATTTACTGTGAGCCACCTAAGTACTAGGCACTAGAGGAAAATTCATTAATAGACAGTCCCTGAATTTATGTGCTTATGTTCTACAAGAGACAGTTATTAAATCAAAAACTTATATAATTAATTATAATTGTGTTAAATGCTATAAAAGAGGCACACAGAGGGCTAAAGGGGCTTAATCTTTCTGGGGTACCAGGAAGGAGAATCTGAGACCTGAAGGGCAAGTGTGTGGGGGTGGGAGTGGAATAATAGGAACTTTCTAGGTTCTATGTACTATAGGTATTCAATGACTATTTATCAAGAATTACTATGTTCCTACACTACATGCACCAACACGTACCATCTCATTTACTCTTCACAGCAAACCAATGAACAAAGTTTTACTATGCTCATTTAACAGAAGAGAAAATTGAGGTTCAGCGAGATAAAATATCTTGATCAAGGTTACATAGGTTGTGAGCCAAGATTCCAGTCCAAACCTGTTCAGGATTTTCCCATATCAGTCAAATGTCAGGCAACCTGTTACCCAGATCTCTGCTATTCTGATGAGTTATTATTATATACTTGCTAAGAAACAACAGCCTAGGTAGTAGCTCAGAGTTGATTCAGGTCAGGGCAGGTTGATCTCAGCTAGAATAACCAATGAAAAGCCCAGTTGAATTGTCCCAGGGAATCTAGCCCTTGGTCCTACTTGATGTAACAAACTTTCCTGCCTTTATTTACTGATTTTATGCAGTGGACAAATACTGAAGCTCTACAGACATCAGTTTCAGCACTGTGAATATGAAAATGAATTATACATGCTCCTCTCTCAAGCAGCTTAGTCTAGTGAAGATTCAGGCCCATAAAATAAATGGAGTTTAATATGGCAAATGTTACAAAAATATTACAAAAACAGTATAGAAAGCATTCAGCCCAGTATAAGAGGCTCCTAGTTTTGCCTGAAGTCTTCTAAAAGAAACTGGCCTTTGGTTTGGAGGTTAAATGGAGCCACAGGATACTAAGCAAAGGGAGGGAGAACAGCATTCTCTTTAGGGACAAGATAAAGTCTGCCATGCTTTTCAAACAGCAAAATGTTGGTTGGCTGAGATGTATCTGAGGGTGTTGAAGGCGAGGGAAATGGCCCTGTTCCCACTTAAGCAGATCACATAGTAATTATCTTGACCCAGGACTTTCTACATTGCATGGATATTTGAGAAGTTGACTATGTTGTGGTTTACTCTCTGGTATGAGCCCTTTAAAACTATTACCCAATATGAAAGGTCAAGCAGAAGGAAAGAGATCTGAAGCACCACCATATACACCCACATTCAAATCCTATTACAGCAAACTTTACCTGTCAACTGACTTGTTTGAAAACATTAGAACACTAAATGTAAAAACAATGACAGCTCACACATGGTGCTTAGAGACATTTTTTCTATTTATTTATTTGAGGTTGAAAGATAGCAAGAACATGAAGAAATGGAATTTGCACAACAGTCCCAAAGCAAATCTATTTAGAGGAAAATCATAATTACATATGCAGCTCTCTTGACAGGGATGACAGTAGTGAATCAACATTGTACTTCTAAAGACCTAAGTCAACCTGCATTTGACTCAAAAAACTACCTTCATTAGCATAGACTATCATTAGTGATCACAGATTTATATAAGGCTATGTCTCTGAAAACAGCAAAACCACGTTGGCAGTTGCCTAATTTCCCTGAGAGTGGAGGTTTCACTTGGCCGTTGGGCTCAAGAGGCCTTAAAGTGGGCAATTAGCTTGCTGGATTATGCAGTGTACTTCGTACCTCTGGATTACGTCTTCTATGAGGCTCGAGTCAAATAGAAGAGCTTACAATGCCAATGACTTTGACCATTTGAGATCTTGAAACAGAATTTCTTAACCTGTTCATTTCTACTGTTTCTCAATTGATCTATAGCTGGGGAAATGTAATTCTCTCATAATTCTGTAAAAAAATTATATGAATAGTTCCATGGAAGACACAGAAGCAGGTACGTTAAATTATCAAATTGAATTTTTTGAGAGGGGAGAAATAAGAATCAAGAATTATGTAAATTAACAATTTTTAACATACTCAATATGGCAGTCAATGAATTATAACTTCATAGCTGGTGGTTATAAGTACCTCAACAATTAAAAGAATAATAATAAAATAAAGAGAGTTAACTCTCTGGCCCACATCTTCCAAAATTATATAAAATAGAATCACGACTTGTTGGATCCCAAAATCATTTTTAAAGTATAGCATCAGCTTTCCCTGTGGGAGTCTTCTATTTGAATGATGGTAGTATTAAGATTGCAGGAAATGAAGAATGCAGACTTTGGAGCTAGAAATGTCTGGTTCAAACACAAGCAGACCCAAGTGTCCAAGAAGTGGTAGCTATATATAATTATGACAGTGGTGGAGGTAATGGTGACTGCAGTGACCTAAACAAAAAAGAGGAAGATAGAAAGGACGATTTGGTGATCAAAGATCAACGGAACATTTGTTTATGGACACTGACTTTTGTCATTTCCTGATAAGTACTTAAGAACCAATAATATAAAATAGGGACTATTTTACATCCTTTTTCAACCTGTATCAAAAAGGAATTTATTTTTTTCCAAATCTTATCAAGGCTAGATTGATGCCAATTATCAGTATATCCCTCTTTTCAATCACCATCTACTAGTTAGATCCAATTCAGACCATCTACCTCCTAAGAGAATCTTCATAGCTTCATTTGCACAGGAACGATAGACTACTGATCAGACAGTCTCAGGCAGGATCCCTTTAGTTTGAGTAGACAGATTTAATCTAATAGTGAACTGAAAATCTAATAGCTGGTCTCCTGGGATCTCTGGTCACAAATTTTAATACCCTGCACAAGGAAATTGCATAACCATTACTGAACTCTATCCTGTTGCCAACTAGGAATATCTAGAAAACCAATAAAAGGAAGAACAAAACATTCAGAACTGCAGGGCTGCATGATTACAATCTCTATTGGTTCTGGTTTAAAGTGAAATCAATTAATTGCAAACACAACTAAAGTAACTTGACAGTAGTTGGCTAAATAGAAAAACATTTTGTGGTATTATTATTTTATCAACAACCCAACTTTGGCCTATCACACCTATGACACTTTTATTTTCCTTCTATAAATCATGCCACAAAGGTTAAAAAATTAAATAACGACCTAGGCCTTTTATTACAATCAAAATAGGTAAGAATGTGACTTTGCAGAGATTAAATAAAACAGCTTTCTCTTCATGGTTCACATTTATTGAATACCAAATATAATAAGGGAGAAAAAAATCACAAGTAGATGTCACAGGTATATTTATATTTAAGGTACCTAATAAATTAACAAAGAAGGAGAATAAGTGTATAAATATCTTATATAAATGTATAGGCATATTTACTTATCTATTTACATGTATTTACATGCTAGATTTCCGCACCAATGCCCTGGACAGAACTTTAATCCCCTTATGACCTCCAAAATTTACACTGCCTATCCCCAAACCTCACCTTCTTCTTCTGTCTTATTCATCAATTACCAATATCTACTCAGTAAATGATTGGTCCCCGTCTCCAATTGCATTCAGATCACATGCCAATCACATCCACTAAACATTTATGAAATTGGCATTCTTCCCTCAAGCCCTTAGAACCATGAACCCAGCTCAAGCCCAAGTGATGTTTTGCCCCAGCCATAGCAGGAGCCACCTTTTATGTTCCCAGCCTTCAATCTTGCCACTTACATATTTATTCTCCATTCAGCCCCTAGAATCTGATCTTGTCACATAATTGCTTGGAATGCTTCATGGTTTGAGGATGAACACAAAGTTCTCAACCTGGTCCTCACCAGGTCCCCAGAACCTGAACCTTATTTATCTCCAGGCTCATGTCTTGTCACTGAACTATTTAATCATCCCTTCATCACCCATACCATGGGATTCCTTGTGTCAGTGTCTCTGTTCCTGCTATTCCTCTCTGCCTGAAATGCTCTTCCTATTCCTCTCTCCACCCCACATTCATTCTTTAAGACTCAGTTTACATCAAATTTTTCACCCCAGAAAAGGTTAGGTTCTGCTTTTTGTCGCTCCCATAAAATCCTGAGCATAATGCTAATCATGGCACTCACTACACATTTTCCCTGATAATCTACGTAAATATTTGCTTCCTCTACTCTAATTGGAACTATTTTAATCTAAATTCCTTGGGAGAAGGTTCTTATTTATATTATTTATCTATGTTAGTGTCTTCAGTATACCGAGAACATAGTACTGTAGATACCCACAAAAGTTTTGTTAAATGAGTGAGTGAATGAGTGAGTGAATGAATGAATGAATGCTTTTCTCTAGAACAATTAATACTGAAAAACAGATGTGAGCACAGTGGAGAAAATGCCATTCCTAAAAATTCAAGAATGAGAGTGACAGATGAGCCCAAGGAGTTTCACAATTATGGAAAGTCACATTCAGACGGTGAAAGTAGAAGTGCTGGCTGTGGAAGGTGAAGACTCCAAGAGGAGCAACACAGAGGTGAGGAGATGGTGCCAGCAAGAGAAGAAGGCTATGTGGTGCACAGTCGATGTGAATCTTCTTCACACCTTCTCAGAGCTTTAGTACAGTTCACACATGCTACGTGTTCTTGGATCCCTTGTGAAAAACAGCTCAATTCCTCTACAGCTTTACACCCAGACTTGAGGTCCAGCAGAAGGTGAAAACATATAAGATGGATACAGAGGTCTGGAGGCAGACAGTGGCATAAAGGTGTCAGGTGTGGCCCTAACATAGAGGTCGTGGCAAAAGTTAATCACATTTCCAAGGGCCAAGAAATCACTCGTCAATAGAAATATGACAGGAGAGGATGAAGCGGGAGCGGGAAGCTAGGTGAAAGAGGTTTTCATATATCAACAGCAATGTCACCTGGCAACAATTTTTGATTAGTTAGGAATGTACTAATTATTCCCTACTTTTTTTTTTTTTTTTTTTTTTTTTTTTGAGACGGTGTCTCGCTTTGTAGTCCAGGCGATCTCGGCTCACTGCAAACTCTGCCTCCCGGGTTCATACCATTCTCCTGCCTCAGCCTCCCGAGCAGCTGGGACTAGAGACGCCCGCCACCATGTCCGGCTAATTTTTTGTATTTTTTAGTAGCGATGGAGTTTCACACCGTGTTAGTCAGGATGGTCTCACTCTCCTGACCTTGTGATCCACTGGCCTCGGCCTCCCGAAGTGCTGAGATTACAGGTATGAGCCACTGCGCCCGGCCAATTATTCTCTACTTTTAAAATAAATTATAATGGTGCTGAAAGAATAAAAAAATTAAAGGAAAGGGTTCAGTGAGACGTGATCATGCAACTGCACTCCAGCCTGTTCAACAGACAGCAAACAGAGTTATCATTCAAAATGCTTCCCATGGCCAGAGGCAGTAGCTCCTACCTGTAATACTTGTAATGTCAGCATTTTGGGAGGCCAAGGCAGGAAGATCACTTGAGTACAGGAATTTGAGACCAGCCTGGGCAACGTGGCAAAACCTCATCTCTACAAAAAATACAAAAATTAGTTGGGTGTTGTGGCACATGCCTGTAGTCCCAGCTACTTGAGAGGCTAAGGTGGGAGGATCACCTGAGCCAGGAGAGGTCAAGGTTGCAGTGAGCCATGATGGTGCCACTGGCACTCCAGACTGGGTAACAGAGTGAGACCCTATCTCAAAAAAAAAATTAGACCAAAAAACAAAAACCAAAAAAGCCAAAATGCATTCAAGTACCATAAGTGAAAAAAGTGAGCTTCTTAGCAGCCAATATGCAAAGGGAACATAATCTCTTACACAGTTTGGAATTACTCAGAAAACATGGACTGTCTTCGATCCTAAAGCATCACATAGAAAAGTTCCCTGGGTCTCACTGGGACAAAAACATTGAACAATAGCTTTACCAGAATGTTCTGTGAATATGGTATGATATCAAGAGTAATAAAGTTATTTTGGAAAAAAATAACTTTAGAATAAACACCTAAAAGTCTGCTGTTTTTGACCATAATTGCACATGAATGTATTGTTTTATATAAGCCACAAAGAATTGTCTTTTTTACATCACATTTTACAACTTACATTGCAAACCTCACTTCAGCCTTGAGGTACAATTATCAATAAAAGAAACGTGTCTTATTTTTAAAACTTTTTATTATTCATATCCTTGGCGATTTTCAGACAATAATTAACATGTGGTTAGCATCACCTTAATGGAGGAGGTACCTTATACTTCAAGCAACCCTCACCAAAAGAACAGATAATACATATGTATTGATACAGCATTACAAATTGATGATAATTCAAAAAGGCACCATGGAGCTTGTATTTGAGAAGGAATTTTCCCTTTGCATATTGAAGGGGGTTCTGGTGGTGTTTTCTTTGTCCCCAGCCGACTTCACGAAATGTTTCTACTTTGCACCCTTTGGGTTCAGTTGTTCAACCAGTTACAATTAGTTAGATTAGTAACTGGTTGAACAACTGTAATCAAAGAGCACAGATTGACTTGTTGTGGTCTACTAGACAGAGATTTGCTAGTGGTGTTCAGCAGGGCTCTGTCTGTCCTCTTCAATGTGTGCATGAATGACTTGAAGCGAGATATATACATTCAAGAAAAATTCATTAAACATTGAATCATTATCTAATATTTGCCTGCTATTATGACAGGTCCTGAGGGTACCAAGAAAATATCAGTTAAATGGCTCTGATGCAAAGCTGGGGAGAAGGAGAAGGAGTCAGAGGTAGAGGCAGAGACAGTAAAAGAAAGGGGGGAGAGAAAGAGAAAGTGAGGGAGAGAAAGGGAGGGAGGCCATGTTACACAAGAGGAAATGTAACACATGACCTCTAGCTGGAAAAATTTGAATAAAAAAATAATTCAAGGACTGTGAGGGAGGTAACCCTTACAATTATTAGAATGAACATTTACTCATTGTCAATACTATGGAGCACCTATTTGGGAACTCACCTTCATTTATGTCACACAATATTATGTAGGTGACAAGCTAACAAGGGTTATTTAACAATATAAACAAAAACACAAATTCCCTACTTTATTAAACTGAAAGCAGAGGAATCTCATCTCCTCAAAGCCCAGGCCATGCCCTGATATTAGTAAGGATATCAGGTGAAACTCCTTCTTTCAACATTTATTGTAATTAGTGAAAACATGCTTAATGGGACACCATCATATACAATGATGACACTATTTCTCAAATCACTAATATTTCTGCCATGGACCAATTTCTGTATCAGGGGACACCTTGTCATTTCATCATCCAAATTTTAAGGATTCTTTTTTCAATTCTCCAGCACTGACTGAGAATTTAAGTGTTGCCAGCATTGTGCTGGAAACTGGATAGAAACAGGAGATAACACACTTGAGTTCCTACTCTCAGAGAATCCACTTACTGGATTGCTTTGCTATAATTCATGAATCCAGTGAGATTAACTGGTATTTTCTGCTGTTCAGAAAACTATTTTTTCCCCTTTGTGTATGGATCAGCAATAAACAATTACATCGAGATTGTGTGGTGTCCATGAACAAGGCATTCAGTGGGATCCAAGTCTAGACTCGAATGGTGTCTCTCACATTTTTGACTAAGAGACAGTGTAGACATCAAAGTTTCATAATCCAACATACATACAAAATGGAAAAATGGAACCAGAATACTTTAAAATGTTTCCTTTGAAATATGTGTATGTTTCTATCCAGTTTATTTTAGTTCTCTAAAACTCTGTAATACTGAATACTCCAACCACCAGTATTAGTCAAAGCTGTTTAAAACCAGCCTTCCCTTATTTACAAAAGGCAGATTTTACAAGACAGCTATCAAGGATAAACACAAAAAGAAATGAAAACTTTTCCACATCTAGCAATTCTCCAGAGTAAACTGGCTGTATATTGAACACAGCTGTTTCTGTGAGAGATTTTTCTTTTTTTGGAATTTAATATGGACTGTGCTCCTGTGGCATGAATATAGTAAATGAAAGATTGTTCCAGGCCTGAGAAGAAGAGAGGCCAGAAACAATTGTTCCCCCAGGTCCTCCGCTTCTTTAATAACCAAGTTGTCTGGAACCTCCTTGAGTAAAAGCCCACTATCTTTCATGTCAATTACACACAAACAGAATGTTCTAGGACTTTTCTTGTCACCCTCCCTAAACTGAGGAAGACACAAACCCAGCAGGAAGGCAATCGTAAAGATAAATTTAAAAGTAAGAAGGCAAGCCTGAAATGCGAACATAGGAAAGAGCCTCTTATTCCTTACACTTCTCACTTTTCATTGACCATTGAAAGTTGTTTCTTACCAAATTGAATTCTTTGAAAAGAGAAATCATGACAATTTTCCCCAGGCTATGGTAAATACATTTTCTTCCACATTCAGTTTTTGTTTCATAACAATCCTAATAAAATTAGATGCTTTTAGCACCTTAAATTAAGAAGACTTTCCTGCTAATTTGCCCAGAACCTATCTGGGTTACTAATATTAATAGTTCCATTTTATCAGGTACTTAACTTTGTGCCAGGAATTGTACACAGCACTCTATACACATTATGGTATTTATTCTTCCCAATAGTTTGAGGGAATCACGCTTGAAATAGTAATCCATTGATCACTACTTACTTTGATCTCTACTTATAGTTTTGTGGGATCAACTATGCAAAGTGGTGGATTATAGCACAATGTTAAAGGGCAGTGCCCTGGAGTTAGATGGTCTATATTTGAATCCTACCTGCAAGAAGTTGGGCAAAGTACAAAACGAATATAGTAGTGCTACCAACCTCAAAATATAATTCTGGAGATTAAATTAGATTTAATTTGATTTAATATGATTGTTTGGTCCATCTCTAGACTTGTACCTTGACCACTAGTACTCTTTCGGAGATTTTTTGATGTTTTCAAGAATGGCAAAAATGAAATTCTATACATACCCTAATATCCCCAAAGGCGTTAGTGCCCTGGGGATTTGCCAGGTGGGCTGCTAGGTTCCATTTATTTGGTTATGGATGATGTTCTTCACCCAAGTTAATCCTTTCACAAAAGCCCATTTTTGTTCTTTTTCCTGCAGCTTCCCTTAGAAGGTGTGGCCAGTGAGGATTTCAGGGTCACTTGTCCCCAGGTGGTATGGGAGTTTTAGCTCAGGAAGTGACTGGGTTGGATGTGGGGGCCAATGAAGACCTTTTCAGCCACTAGCTTAAGGCTAACCCAGCATATATATCCACCTTCTTGAACAACACTGGGAATTTGAGTAATTAAATGCTAGGATATCAGACATGATGTGATTAAATCAAAGGGCTGAAACAACAGAAATCTGACATTCTGTGCTCAAATTATAAGGTTATCAAATATGAAAACTAGAAATCTCTCTCCTCTAGGCAAGAATGAGAACATAAGTCTACCCAAATGTGGTCTACAGAGGTTTCAGGTTTAGCATCTTGCTTAAAGATGATGCATCATGGTTTAGCGAGAAATGAATTCTAGAATGTACCACTTGCTTATAGGACATAATCCATATTCATAGAGATATTTTCAATTTGGTAGAGCTAGTGGTAGGGTAGAACGAACATAAAACTGACTATAAGGAACTATAAATCCTTTTCCTAGCTCCCTCTCCTTATGCACACATATATACATATTTGATAAAAGAATGGCCCTGAATAAATATTACAACGGTTTTCTTAAAACCTAAAGAAAATGGTATGTATATCAGTGATGATCAATTGTTTTTGATTATGGACAACAAAACCAAATTAGAGTAATCATAAGGCAAAATTTCAAATGAAATGGGTAATATGGACATAGCATCTGGCAAGGTTTTATAGCAGAACATCAGCAAGACAGCAGAAACCTAATGTATGAAGTAACCTCTCAACTTTGTTAGAGAATTTCTTTTATATTTCTTGATAAAATAGTTTTTGCTGCAGTTAGTAACATCATTTTAAAAACTGTACGTCTTATCTGTACACAGAAGTGAAGCATAACTAACCAGAGATTTCAATAAAAATACCTTCAAGTAAAAATGACATAGTATGTGTTCAGAGATAGCAAATGGAAAAACAGTGGATTGATTTTTACAACTCTTTGTGAATTAATTCTTCAATGAAACAAACACGTATTGAATTACTGTTTTCCTTGGCACTGAAGGGAATAAAAAATGAGAAAATACAGTCTCTGCCTTTATGGTGCTCTCAGTCTTGTGAAAACTCATCCATAAGATGGTCACATGCATATGTTGGTCTACTTGCAGGCCTTAACAAATTATGGCCCTCAGGCCACATCTAGCCCATGGTCTGTTTTTGAAATAAGATACTTTTTAGGTTTTTATTTTTTGTTTGTTTGTTTTTAGTTCTGGGGTAGATGCGCAGGATGCACAGTTTTGTTACCTAGGTAGATGTGTGACATAGTGGTTGTTGCACCTATTAACCCATCACCTAGGTATTAAGACCAGCATGCATTAGCTATTTTTCCTAATACTTTCCCTCACTCAACCCCACTCCCCGGCAGGCCCCAGTGTGTGTTGTTCCCCTCCCTGTGTCCATGTGATCTCACTGATCAGCTCCCACTTATAAGTGAGAACATTCATCCATGTCCCTGCAAAGGACATTATTTCATTCCTTTTTATGGCTGCATAGCATCCCATGGTGTGTATGTACCACATTTTCTTCATCCAGTCTATCATTGATGGGCATTTGGGTTGATTTCATGCCTTGCTATTGTGAACAGTGCTACAATGAACATACCTGTGTATGTATCATTGTAATAGAATGATTTATATTCCTTTGGGTATATACCCAGTATGTGATTGTTGGGTCAAATCCTATTTCTGGTTCTAGATCTGTGAGGAATCGCCATACAGTCAGCCACAATGGTTGAACAATTTACATTCCCAACAGCAGTGTAAAAGCTTTCCTATTTCTCCACAACCTCACCAGCATCTGTTGTTTCTTGACCTTTTAATAATGGCCATTCTGACTGGTGTGAGATGATATCTCATTGTGGTTTTGATTTGCATTTCTCAAATGATCAGTGATGGTGAGCTTTTTTTTTTTCATGTTTGTTGGCTGCATGAATGTCTTCTTTAGAGAAGTGTCTGTTCATGTCCTTTCAAACAAACCCTACAGCTAGCAGAAGACAAGATCAGAACAGACCTGAAGGAGACAGAGACATGAAAATCCCTTCAAAAAATCAAGGAATACAGGAGCTGATTTTTTGAAAAAAATTAATGAAATAGACCACTAGCTAGACTAATAAAGACGAAAGAGAAGAATCAAACAGACATAATAAAAAATGATAAAAGGGATATCACCACTGATCCTACAGAAATACAAACAACCATCAAAGAATACGTTAAACAGCTTTATGCAAATAAACTAGAAAATCTAGAAGAAATGGATATATTCCTGGACACACACACCCTCCCAAGACTGAACCAGGAAGAGGCTGAATCCCTAAATAGGCTAATAACAAGTTCTGAAATTGAGGCAGTAATAAATAGCCTACCAACCAAAAAAAGCCCAGGACCACACAGATTTACAGCTGAATTCTACCAGAAATACAAAGAGGAACTGATACCATTCCTTCTGAAATTATTCCAAACAATTGAAAAGGAGGGGCTCCTCCCTAACTCATTTTATAAGGCCAGAATCATCCTGATACCAAATCCTGGCAGAGACACGACAAAAGAAAACTTCAGGCCAATATCCCTGATGAACATCAATGCAAAAATTCTCAATAAATACTGGCAAACCAAATCCAGCAGCACATCAAAAAGTTTATCCATGACAATCAAGTTGGCTTCATTCCTGGGATGCAAGGCTGGTTCAACATATGTAAATCAATAAACATAATTCATTGCATAAACAGATCTAAAGACAAAAAGCACACGATTATCTCAATAGATGCAGAAAAGGCCTTTGATAAAATTCAACATCCCTTCATGTTAGTAATTCTCAACAAACTAGGTATTGAAGAAACATACCGCAAAATAATAAGAGCCATTTATGAAAAACCCACAACCAATACCATACTGAATGGGCAAAAGCTGAAAGCATTCCCCTTGAAAACTGGCACAAGACAAGGATGCTGTCTGTCACCACTCCTATTCAACATAGTTTTGGAAGTTCTGGCCAGGGCAATCAGGCAAGAGAAAGAGAGAAAGAGATAGAGCGTATTTAAATAGGAAGGGAGGAAGTCAAAATGTCTTTGCAGATGACATGATCCTATATCTAGAAAGCCCCATCATCTCAGCCCAGAAACTTCTTAAACTGATAAACAACTTCAGCAAAGTTTCAGGATAAAAAATCAACGTGCAGAAGTCACAAGCCTTCCTATACACCAACAGAAGGCAAGCAGAGAGCCAAATCATGAATGAATTTCCATTCACAATTGCTACAAAAGGGAATAAAATACCTAGGAATACAGTTAACAAGGGAAGTGAAGGACCTCTTCAAGGAGAACTACAAATCTCTGCTCAAGGAAATCAGAGAGGACACAAACAAATGGAAAAATATTCCATGCTCATGGACAGAAGAATCAATATCATGAAAATGGCCATACTGCCCGAAGTAATTGATAGATTCAGTGATATTTCCATTAAACTACCACTGACATTTTTCAAAGAATTATAAAAAACTATTTTAAAATTTATATGGAACTAAAAAAGAGCTGTATAACCAAGACAATCCTAAGTGAAAAGAACAAAGCTAGAGGCATCACCCTACTGGACTTCAAACTATACTACAAGACTACAATAACCAAAACATCATGGTACTGGTACAGAAACAGACACACAGACCAATGAAACAGAATAGAGAACTCAGAAATAAGATTGTATATCTACAACCATCTGATCTTTGACAAACCTGACCAAAATAAGCAATGGGGAAAAAATTCCCTATTTAATAAATGGTGCTGGGAGAACTGGCTATCCATTTGCAGAAAATTGAAACCACACATCTTCCTCACACCTCATACAAAAATTAACTCAAGATGGATTAAAGACTTAAATGTAAAACCCAAAACTACAAAAACCCTAGAAGAAAATCTAGGCAATACCGTTCAGAACACAGGCACAGGCAAAGATCTAATGATGAAACCGCCAAAAGCAATTGCAACAAAAGCTAAATTTGACAAATTGGATCTAATTAAACTAAGGAGCTTCTGCACAGCAAAAGAAACTATCTCAGAATGAAAAGGCAACCTACAGAGTGGGAGAAAATCTTTGCAATTTATCCATGTGACAAAGATCTAACATCAAGAATCTACAAGGAACTCAAATCTACATGAAATAAGATTTCATCGGAACACAGCTGCACATAGTTTTCATATTATCTATGGGTGCTTTTCTGATATGATAGCACATTTGAGAATTAGGATGCAATCTTTATGGCCCCAAAGCCTAAAATATTTACCAGTCTTTCCCTTTTAAAAAATCCAACCTATGGTCTCATGAATAACAGCATTTATTAGTTTAAATTAGACATCATTTTCAAATGGGAATTATCATATCATTATGATTACCCAGCCTGAGACCCTAGTGAAAAATACAAAATGTTGGACGTTCATTTAACCAATATGGTTTGTTATATAAAGTATAATGTATTAATAAATAGCTTATTATTGAAGAACAAAGCTACTTTACACATGTTGGTATAAAAAGCTATCTAGAAGAATTTATATGTGAGAAAAACAAGGTATACACAGAGTTTGTATTTATGTACAGAAAAAAACAGTTATCCATATATATGTATATTTCTATTATATTATTTGTATCCATTGACTATTTCTAGAAAGTTACATAAAACTTGGTACAATCTTTCTCCTAGAGAGGGAACTACTAGAATTTTTTTCATTGTACTAGACATTTGTATCATTTTGTTAGATAACCTAAAATCTATCTTAAAGTATTTCAGCACAAATAGTATAGTGTGTTTTTGTGTATGCACGTGCACTGATGCACATGTGTGAGAAAGAAAGAGACAGAGATAGAGAAAGTGGGTCAAAGAGAGAGAGTGAGTTTCATTCATCATCTCAGGGGCATTCTTTGAAACCTGAAGTACCATAATATGGAGTCCATGCTCCAAACGTAACTATTTACAAGAGTATCAACCATTGTTATCTTGAGCTGAACAAAAAGATTCATCAATTTACATGATGGATGTTAAAAAATCATTTTCGTAGGTGAATTGAGAGGTATTCAAGAATTATGATTTGATTTAAAAAATGTCCTTTTATGACTGATGAGCAGAAAGACAGAAATCTGAATGGTGTCCTAAGCCTGGGGCTCCGATGGGATCTTGTGTGTTGTCACCTTAAGTGGAATCTGTCATCGAATTCAGAGTAGAGAGGCAGCAATTTCTGTCTCAAGGACATTGTCACCTCTTCCTGATGTGGAACTTCCATGTAAGATGCTTATCACAATGTCTAAGGGACAGAAAGCTGGGAGTCTATGGAGCTTATAAGAATAGGCTCCATGACAGTTTGTGGCTCCTTGGTAACAAAAGCTTGCTGGTCAACAAAATTCAGTCCAAAACATGCTTTCATTACTACATTAGACATAATGGCTTGGTTGTGGGAGAGGATACAATTAATGTAGACTATGATATTCACCAAAAAGAATCTGATAACCTTGAAGGGTCAAATTAGCTATGTCAATTCATGATGACTAATTTAAAAATAAATTGTTAATTTTGATAAAAGAGGTATTACCTAAGCTTCAATTAATAAATGTTCCACTTCTACTTAGGACGTGAAAGTCACCCTGAGTTTATGTTAATAGCATTGGCTCAAAAGTCTTAATTTCTCATCTGATTTTTTATTTAAATCAAGGATATCCCCTCCTCCAACCCAAATATATTTTCAGCAACACTCATGCCAAGCCTTATCTGGTGTTAAGAAGCTGTGAATTTGATAGTAGAATCAAAACATTTTAGACTTAAAAAGTGCTTTCAAGAGCATCTATTTCTTCTACCCACTCAACTCATGGTTTTGTACTTGAGGAAATGGAGTTCCATGGAAGTAAAGGAACTTGACTAAAATGATCAAGCTAGAGACTGAACCAGGATCAGAGCCCTTTCCCCTGCAACCCAGGAAAAAGAATTCATGTTGAAGAAATGAGGAAAAATGTTTAATACTTTCAGCTAAGCATAAAATTCCTAAGAACTCTTCTCTATAAACAGAAAATCTAAACTCTCCAAAAGAATCGCATCCCCTTCGCTGTAACAAAGTCTCTGAAGTTATTTCACAGCTGAAAGTCAACTAACACCGATTCCTGGATGGTTTTACTAAAATAGAATTTTCTGAAATGCAAACCCACCTCCCAAGGAAGGTGGATTTGAAAGAGGAAAGGGGCTAGTGGCGCCAATAACTTGCTACCTTGCTGAGAAGCTTCCAGATAGCAAGAAACACAGCAGGGAGTAGCAAGAAACAGAAGTTACAGATGAAGCAGCTCTTTAGCCATGAACTTGTTTCTGACAGCTCTTGTTGAAAAACCTGAGGACAGCTGAACAGAAATGTTAGTCCAGAGGCGGCCTCAGGGCTCAAGTGCTCAAGGCTCTCATCTAAGTGTAAATATTCCAACTTCCTCTCATACTTCTTCTACTGAGTGGAGGAGGAGACCAAAGGGAATAGACGATTTGAAGGCAGTTGCTAAATGAGAATTGCTGGGTGGTATGCAGAAAATAGCATGGTTAGCTTAGATCCAAACACCATTTTTTAAAAATAAAGGAAGTAATAACCATTAGTGTAATGTGAATACAAATCCCAAGTCTCCATTACTTTAGACAGAACTCTGCAGGAGACCACGGAAGGAAAATCTGGGGGAAAAGAAGTTTCCAATCAATTGCATCAGGTTTAACTGATTCCCTTCAGTGGGCACAGCATCATATTGAGAGCTTTGGGGATTATTAGGGAAAGAGAGGACATGCTTTCTTTCCTTGAGAGCTTCTGATTCTGGGTGAACCATGGTGACTATGTGCATCTGAATATGCTACAAGCATATAAACAATTGTACAACGAAGCAGAACTATGCTGGCGCAGTGCCCAGGGAAGTGGGAAGAATTCAAGTCAGGACCTTGAGTCAGGGATGAAACAGGAATGGTTTTATGAAGAAGTCAATTTTTCAGCTGAGTTTTATACATGAAAGGGGATCTCGTTTAGCCGAAAGTACAGGAAGGGCCTGTACTTAGCATGAGAGGCAGGAAAGCAAGAAAGTCTTTATATAAAATATGGTAAAAGAATCAACAAGGCCGGGCGCGGTGGCTCAAGCCTGTAATCCCAGCACTTTGGGAGGCCGAGACGGGCGGATCACGAGGTCAGGAGATCGAGATCATCCTGGCCAACACGGTGAAACTCCGTCTCTACTAAAAAAAATACAAAAAACCAGCCGGGCGAGGTGGCGGGCGCCTGTAGTCGCGGGAGGCTGAGGCAGGAGAATGGCCTAAACCCGGGAGGCGGAGTTTGCGGTGAGCTGATATCCGGCCATTGCACTCCAGCCTGGGCGACAGAGCGAGACTCCATCTCAAAAAAAAAAAAAAGAATCAACAAAAGCTTGTGAAACCTACATTCATATACACAACTCATTCTTTATCCAAAATGTAATGTGGAGATTCATGAAGATGGCAGAACTCCAGTATTCGGCACATTAATAATGCGATGAGCATGTCTATGGCACTCTAATCCCTTAAAGTTTCATTTGCAAAATAATTATCCTTATTCTCATAACAGGGAAAAGAAAATCCTAGGCTACAGTAACAAAATATTTAACTTAATGTCAATGCTAAAAATAAAATAGTAAGAAACACTCTGATATTATATTTCACAGTTATCAGGACTGGGATTATAAATCCTATAAATGTCATATCCTGATTAACCTTTTAGGAGGAAAAATACTCCATTTGTGTAGTTCTAACACTGGTTTTGAGATGAAGCAAAATTTCTCATCAATATTTCTATTCTGACTGTTTGGATATTTAAAAGTCATATAACCTAATTTCAATTAGGTTATAAAGAAAAGGGTTAACCAATAGCTACCACCTAAGGAGCACTGACTGAACCAGGCATACGGTAGGAATTTTACATGGTTTTATATGTGATACTAACAGTAGCCCAAAAAGATACCATAACTCCATGTATGTTTTACAGAGAAATGAAGATGTAGAAGGTTGAATGAATGTGCCCTTGCTCCCAAGGCAGGCACTCCAGACCTGAGCATATTAACCAGTTTGACATTCACTTCTTAGAAGGTTCTCTATTGTTTTCTCTAGTAGGAACTGCAGAGGAAAAGACACAAATTCCATTCTGCTTTACTTCTGCAGTAAGTATGGAAATGTATCTCACATTATTTCTTATTGGTGTCTTTTCAATTTTCCTATGTCTTCAGAGAATTCTTATCACTACATTGGGAAAATTTTCTGTATGCTGACATATCACACTTCCATGGAATTGTTGTTGATATAAGACCATTATTTTGTCCCAAGAGTTCTCGTAATTGCCCTTAGTATCACCCCTTAGGCCTCTTTCCACTGTAGTATTTATCTTCTAATATGTAATTAGATATTTATCTAATATGTAATATCTAGTATTTATTAATTAGATTATTAGTTAGTTAATTAATCTAATTAATTAGATATCTAATATGTAATATGTAGTTAATTAGATATCTAATATGTAATATGATATCTAATATGTAATATGTAGTATTAATTAGATATCTAATATGTAATATGTAGTATTTATCTTCTAATATCTAATATATAACTAATATGTCCATTCATTTATTTAGCCAGGCTGTAAATACTCCTCTGTTGCATAATCTTTCATCATACTTTCTTCTGCTCTCTCCACTCCCTTCAAATTGTCTGCATATTTTTTATCCACTAGGATTGACTTTCTGTGGTTGAGGCTCTGCCTAAAAGCTAGTTGGGAATTCATCATTTGCTACAACTTCCGAGCTTTTGCCTAATACAAGATCTGCTCTTTACACCTTCATCATTGCCAATGCCAAACTATTCTAGCGATTTTTAATTGGTAGCATATTATGAATACACTATGCATTTTCTTTTGTATATTATGATATATTACTTCTTGTTGGCATCTCAACCAGAAAGAAATGGTTGAGGAAAATGCTTATAAAGCTTATATAATGTTCAGGTCTTATTCATTAGCAACTCTCATGAAGTTTTCTTTGGTAAAGAAAGGGAAACAGCCCAATGACATTTGTGTATATTTGTGGATTTTACTTATCCATTTACTTTTTCATTAGCTCTCATATTTGACTACAATTTCCCTTGCCAATTACATTATAAAAATCAAGTATATTTCCTTCAGACTTTTTCAAAGATGTCCCCAGTGACTTTTAATTTGACTTCTGATGCATGGACCTGCATTGACAATATTTAAATAGAATATTAATACAAACTGATGCTTCTTTTCTACTCCTTTTAGAGTATATAAATTGATATCAGAAGGCTAAAATAACAAGAAACAAAGTTATCCTAGAGCAGGCCATAAGTAAGGAATTATAACTTCTCATAAACTTCAGCTCCATATCACTCTACCATATTCATTACCTTCCCATAGTCTCATAATATTTTTCTAACCTTATGGTCTAAATGATCTCATTCCATCTGTCTATTCATTTGTGTCTCTCTCTCCCTCTGCAAATCAGAGAACTACATTATACAAATATATGAATAAAGGTTAGTATTATTCATATATATATATATATATATATATATATATATTTAAGTTGTTTTATTCTAAGTTCTTTATATTGCTCATTAAACTCCCACCATTGTTACCACAGATTTATAACAGATTTATTAGTCCACTGAATTTACCCAACATTGTTGCCAGAGATTTACAACAGAGTTATTAGTCTACTGAATCTATCCTGCCAAAAAAATGTGCTGATACAGATTCTGTCCAATGAGCATAAAGCTATTTTTAAAAATATAATAATTATAATAATAGCATTATAATGTACATGCTATAGAGTTGTTAATAGGATAAGTTGAACTTGCAAAACACCCTACCCAAAATTAATTTCATAATTACTGAAACTAGAAGGCAAAGGTTCTAAGCAGGGGCCCAAGATTTATGCTTCAAGAATAATAACATTGGTGGACAAGGTTGCCACATTTCAGAGACATGGTACTCATATCCTATATTTAAAGTTATAATTATTATAATGAAATAAGGATGACAACTGTTTAAAGAATTTTTGAGTGAATAGTTCAGTATAAATGTTTTACTATAACACTGGCATATTTAATGATTAAAGTTACTTATCTAAGAATTTAAATTTCAAATGCTTTGGCATGGACATTGTCATTCTGAGGTTTTAGGAATCTGACAGCATTAAAGCAAAGTTATAACAGTACTGTTCAAACTGGATGCAAGAACTCACAGGAAAAAAAAAAAAAACAACAAATGAACATTTGAGAAGATAGGCAACTTTGCCAGCAATTAGGAAAAAAAGTAAATAATTAAAACAATAGTGACAGGCATATCTCATCTAACAAACAGGCAAAAATTTTAAAAATCTAATGTAAGGAAAATGGATGTGCTGTGGTCAATAGGCTGAGGCAGACATCTGGTCCAGCATGACTCAGCGAGTTTGGAGCGCAGGTGCACAACTCCACACATTATGTAACCATGCCACATAAGGTGCATTAGGTGATCACCTATGTGAGCTTGTGCCTGGCTCAGAGCCACTGTTGTCTGTATAACTGCTGGACTGACACTGTACCTATGGTTTGCACTCATGGCTCACACCCAGAGAGACAGTAAAGGCATGTTGAAACTGTCCATGATTACTCTAGTGTTTTCCCAGCTACCCACCACTCACTGACCAACTCCCCTTGGACCTCAGTTAGAACCTGACAATTGGCATCACAAACAGGATCCAGAGGTGGGTGAGCCTTTGGTCCCTGCTGATTCTGGGGTGGCCATGTGGCTGCAACATGGGTTGTGGTACTGGTCACAGCTGTGCTGCAAGGATGAACTCTGGTGGAAACCTGGAGGGCAGTAGATGGGTCCCCCACGAGCATGGAGAAAGCATTGAAGCAGCTGGAAGCACAGAGCACTGACAAGGAATGACCCTTTGACAGCAGAGATTGGTGGATGTTTTTTCTGTGCTACAAGAAGTACACATCCAGTCCCTGAGGGGATGCAGCACAGGAAAGGGCCCTTTGGGCACAGGCAGGGTGCCTGGAGGCCCAGTTATACAGCTTAGAAAAACAGTTAGAAGCTGCCATGAATGGGGATCTCCAGGTGCACGTGGGGTGCCTGGAAGCCTGGCGATAGAGGCTGGAAGAGGAGTTAGAGGCTGTTGTGAATGCAGGCCTGGGTCCCTCATCTCAGCCAGAGACCCTCACTTGGTCTGGGTCTGCACCGTAGAAAAGGGGAAGATGCCTCACCTGCAGGGCCTCCCCACCACGGGAGAAAAGGGGGCACCGATGAGTCACCCGCTCACAGATGTGGATAGATTTGATTTTGGGTTGACCGAGAGAAAATCGATAAGCAGTCCAATGAAGTACTCTTAACTTTGTGGAGACAATTGTTTCAAGAGCAGCAATTCCAGGAAATGCAGAAGGGGAAGAAGGACATTACTGCATGACCCGGTCCCACCCAAGTGCTTCAACTCAAAGACTACTTGCTGCAGCCAGGTAGAAATGTTGAGCCTTTTCTGTTTGATTAGGGAACTGGCTGGGGTGCCTGGCTTGGGGGGACACCAGACAAACAGAGGCCACAAGTGAAATTAGCGATCAACTGGTCTTCCACCAACATAGAGTGCTGGCACTGGTAAACACCAGTGCTGATACATTCTGGGGGTGGATGTTTTACATGGCCTGACAGCCGTCCCATCTATCACAGATTTGATGGACTGCTTGATGATGGAATTTGGACAGTGCCACTGTGTGGTGAACTTGACTAATGCATTTTCAATTAACATTGCTCTAGAAAGCCAGGCAGAGTTTGCTTTCATGGGAAGGTGACAATGGACTTTCATAGTGTTGTTGCAGGGCTATATGCATAGCCCCATTATATGTCATGGTCTTATTGATAATATTATGCTAACCTCTAATTCTCTTGCAGATTTAGAAGCGGCAACACTCCTCTTGTCTAGAATTAAAAGAGTGTGGCTGAGACTGCCTTCCTGGCAGCTAAATGGGTTATTCAGCAGGCACAAGCCCTACAGGTAGTTGACCAAGGGTGCCCATTTGAGTTGGATGTGCATGTGACCACAGATGGTTGTGGCTGGGGCCTGTGGCAGAGCACAGAGTGCTTGAGAACACCAGTAGGCTTTTGGTCCCAACTATGGAAAGGAGCTGAGCTCCATTATTCACTGATAGAGAAGCAGTTAGTAAATGCCTATGCTGCCCTTCAGGCTCATGAGAGCGTCGCAGGACAGGCTAAAGTTGTCATGTAAATGAGTTACCTGATAGCAGGATGGGTGCATTCATGGATATGACCCCCCCCTGGACTGGGACAGTGCAGACATCCACTTTAGCAAAGTGGGGCGCCTACTTGGAGCAGCAGAGTACACTGAGTACAAGTCCCTTAGCAGCAGAGTTGCAAGAGGTCTTTAGACCTGCAGTCCTAATGGAAGATAAGGCCATGGGGCCTAAGGACCTGGGGCCTGAAGCACCCCTGGATGCTGAGCCTCCACCATTTAAGGAAGGGCATCCCCCTATTCCCAATGGGGCATGGTACACAGATGTGTCTAGCTGGGGTGCTGCTACTGCCTGGACTGCTGTCACAGTCCAGCCTCGTACTGACTCCATATGGTTTCATACCAGATATGGACAAAGTAGTCAACGGGCTGAACTCAGAGTAATATGAATGGTGATTATCAAGGAGGTGACACCTATGATAATCTGACCCAATAGCTGTGTGGTCTATTGAGGCTTAACCTTGTGGCTAACTACCTGGAAAATACAGAAGTGGCTAATTGGCCACTGGCCCATGTTGGGCTAGGCCATATGGCAAGACCTATGGAGGAAGGATGACCTCCTCTGACCAGGTGTGGAAATGAACGGTAACCGGTTGTTGCATGCCCCAATGCCCCTAAAGGGAGGGAAATAAAAACCTGACTTAATGTATAGAGCAAATTGGGGCAACATCATCATGGGGTGGTTGCCCATCATAACCTGGAGTTGTTGCTCCTTGTATTACTGCTGTGGCCTCTGGGTCCAGGGTTCCACTCTGTGGGCATGTTCCTCCATTTAAAAGACTCCTTCAGCCGAGGGAGTGGAATTTAAGGCCTATGTGTCAGACCTGTGTGTCCAGGGCCTTTGTCCCCAGAGCCTATGTGTATAAGTCCTGTGTCTTAGACTGTGTGTCCAAGGCCTACGTCTCCTTTGGCATTGAGGGTGGTAAGGAAAATGGATGTGCTGCTGTCAAAAATAGGCCAAAGCAGACATCCAGTCCAGCATGACTCAGTGAGTTTGGAGCACAAGCTCACAACTCTGCACATTATGTAACCATGCCACATGAGGCACATTAGGTGATCACCCACATAAGCTTGTGCTTGGCTCAGAGGCACTATTGTCTGTAAAAGGTATAACTACCATGCTGACGCTGTACATATATCTTGCACTCACGGCTCATACCCAGAGAGAGAGAGAGAATAAAGCCATGTTGAAACTGTCTGCAATTCCTCACGTGTTTTTCCAGCTACCCGCCACTTGCTCACCGACTCCTCTTGGACCTTAGTTAGAACTTGACATCTGACAAAATCAAGTATTACAACAATGTGATAAACAGGTAACCCTCATACACTGATTGCCAGACAGTAAACTAGTATAGCCATTTTGGAGAGAAACTGAGCATTGTATAGGGAAGTTGGTAATCATCTTACTTTAAGATCCAGCAATTCAGCCTCTGGTCATGGACCTCAAAGAAACTATCCAAATGAGAACCAGCAAACATGACAAGAGTATTTACAGTAGTACTCCTTCACTCATTTATTTATTCATTTCACAAATATTCATTGAGTTCACTGCTGTATTCACTTGGGATATCTCTGGAACTGAAACAATTCTCCCTGTCTTCATTGGTATGTTCCAGGACACTGTTTGTGGGTACTGAAAAGTTTAAAATCACCTTAAATAACCACCAATGAGGCATCAAAGTAGTGTGTAATCATATAATGAAGCCAGGCAACTCAAACTGTGTGCCTACTAAGCAGACACCAGAAACTCCAGGAAATCACAACAGGCTGTACATTCTAATTTTGGACTTGCTTTTGCATCAGTTTTCTGAAAGACTGTCATTGATGCAAGCATATTATTATTAGTCATTGATAAAAGAGCACAGAAAGAGGATGTGAGGAGAGCCTTTTTTTCCATAGGGATAAAAACCTTTTTCATCTTGGCTTTCATGAAACCCATTACCAGGCAAAACTGATACGAATTCCTGACTAGAGGAAAATGCTCTCCTGCCTTTATTCTCTCTCAGATGACTCCCATTAATGGATCTCAGGAGATTTTCTCATTTTGCTGCCTTCCCTGCATCCAGCCTTCATTTACCCATGACCATCAGGCATCTGCATGGCCTTGAACTGGAAGAGCTGCCACTGTTCCTAGTAGAGGATGAACATAAATTCTCACTCTCAGAAATGCAAATATTTCCCTTGCTTTGGGGACCCATAACTTCAGAGAAAAGCTAAGCACATGGAGCACCCCATGTAAATTACCATCTCCTATTACAACTCACTGTAACCTTATCATTATTTCTTATAAATACTATTTGTTTGTAAAGAATATAAAAAACTGAATTCCACATGAAAGATAAAGGCACAGTCACAATTTCAGAATGACATCTAATGTTTCTGAAGTAATAAAATAAATGCAACCCTTTGGAAAAATAAAATGTTTAAATAAAATAGTTTTATATGTAATAAGAAACTATGAAAAATTAGGATAGATGGGTAACGTCCAATGTTACATTAAACTGAGGACAGCTCTTCACTGTGTTGGTGTCATTACGATATTTAAGAAATCTGATAGTTGCAATAATTAGAAGCATTCAAGTTTATTTCCATTCCAGCTAGCACAGACAAGCCCTTGACAAAACAATAACAGTGACAAGAGCCAACAATGGAGCACTTACTGTAAAACAGCAGACATTGTCCTAAACACTATACATGTATGTACTCATTCAGTCCTCCAACAACCCTACTTTTATAATCCCCATTTTGCAGATGAGGGAATTGAAGCAAATTGTCAGTTACCTTTGCTAAATCAGCACGTCTCAACTTCAGTGTGCATAAAAATCTTCTGAATATGCTGTAAAAAAAAAAAATTGCAAATGCTCTAGCCATTCCCATAACCTACTCTGATCCAGTACTGTTGGTTTGGTATAGACTGCCCACAATCTAGTGTTACAGTCTCCATTTTCGAGAGGTCTGAGGATTGAGCTTGGAAAACACTGCCCTAATTACACTATTCCCAGTGATATTCCCATTTATCTTCAATGCCTCTTGATGTTTGGGTCATTGTTTCCATGTTTCTGAACATTCCATTTCATTTCATTTCAGAGTAAGAATACTTATTTTGATCTCAATGAATTTGATTACCTACTCTAGGTCCATCTAAAGTTTAATCAAAACAAACTATACTGATATGTTTACACCTTAATTATGTCAGCTTGAACCAAAGGTGTAAGAGTGTTGAAGAAAACTCATTTCTCTTTTCACAAGGAACCTCTTGTAAGCTGGTGAACATCTTCCTTAATTTTTAAAATACTCTGAATGGGAAATTCTCCAGAATCTCTCCTAAACAGACATTTGCTTAAGTAAGGATTACAACTCTTAAATGCATACATGAAAAATTCAGAAATTCCTGAAGAATGCTTGGTCATATCATCAAATGCACATAAAGTAATATTTATCAGCACAATTTTCTTTCTTCAGGGCCCTCATAAAAGGAAGATTCTTTGACTCCTTTGCAGAGCTATAAACCAAGAGCAACATCCATATTGTAAGAACAGAAGCTGTTAGAAAGATCTTGAGATTGTGCTCCTAAAAAAAAAAAATTCATTTTTTATTTCCACAGTGATGAAGAATGATTTTATACAATGAAAGAAACAAGCCATTATTTTCTTCATCCATGGAAACATTTTCCCTGTTTTTCAAGAAAGACTGAAAATGTCTTTCAAATTTTAGTAATTTGAAAAGTTGTAAAAGATCATAAAATAGAGGCATATTTATCAGATTTGGGGGAATAAATGTTTTTTGAAAAAGGTTCTCAGATACTTTTGAAAGGAGTTTAAACTGAAGTACAATAAAGGCACCTGCTCTCTTCTCTTACAATGAAAGCCAGCCACTCTTAGAATTAAAAAAAAAAAAAAAAAAAAAAAAAAGGCCTCTTGTTTCTGGCTTCATGTAAGGAGATATGAATGGCTTCAATGCTGAACAGGAGGTATCACCAAAGGGAACTTTTGAGTCATGCCACGTACCAAAATGAATTTCTACCCCAAAACAATGGGACTATTCTAAACATGCAGCCATTGGTATGCTGGTAAGTATCTATCAGTTGGCTCTCCAGGAGAAAAAAAAAAAAAAGGCCTGATTTGTGCAGTATGTCAATTTCCATGGTGTAACTACTATCAGCATGTCTGATTTCAAGCTACCAATGTTATGGCCCTAAATGTGGAGTTGGGAAGATATTTGTAGCTGCACCTCATTATACAGTATTTCCACCACACAGATACGATGGACTACACAACCTCAAGAGCACAGATAACAGTAAAATATAATGAAATACTTAGGAACTAACGAGTTTTGAGTATTGATTACCTTTGCATTTCATATAATTTATTTAATTGCGGGTTTATATCATTTAATAATGCCTGTGCTTTCTAACCAGGTCTCAAAATCATTGAATATGTAACAGTTGGCACTCCTGAACTGGTACCACTACCTGGCTCCAGGCTACCATTGCAAGTATCTCACCTTAAGCAAACCTTCCACAATACTGATCCACTTTTATATACATGCATTAATGAATGAAATTACAATATTATTTAAGTAGAAATTTTATCCCATAAATACAAGCTAAGGTGTTATTAATACAAATCAATATCTACATATGTTACAGCATAACACTATACATTTCATTGTTAAGAGATATTTTAGAGATCATCTGATCCAACTCTTCCTAAGACTAGCCATGACAACTATTGGGGATGCCATCTTTATTCATTCTCCTATTCCAAAATTCCAAAATTACCACTTCATGCAAAAAGTCACATTCAATTCAAACTCTGCTATTTCTCAAGAACGTCCATAATTTCACTCAACTGGTATTTTTCCCGTAAAATTCTCCCAACCAGCATCCAACATAACAAATCAGTGGTACTCTCATTATCTTCTGTAAATGCTATGTTTATTCTCTCTTCTGAAGCTGTTTCTTCCACTGTGTCACACATTCATTCATTTGCATTTTCAAGGTGTGTATGTTTGTGCGTGTGTGTTTTAAGAGAATGGTAGACTATTTACACGCTTGTTAAAATGCTCACTTTTTTTTAAGAGATGTGATCTGCTCTGTTCCCAGGCTGCAGTGCAGTGGGTGATTGTGGCCCACTGCAGCCTTAAAATGCTGGGTTTAAGCAATCCTCCCACCTCAGTCTCCTGAGCAGCCAGGTATGTGCTATCATGCTATGCTAAATTTTATGTAGAGATAGGGTCTTGCTATGCTGCCCACACCTGTCTTGAACTCCTGGGCTCAAGTGATCCTCCTGCCTCAGTTTCCCAAAGTGTTGGGATTATAGGCATAAGCCACCATGTCTGCCCCTAAAATGCTCATTTCAACTACAGAATAAGAGTACCTGAGCAACAGCATCTAGAAATCTGCTTTGTAAACAAGAACCCCTCAAGTAAGGGTAAGATTTCTAAAGTTTCAAGATCAACTGATTTAGTGAGTGGTAACTAAATGTTAAAGTGAGAATAAGAGAACATAAAATACAAGATCTAGTGGTTTAATGGATATACACCTGTAAACAGTTACAACTCTGTGTATTAAGTACAACAACATAATGGTGTTCAAGACCATCATTAAAGACAAGGAACACTGACCAGTGAAGGGAAACTCCCTCACAAAAGAGGGGAGGGCTAAGCCAAGTGCTAAAGAAAGTTCTCTTTTGCTGATTCTCGGGGGTCAAGGCCCAGAGTGGCTTTTAGAAATTAAATAGTCTAAACAAGGGCCTTAGTATGTTTAGACTTCTCTAAGATAGAATTTCCATTATTTGCTTGATAAGAATCACTTGGATTCTATACAAATGTAGATTTCCAAGCACTGTCCTCCTGTATTCTCATTTAGTAGGATGGAGAAGAGTTCAGAAATCCAGCAGTTTTAACATAAAAGAAACTGTTATAGGAGCAAGGGTCACAGAGAAGTCTTATTAATATATGGGGGAGTAACACCTTCAGATTTATGTTTTAAACTAATATTTATAAGTCGTGTCTATTGTTCTCAGTTTAGATCAAGTTTAGCACCCAGTGAATCTTATCTGATTGTTATAGCCCAAACCGACCTCTTCATTTTATACATCATTAAACTTGGAGTTTGAATTATACTTTTACTTATTTCCTATGTATTATTATGTCTCTTCTGTTGTCAGACCTTAGGAGTAGAAATAGTTTGTCTCTCTGTATTCTTCATAATGCCTGATGCAGGCATAAGAACACAAATACAAAAGAAATATCTGTAGATTAATTGATTCTATGAATTCTCAGCACAGAGTCCTAGTTTTTAGTCATGTTAATCTGGAATATAATTTTAAAAGCTAACATTTAATGAGTGCTTATGTGCTAGGGACTACTGGAAGTAATTTACTTATATTATTATCTCATTTAATTCAATAAACAATATTATGAGGTAGATACTAGTATTGTCTCCATTTTACAGATCAGAAAATCGGGGCTTAATCATTTTCCAAGGTAGGCTGGGTCCAGATCATACGCCCTTTATTACTAAGCTACACTGCTTCTCCCTATCCTGCCCACCTGAAAATGCTGTTTAAACAATGAATAAAGCAACAATGAAATTATAATCAGTAGCAATAATTTTTGAAATAATTAGGTCAGAGTCCTGCATAAAAGATGCTACTAGAAACTATAAAGCAATCCAAATTATTCTAAATATTCCCAGGCCGAACTCTGCATCTGCCAGCTATGCATCACTGACTCCTACCTACGCTCTTGATTAAAAATCTCCTCTGTGTCTTCACATTCCCAATGGGAGTCGCATATCAGGAGAGGCACATCCATGGGTGCAGCAGAAGTGACAATACATCACAGCCTCGACATCTGTGACAAGCCCAGCCTTTTGACAGTCTGCTGAGGGGGTGTGCATCTTGAATATTACCAGATGTGTCACAATCTTTGTTCCCCAAATACTTACTCCCTTTTGGATAACAAAACAGCAGAAGACACTATTCAGAACAATTAAATAGGTTCAAATATTCCCATACCCTATAATTAATCTTCATTCAATCACATGCATTTCTGTTCAATCTATTGCTTGAAATGAAATGCTAATAAGGCAAGAAAGCATGACTTTAGGACAATGCCAGAAAATGGCCTTCATTTCTCATCTCTTGACATAAATAAGATGCTTTTGATCATATTAATGAGTGAGAAATGTTCAAGTCTCTAATACAAGATTCAGTTAAATTACATTCATCCTTGGAGATGAACAACGTGAATTTAAAAGGATAATTTAGGCTGAAAAAAAGTCAAAGCACAGTGCAACTAAAAGTTTATTCTCTTTTAACTTAAAATATTCTAGAACCTTTACAAATCTTCATTGTCACACATTTTCACCCTTTTTCTCCAGTAGTTTTTTTCTACCTCCTGTCATTTCTTTAATTCTATCCATGTTCCTATGATAGTTATATTTATTCTGGATTTCCTATGTCTTTAAAAATTGTTTTATGTGCTGGCTATTATCCATAAGAAATCTAAAGAGAGTAGAATGATCTGTCTCAAGACATTAAATATACCTTGTTGGGGTTTATTAATTATTTCTTATGGAGTTACACACAGTTTAGAGGGCTTATATTATAGGCGAAATCTATCATGAGAAATAATGTTATATGTTGAACATTTAAGCTCCTTGTATACCAGGACAATACTAGGAATTTGACTTGAATCTAATTGGGCTCAGTATACTCCTATATACCAAAAGCCTTTATTGTTGAAGGTGTATAGTAGGAATTCAATATATACACATGGAATAAATATGCTTGCCCTTTTTCTGTTGTTGAATGCTTTTGGAAATTCAAGGAATGAATGTGAATGCTTTCTTACTTTTTTACAATTGCTTCATTATTATATAGTCATGGTTCAGCCTTCTCTATAAACTAATAATCTTACTAAGTGCTTTCAACACTGATCAGGATGTGACTCAGCTCTGTGTCAAACACAGAAGGTACTGAGGTCACACCAAAACCAAAGCAATTTTCATCCCTCATATTTAGGTCTAGTGGAATAGAACAGGAAAAGAGAACCTGAATATACCTTCAATGTTCTTGGGTGACAAGCATACAAGGCGTTTCCTAGGACAGTCGAATGATGAAATATGGGCTTCAATCTCCTTGGTCCTCTGGTTTTCTCGTGACCAGTATGTGAATGCAGGCAAATTACCTGAATAACTCAACATGTTTTCTTACCCATATAAGAAAAGAAGAGTAAATATCTCATAGAATGTGGTAAAGGCTAAATGAGACATTACATGCAAAGCATTTAACTCAGAGCCTAGAACAGAGTAAATGCTCAAGATATATGGACTATTGTTACATTTCTGAGATTTGGATAATTTTTACTAATGTGGATAAATACAGATGAGGCAATCCTACAAAAAGAAAAACAGACGTTGTGATGTGTGAGACTTATCATTTACATACAAATGGATATGGAAAAATAAATGGATTATGGATGCAATGTCCTTGGTAGGAATGGCAAGGGCCTATTTGGGCATTATACTTTATTCGTAAATCATAGAAGAAATCCTATGACCAAAATACCCATGTGGGTTTTCACAGTAAAAAATATTTAAACACTTTCTTTAGACATACATTTTGAGATCCACTTAAGGACCTGTCCAAACCAATATTGAATGCGTTTGACATGACAGCTGGGTTTGAAAAAGTACTTTCAGCAAAAGCAGAACCACTGGTTAACTTTTCTCCTTGTAGTCAGTTACATTAAACAATCTTATCCCAAAAAGGGAAAGAGAGATTAAAATCCAGGTTAAGGAGCATTCATTGAGATTTTTTTTTCTTTTCTTTTTCCTTCTCTCCTTCCTTCAGGTAGCAGAAAATCATGATCTTAAAAAGAAGCTGACCTGGCAATGTTTCTCAGACTTCTTTTATTCTTGACTTGAAAAAAGGAAAGATTGAGGGATTGAGGGATGGTGATTTTACTTGGGCCTTCTAGGACCTATTTGAAGACTGTTCGAGAGTCAGGTGTTGGTTGAGGTTCACAGCTAATTAATCACTGGAAACCTAGAGGGAGTAGCTTGAAGTATTACAATCACCTAGGTATGAAGGTTTCTACATCCCAAATAGCCAAATTGCTGGCTACTTCTGGGATTATCTGGACACCTGAATCCTAAAGAATATGAAGTCCCAGGATCACTTCCTCAAGATGTCAAATTACTCTGTTAGAGAAAGGAAATTTTTATATTATTTATTTTTTCCTTTCCAAACTTTATTTTAGGTTTAGAGGGAACATAGGCAGCTTTATTACATGACTAAGTTGCATTTTGTAGGGGTGTACCCAGGTAATGGGCATAGCACATGATAGGTAGTTTTTTGAGAAAGATGATTTTCAAGCAAGAGTGGAAACAGAACAGGTAGCAGTTAGAAAGTAAATGTTTTTGTTTATTTATACTTAATTATGCATAAATAAAAGTGTAGATTACGAAGTCATGATGCCAGTAAATGATTTTATTGGCTTGTCCACAGAAGTCCTCCCTTCTCTAACCCCCTTTCTCCCAAAGTGGGTATGAATGCAACACCAGGTGGTGACATAATGAAGTGACATGCAGGGCATATAATGTCAGCCTGGGGAGAATTCTGGAGGTTCCAACGATTGCTGGAAATAACTGCACAAATATGGCTCTACTACTAGAGCTTTTGTGTACTTGAGGCTTTATTTTTGTTTTTGCTGAAGCTCAATACAAATATATAACAACATTAAATTGCCATTTATGACTAGAATTTTAAAATCTGAGTCAAACATACTTTCACCGAGCCTGGTTCTGCTTTTCATTTATTTTGTCATACAGGGCAAGTTATGTAATATTTTTGAATCTCACTTCTTCATCCATAAAATTCAGGATAATAATGGCTGCCATGAAATAGTTTAATTGGACCTTAAGACTGACTACCTCTCCAAGATTCTTTCCTCTTCTCCCTCTATCCCCTACCATCTCCATTGCCAACTTTGTTCCTTGGCTTTACCTTTCCTTCTGGTTTGCCTGGGGGGGATAAATACCCACTTGCACATCACCTCCTCAGGCAGCGCTGCTCAGCCCATACCTCCGTGCTCATGCCAGGACTCATATAGCCTTTAGCCTTTGCATTCTCCACACTGTTTAGAGTCACTTGTTTCCCTGAGTTTTGCTCACTGCTGGGCCTGTAGCACTGGGTCCATATTTCTATGCATCTTATTGACCTAGGCATTACACCCATGATATATACACATTGTAGATATTCAGTGACGTTTGTTGAATATTTTAAAGTATAACAAAAAGGCTTTCAAATGCCAGGCAAAAAGAGTACGTAAAAGAGTAAGAGGACTTTCTGAAGGAGTATATTCATTGCCCAAAAAAGGAGATCTATCCCTTGGGAGAGAAGGGTAAATCTCTTCTACTCAGCTTGCAAATACAACTATGATGATCACTGGAATGCACTGCATGTAAAGTTGATTTATAGCCCTGGTTCTTTGTAAATGTTAATAGCAAACCTAATTTGAAATGTTATTTAAAAAGAAGTTAATATTTCAGTCTTAAGCATTTACTTTAAATCATTAAAAATTACTTTGTGTTCCTTTTTATTGGGATCTCTTGGACTTAGGAAACAATTTGAAATCCTAAGGGCTTTATTTAATTAAACAAACTCCATAAACGTTAAAGGTAGTTGGATTTTTTTTCACAAAAATAACAGATAAGATTCCTAAAAGATTGATTGGAACAAAGAAGACATTGATTTGAATCAATCTCTAAACAATTGTGTGACTTTGGCTAAATTAGTAAACTTCTGAGTCTCAATTCCCCCCGAAATGGTTAAGACCACCCTAAGGACTGCTACAAGGGTTGAATTATTAATGTCCACACCACTGTGTCTGGCACTGAGAAGGGTTAGCTCTCTTCTTTCATTTCATCCACACCTACACTTCAACACATACATTTCTCTAAAGTCAATGTGTTTGAGATAAATTTTTTTAAGTTCAATGCTAACAAATATTAAATGCTTCTTTTCCCAACACTATAATTTTAAAAAAGGAGTTTCAGGTATATTTAAAAATGAGTTTCAGGCATTAGATCATGTGAACATACTAATTATGTGAAATATTTTTGTCCAACTTCTACATAAATCATAGCTTCAAATTGTATGGTCATAAGCCTACAAGATACTCATTGCTATGCACTGAATTATGTCCCCTCCAAAATTCACTTGTTGAAGCCCTAACCCCTTATGTAATAGTATTTGGAGATGGGTCTTTTGGGAAGTGATGAGATCATGAGGGTGGGGCCTGCATGATGGGATTGGTGCTCTTATAAGAAAAGACACCAGAGAGCTTGCTCTCTCTCCATCATGTCAGAAGGCCCTGACCGCAAATCAGGAAGAGGGCCCCCAACAGAACCCAAACATGCTGGCACCCTAATCTCAGAACTTTCAGCCACCAGAATTGTGAGAAAATTAATTTGTTGTTGTTTAAGTTATCCAGATTATCGTATTTTGTTGTAGCAGCTGGAGCTGACTAAAACACTCATGTGCCAACGTAATATCGTTTTAGTTATAAATTTAATATTGATGCAACTTTAGCTAAAGGAATAAAATCTGTATGAGAAACAATATAACTTTTCAACAATATGAAGATATAGTTCTTCTTATTCACAAACACACATATATACTTGCATACATATATGTAAACTATATTTTGAATATAGAAGATCAACTATATAGCTATCTAGTTTAACTCATTGATCAATTAATTCAGCAGACTTGAGTGTCTGCTATGTGCCAGTCCATGCACTAAGCACCGATACACAAAGATGAGGGAGATACATTCTTATCTTGATTGAGCCCACAACCCAATAGAGTAGAAAGTCAAAACATAAGATATATAATAAGGTGTGATAAATGCTCAAGATTATAACTAACATAATATTAAAAGCTGTTCTCATACTGTGGAACTGTTATTCCCTAAAACTGTATCAACCCCACCTAAATTAATCCAACAATAGCCTCCTGACATTTTTACTTGGGGAGACTTATTTAGGAGGCATCAAAGGCAGAATAAAGTGTTTACCTCAACTTTTCTATCAACAATGTTGGAAGTGAAAAACACAACATAATTTTTGAGTCTCAGCTCCTATAAATTTAAATGAAAATAGACAGTTGGTTCAACATATGTTGATTTCTTAAAATCAGAAATAGATTTTCCTAGCAATACGCTTCAGGGAAAATAA
Organism: Piliocolobus tephrosceles; assembly: GCF_002776525.5. Taxonomy (NCBI): domain Eukaryota; kingdom Metazoa; phylum Chordata; class Mammalia; order Primates; family Cercopithecidae; genus Piliocolobus; species Piliocolobus tephrosceles. Next base: position 59,594,808 of record NC_045437.1, on the reverse strand, counting down.
AATGTGTGGGCTGGTTTATCCACGCATTAAAAGGAAGGTTCCAGCTGATGTTTGATTACATTCATGAATAAAAAAATTTTGTAATCAGAACATTCAATTACTCTTTCCTCAGGAGTAAAAATTTCTGGTCTGAGAATTTGTTTCAAATCAGTGGTTAGAACATAAACAAACAAATAAAAAAGGGGAAATAAGTGAGAATGAGATCCTCAGAATAGCTACTAAATTTGAGTAGGCAGAGCATGGTTTCCGGAGTCCAAAAGCCTGTTTAAAGTCCTGGCTATCATGTCTACTAGTAAGGTGCTGGTGGGCAGGTTTCTCACCCTCCGTGAGCATGTTCAGGTCACTCAGCAGTAACGTGGAACCAAGTAAGACCCACTGATAGAGTTGCTCAAAAATTCAAGAGAATAACTTGAATTCTCTTTCTGTCAATGCATGCCACATGTCTGACCTATGACAGGCTCTCAATACTTGGTAGACAATCAGAATAATTATTATTATTGGAAGGAAGAGAAATAAGAAGGAACAGCAACTCAAAAGACTACCATTGGCTTCGCTGAAATAGGATCTTTGCATTTTGTCTTCTTTATCTTTGCATTTTGTCTTCTTTTTACTTTCTCTTCACACACATGACCTAATAATAATAGCATCTGTGGTAACTGTTGTTATCATACAGTAGCACCCAATTTTGTAGGTCTTATTTTACTTAATTTGTGGTCAGTAAACATATTATCCCCATTTGATAGATGAGGAAATTGAGTCATAGACACGTTAAATGTCTTTCCCAGGTCACACCGTTTGGAAGAGATGACGTTAAGACTTGAGCTCTGATCTATCCTGACTCTAAAGTTCATGCTAATATGAACAAAATATAAAAGAGAGCATAATACAAAAGAACATGAAAAATAATACAACTTGTACAATCTTAACTTCTGATTCAGCCCTCCAATGTAATCTGAAAGATCTTTGGTTTGATTTAAAAATTAAGTCAAATCTCTGTATGGCATTTCTCCTGGGAGGCTCAAACAAGTAAACATTCTACCCTGACGTTGTTCTTTCCTTTTCTCTCAAGTTATTCAAATGCTCAGTAAGAAGCAGCTTTCAACTGAATACGGTGGGGCAAAGCAGGCTGCTCTGCCTCCATGTGGTAGCTCAGAGGGACACCTCACTCTTGGTGTTACTATGTAGCTCTACTCCCTTAATGGCCTGACTAGCTGTCCTACATAAACAATTATTCATAATTTTAAATTATTAATAATTTACAAGGAAAACAGATTTCCTGTGATGAATACAGCACAATATAGTACATAACATCGGGTTCGAATATTTGTTGTCTGCACATCCTCTATAGTTATAAAATGTAACTAATGATTTGTGTTTGTCTCTCAATCCAATTTTGGTAGAGCAAGATTTAAAATAAATGGCTGTAGATTTCCTAATTTGATCAGAGACTACCAGTTGTTACAAGTACATGTTATTTCATATAAAATGTGAAAAAATACTTCATGTTTTTAATATGAGATCCACTTATGCTTATAATAGTTATGGTTCCCAGATGTTATTAATGTGAAAGTGTTTAGAGAATTTTCTCTGAAAATGTCATCCTATCCCTACACAACCCAAGATGATTGCAATAGTTTCATAAATGTCATGGTTTATAACCTTACATTTATGAAGAAACTGTTGACACCCTACCTTTAGAGAATGAGAAAAAAATAGGGATCATTCTGAACAGATAAATTCCAGGAAGCATCTTGGCCTGACACATAGGCCTGCCTAGACTGGGTAGATTTTACTAATATGTATTTCCAATTCACTTGTTGACTATATTTAGCTTTATAAAGTTAAAAGTGAAAGAGCCTGTTTAATATAGCATCTACTCCAGTGGTTCTGAAACACTAAATCTTCTCCTTGAGGAAGTCTGCACCAGTGCAGTAGAAAATTTCGTATATTTGTGATTAAGCTACGTTTATCAAATTAGAAGCATGATTCCTTACTCTGACATGATCTTTACCATTTTTAAAATTTATAATAGCCAGGATTTTATCAAAGGATAAATGTAGAATATAGGATCTTTTCAAAAATGAGCTCACCTGGCAAACTAAAAGTAGGCTGTGTAAGTCGCCACATTCCAAAAATTAATATTTAAAATTGCAAAGTCTAGAAACAGATGAGGTCTACAGTTTTACTAGTGGAATCACTAATAGAGTGACTTGAGTATTTTTTTCCACTTAGTATATTTTAATTATCTTCATACTAAGAAAATGCCTATGGAAGTAGGTCTAGAAAACCTAATATCAGCCTGCCAATATTTATATTATTCAGATGGATGTATATACATCTGAATCTTTTGTTTTCCTATATAATTCTAGCTATATTTCATTCTAGTTACAAATTAATTAAAAATACCACTCTTAACTTTTCTGGGCATGGGGTTGTAACCATGAAACCAACTTCTTATGCCTTCTGAAACCAAGTCAAAGATCAGACATCTTGAAAATGCAGTCTTTAAAGCAGTTTTTTTCCAATTCTGTGAAGAAACTCATTGGTAGCTTGATGGGGATGGCATTGAATCTATAAATAACCAAAAAAGAGCCCGCATTGCCAAGACAATCCTAAGTCAAAAGAACAAAGCTGGAGGCATAACGCTACCTGACTTCAAACTATACTACAAGGCTACAGTAACCAAAACAGCATGGTACTGGTACCAAAACAGAGATATAGACCAATGGAACAGAACAGAGTCCTCAGAAATAATACCACACATCTACAGACATCTGATCTTTGACAAACCTGAGAGAAACAAGAAATGGGGAAAGGATTCCCTATTTAATAAATGGTGCTGGGAAAATTGGCTAGCCATAAGTAGAAAGCTGAAACTGGATCCCTTCCTTACTCCTTATACGAAAATTAATTCAAGATGGATTAGAGACGTAAATGTTAGACCTAATACCATAAAAACCCTAGAAGAAAACATAGGTAATACCATTCAGGACATAGGTATGGGCAGGGACTTCATGTCTAAAACACCAAAAGCAACAGCAGCAAAAGCCAAAATTGACAAATGGGATCTAATTAAACTAAAGAGCTTCTGCACAGCAAAAGAAACTACCATCAGAGTGAACAGGCAACCTACAGAATGGGAGAAAAGTTTTGCAATCTACTCATCTGACAAAGGGCTAATATCCAGAACCTACAAAGAACTCAAACAAATATACAAGAAAAAAACAAACAACCCCATCAAAAAGTGGGCAAAGGATATGAACAGACATTTCTCAAAAGAAGACATTCATACAGCCAACAGACACATGAAAAAATGCTCATCATCACTCGCCATCAGAGAAATGCAAATCAAAACCACAATGAGATACCATCTCACACCAGTTAGAATGGCAATCATTAAAAAGTCAGGAAACAACAGGTGCTGGAGAGGATGTGGAGAAATAGGAACACTTTTACACTGTTGGTGGGATTGTAAACTAGTTCAATCATTATGGAAAACAGTATGGCGGTTCCTCAAGGATCTAGAACTAGATGTACCATATGACCCAGCCATGCTATTACTGGGTATATATCCAAAGGATCATAAATCATGCTGCTATAAAGACACATGCACACGTATGTTTATTGCGGCACTATTCACAATAGCAAAGACTTGGAATCAACCCAAATGTCCATCTGTGACAGACTGGATTAAGAAAATGTGGCACATGTACACCATGGAATACTATGCAGCCATAAAAAAGGATGAGTTTATGTCCTTTGTAGGGACATGGATGCAGCTGGAAACCATCATTCTTAGCAAACTATCACAAGAAGAGAAAACCAAACACTGCATGTTCTCACTCATAGGTGGGAACTGAACAATGAGATCACTTGGACTCGGGAAGGGGAACATCACACACCGGGGCCTATCATGGGGAGGGGCGAGTTGGGAGGGATTGCATTGGGAGTTATATCTGATGTAAATGACTAGTTGATGGGTGCTGACGAGTTGATGCGTGCAGCACACCAACATGGCACAAGTATACATATGTAACAAACCTGCACGTTATGCACATGTACCCTAGAACTTAAAGTACAATAATTTAAAAAAAAGAAAAAGAAAATGCAGTCTTTTGTACACAATGTACCAAAAAAGCCCCAGAATAGAAACCTAATTGTGAGTCCTTAGATAACTAGGACTAGAAATCCTTCATCGCTACACTCCTGGTGCTTAGGACAACAGTGACAGGTAAAGGCACTCCACAGACTACAGAATGAGCAGATTCTAAGAGTCAATACTTAGGACGAACCTTGCTCTATCACAATACTTCTCAATCTAAATGATACTGAAGACCTAGTCATATAATTTGTTCTGAGCCAGAAAACTTCAGGAATGTGCAAGCTGGAATGGGGAAGAAAGAAGTCAAATCCTTTATCACTGAGAAGAGAAACCAAGGGAGAAGCAGGTATGGAGTTCCAACATGTGCAAAGCTTCATAGATACTAAACTGGGGGAAACTAGGTTAAAGTAAAATAACATTACAGCCATGTACAAAACATGTTTCTGCTTCCAAACCAGGGTAATTTAAAAAAATAGAATGCAGTTATTTATTAGTATTAGCTATCAGTTGAGATCAATTTTTAAACTTTAAAACGCAGTCACTTTCATTACAAACTTTTATTTTCAGACTCACATATGCATGGAATAGCGGAGAGTGGAGACATTTATTAATTAAACTAGCTCTGACAATGAGATTCATTTAACAAGCTATTTCAGATCAAAACAGGATTGGGGACTATCACTAATCAGTTTCCTCATTCTCCCCTTTCATTTTTGGATCAGCTCTAAATAGTCACAAAATGTGTCCATTTGGCATCTTCTGTGGCTTCCGGGGTTTAATTTCCACACTTCTTGATATCACAGAATCACTTTAAAGATCAGAGAGGTTGCAGATCAAGTATGTAGTCATGTGCCATATAGACTTTGTGTGACTACCCCACACCATTTGTCTATTTTAATAAAAGGAGGTCATGATAGTGCAGAAAATGAAAAACTCTTTATTAATCTGAATTTAGCATATTTATGGTATTATACCCCTAACATAATTGTGTGCAGGATATTTTGTTTGAAAACCGTAATGTTATATTGCTTTTTATATCTCACCAACTAATTGTTTTTCTAATCCTACCAAATTTAGTGGTGTCCACTTAACTACACAGCTGTGGCTGATACTGCTGATTGTATATACAATATCCATTCCCCCTTTCATTCTTATTTATATAAGCCTAATGTTAATCACCCAATAATATGTCTAGTTAAAAACACAAGTTCCTCAGCCTCCCTGGAAGGTAGGGGCAAGTATATGAAATTGTTCTTGCCAAAGAACAGATTGTCAGAGAGGGGCAAGGCAGCTGGGTTTATAATAAGCTGAGGATTCCTAGGAAATCCTTGTTTCCCTGATACAGGCACCATCCCTTGCTGCTTCCTTTCCATTTCTCTACTTTGCTTTGCTTGGTGTGAGGAGATAGTGCCGTGGGAGCAGTATCATCCATGGTCGTGAGATGATAAGCACAGGACAGGCCCATATGCTGAGGATGGCAGGCACAGAAGAAAGAATGTATTTGAGGATATCATAGAATCACTGTACTAACCCTAGTTTGCTACCTCCAGATGTCCTTTTCCAGAAGATCAACAAACCCTTAGATGATTAAACCATTGTTAGTTTTCTATTGCTTATAGCTGAATGCATTTTAAACTGATAAAAAAAGACCTAATGATTTTGCAGTAAAGACTTTTTAGCACACCTGCTACACTTTTAAAACATGGCCATTTTGAAAGAGCTGGTGCCAGATTACAATATTTCAAGCAACTGCCTTCTTCCTAAATTTATTACATTGAGGCACGTTAATTTAGCTTTTGTTCGAGTTAATGCTTCAGTCATTTCTTTGCTTAAAAAAATACTTTTTAAAGTAAATATACACAAATTACCCACCTTAGAAAATGGAAAAAAAGCAGATATTTGTAAGTCGTCTAAGTCAGTTCTTGCTTCCCTTCCTACATTATTCATTAATTTGGTGTAAAAAGGATTATAACTGAATGTTGTTCTTGTATTTCATGGACGCCAGTTGTCATGCTAATGCGCACAAAAGGTTTTTTCCAGCGTGAATGCATCAAGTAAATCCCAATCATTGCCACTGCAAATGCTGACAGACTAAACAAAATTGCTGACAATTTCCAAAATCTGTCTAGATAGATCACTGCTGTGCAAACATCATTGCAGTTCCTAATGAAAAAGCAAATAATCCCTATTTGACATTTGTCTCATTAATTTCAAAATAATAATTATTATTTAATTATATCTAAGCATTTCATATAATTCTCTTATAATTCACTGTATACAGTGTGAATTTCAATAAAATTCACTTTCCTCCTCCTCTATTTTACCTAAGGATTTAAAATAAAGCAAACTAACCTGTCCTTCTCTGAAAACCTGTACATTTATCTATGCTTACATCTTTTGTATTGTTTATTTTATTGTTAAATTGCACTGTGTATTTCAAATGTCAGGAGACATTCACACACACACACACACACACACACACACACACACACACTCTCACACACAGACGGAAAGGGAGAGAACACAAAGAGACAGAATTTCCTCCCTACCAAAGGGGCTTTGTTTTCATCAGCAAGTTTTTTTTGGCTCATTGAACTGAATTCACAAATTAACAAAACTCCACTATGAAGATCTGATGGAAGGAGAAATGGAAAACTCTTGACCTTTTGGATCTCAGTCCCCTGACCAGCCCTTTTCATCTTCTCTTATTAAATGAAAATGATCAGTATCAGCTTTCAGATTTAGGCAAGACAGTTAAAAGCAAAATCTTGCCTTCTGCAAAAGATGGCAAAGGAAAAATTGGAGATAATTAAATAATGAAATCTGTTTAAAGAGACTTCACTTCTAATCCCTGTGGTATGGACACATACCATGAACCTATTTATGTCAACGAAATAGGCAGAATCGTTCATTATGTAAATATGACCTTTAAGGACATATCACAAGTAAGTTGTGAATAATATCCCCATGAATAATTGAGAATTGATGGCATTTAATATTTATTAAGGGACTTTTATATGGATTTAAGTAAATCAATTCCACGGGCCCAGTGATGGTATTCATTTAATGATTTATTCAGCCTCTAAATATAAGTAATGTTCTATATGACAGTGAGTTAGAAATTGCACAATGGAGAATTCAAAATGAGTAAGACACTGTCCTTGTTTGCAAAGTTTTCATGTGGCAAATTCCTTAAGGAGAAAATAGCACTTCTTTACAGGATGAAAAGGTCAGCTCCACATAGTTGATCAGCATTTAGAGTTTGAAATAATAATTGGGTGAGGTCTTGAGGGATGGATTTTGATTGGTGGTGATATTAAAAAGAGAGAATTTCAAGTATATATGGAAGGTCAAAATCCAAGGGCAATGGAAGTTAAGAAAAGTAATCCTTGTGAGCTGGGATACATGCAAAAAGTGAGATAAAATCCTGGACAGATAGGATAAAACCACAATTTCAAAGGGCTCATTGAAGAGTTTAGATTATTTTGAGAAGTCAGTCATGGAGAGAGAACATATGGATGAGATGCAGTATAATAAGTTCCAGTGTCTCCTATACCCCAATAAGGATGTACATGAATCTCTAACAAAAGAGAAGGAAGCTTGGAAAGTGTTAGGATTCGATTTCTTTCTGCTTTTTCTACTTATGAGTACATGGATTAGGATGTTATCTGCTGTGCTGAAACAGAGTTGAAATGTTACTTTAAGTAATCTCATATGTTATTAAAATGACTATTTTACCAAGATTCAAAAAATTGAAATGTCAGCATATGCCTAATAATGAATGTTGTTTTTGTGAATGGAAATAGCATCCATATCATCTTTTCCTTCCTCTTTCTTCCCTTCTTCTTCATGGTCTTTAATTTCTTAATTATTTAACCTCTGTGGATGAGTATTAAGCATATAAGTTAGAAAATATCAATTTTATTATTTTTTAAATGCTGAAATAATTATTTTTAATGAGAGTATTATTGACAACCACTTCTTGATTATTATTGAAAGAATAAACTTGAGTTTTGAACCAATGGGTTAAGGATTAAATCTGCATTAATCTAAATAGGGAATTTTAAGGCTTTTATAACCAAAGTCTATGGAATTATAAACTTCCATCTAGTGAAATAGATTATGAGAATCACCTTTCGATTTCGTGGTGTAAAAAAAATTATCCCAGAAACAGATACAGGGCTATAATCCTCAGATTACATGCACACTTAAACACATATACAGGTATGTATATATTTGCCCCCACAAACTAAGTACTGGTTTTATTTAAAGCATTCTTTTTTTTTCTTAAACTATGCTCAAATCATGGTTGACAGTTTAAGAACCAATAGGATAGAATATAGCATATTCTATTCACAGCAACAGACTGAAATAGACTCAATATCTGATGTTGAACTTTCCAAATGTATACAGAAAATTACATGTAAGTTATAAATTCACACAGCTCTTCTATTTCTTTATTCTAAATTCACACAGCTCTTCTATTTCTTTATTCTATTTTGTCCTAAGAATTTACAATAGAATTAAGTTCCTTCAAGTAAGAGACATTACAGTGTTGCATTGCTGAGACAAGCCTATAAAGTAAAGGAAGATGTTTTGGTTTTGTCTACTGTGGTCTCCTTGTAGCCCTGGAATGTGAAAATGTACAAAAATAATCTAATATCTCGTAAACACAGTAAAGTGGGGTTTTCTTTGGTCAGATATTTTCTAGATAGATACGAGAGAACTGTCAAGAAGCAAAAGATATTAAGATAACTCCACATATTAAATCACTTCAATTTCATAGGACATGTCATGGACTTAAAAAAATTTTCTCTTTTCCTTTTGTAAAGAAAAGTCACAGCTAAAAAACACAGAAAGAAAAGAGTTTAGAAATGTGTGAGGAAGAGATGAAAAAAGCTCTCTACAACTGGTTCAGAGATTAACCTGAGTGAGTCCAGTCACGTGCAAAGGCTTGTGGAGGTCTAGACTATAATGTCTGTAATTGAATTTCAAACTGGCTTTACATATTCCTAGAGAGAGCATACACCATGATGTGCTCATGAATGCAAGCCTTAATAGGAATTACATACTTTCATAAGCACTGTGCTTATAAAACCTCTTGAACCCTTTAATCCTATATTGAGGTTTTACGTTTCTTCTATTCAGAAAAATATCAGATTTATCTATTGCCCATAGGATATTTGTTTTAAAGTGATATACTTCAGTTGGACCTTTCTCCTGAGGTTTTGTATAAAAATTATTCACTTGAATGACAATGGGATAGATGAGTACAGAATCCCATTAATGTTTCATAGAGTGCTATTGCAGTTATGAAACATAAATCTTAAAGCTGTGAATCTCTGCACATAAACAGATTGGGGGTTTAGACTTGAGATTAACGTAAAGGAATGATTACTAATGTCAAAGAATGTAATCTGAGGAAATACTTTGTTTTCTATTAACTGTATTTAGGCAATCTGCAGCCCAAAGTTTGAGTTCTAAATTATTCACCAACTGCCTTGAAGTACCATCAAACAAATTCTAAGATGTAACACTTGAAGGGGATCCTTTTGCCTCAATTTTTTAAGTCAGTGGAATAGGACTCTTCAATATATCAAACTCAGAAATTAAACAAGCTTTACAAAATAAGAAAGTGAGAATGGAACATTTTATAAATAACATTGAGATTATATATCTTGAGTTATTCACCAAAATATGTCTCAGATGGAATAGATTTAGTTTTTCTAAATATAAAAAGCAAGCGTGCTAAGCAAAATCTCTATCATAGAAACAAAACTTCTTTTTTTCGAGACAGAATCTCACTTCATGGCCCAGGCTGGAGTGTAGTGGCACGATCTTAGCTCACTGAAACCTCCACCTCTCTGGTTCAAGTGGTTCTCCTGCCTCAGCCTCCTGAGTATCTGAGATTACACTTATGTACCATCAAACCCAGATAATTTTTTAATATTTTTAGTAGAGACAGGGTTTCACCATGTTGGTCAGGCTGGTCTCGATCTCAAATGATCCACCCGCCTCAGACTCCCAAAGTTCTGGGATTACAGGTTTGAGTCACACCATGCCTGGCCAAAACAAAACTTCTTTACAATAAAAATTTAAAAAACAAAAAGCAAAAGACCAGAAATAGTTGCTTAAAATAAAGAGTCAAATTTATGTGACAAAAATAAATAAAATACATGTATGAGAAAACAAACCAACAGATAAAACATTGATTCACCAGGGAGATGTTGAAATATTCCAATAGAGAGTTTAGGCAAATGGAAATATAAAGCGTAAACAAACAAATGGAAAATAATATTGAGATAGTATTTTATACCATCTAAAGAGAAAATATCTTGAGAAAATTACTATATTCAATACAGCTATAATAACAGAATATTCTGGGGCGCTGTAAGTTGATATAAATTCCTTTTAAAATGATTATTACAATTGGCCAGGTGCAGTGGCTTACACCTGTAATCCCAGTACTTTGGGAGGCTGAGACAGGTGGATCACCTGAGGTCAGGAGTTTGAGACCAGCCTGGCCAACATGGTGAAACACTGTCTCTACTAAAAATACAAAAATAAGCTGGGCGTGGTGGTGCACACCTGTAATCCTAGGTACTCGGGGGGCTGAGGCACAAGAATTGCTTGAACACTGGAGGCGGAGGTTGCAGTGAGCTGAGATCGTGACACTGTACTCCAGCCTGGGTGACAGAGTGAGACTTTGTCTCAAAAAAAAAAAAAAAAAAAAAAGGAAATGATTGACAAAATATAGCAGAAATCATGAAAGAAGCAATCAGTTCCACAGAAGTTGAAAGCTATGTGCAATAAAGATGTTCACAGTAGCATTAATATACCAGCAAACACCCAGAAACATTCCAAATATCTAACATTTGAAGAGTAATTATTTCAAAGGTAGGATTGTAATTGTTTTAAAAGTTTCTTCTTTGCACTTTTTGGAGGTAGTCTTCAAGCATTTAATACAAAAGTATTACTTTGGTAATCAGAAAATTACCTGTTAATAAACATTTAAAAATATAATATGTGCATAATATGAAAAATGAATATAAATTTATTAGGTTACAGATGTTTTTCATAGCAATGAGAAATTACTAAGGAAACAATTTAATACTGTTACACTCTTTGAAATTCTCTTTAGTAATTCTGCATTTACACAATAACATTTAATTAATTAGAGCACTATTATCTAATTTAGTACAATGACTTTGATGATATAAAGCCAGTTTTACCCTTAGTGATGTATGGCTTGAACTCTTTGATGCATAAATGGCTACACTACCATCTATTTTTACATGTCTGAAATATTTAATATTTTAACATATTAGTGTAAAATATATTTCTATACTCTAGAGTATATTTAAAATTTATCTTTAATATTCTGTAATTTGTAAAATAATACATATTAGTCATTCATGTTCATTCTAAACACTATGCATACTTCTTACCCATTTCTTTACTTTTTATCATTTTCAATCTGTATCAAAACAGTAGAGCTTTACACAAATTTTTATCTAAATATCATCTTTCAATTATTTTCACAGTGATTAAAAACAAATCTTAAAAAAAAAAAACTAGAAAAAAATAAGGGTGAATATTAACCTGAGGATGAGGAAAGCTTTTATATGTATGAAAGTCATAGATTAAATTTTCCAAAAGAAAAGTGATTCTTTTTTCTACAGTTGCATATCAAAAAGCAATGTAATAAATTAGATGGCAAGTAACAAATTGAGAAAAACTTTTTTTGCCAAAAGTATGATGGAGAAGGGGCTGGGCGCAGTGGCTCACACCTGTAATCCCAGCACTTTTGGAGGCCAAGGTAGGTAGATCTCTTGAGGTCAGGAGTTTGAGACTAACCTAGGCAACATGGTGAAACCCTGTTTCTACTAAAAATACAAAAATTAGCCAGGTGTGACAGTGCACACCTGTAGTCCCAGCTATTTGGGAGGCTGGGATGAGAGTATCACTTGAACCCAAAAGGCAGAGGTTGCAATGAACCAAGATCATGCCACTGCACTTCAGCCTGGGTGACAGAATGAGACTCTGTGTCGAAAAAAAAAAGAAGAAGAAGAAAGAAGAAGAAAGAAGAAGAAAGAAGAAGAAGAAGAAGAAGAAGAAGAAGAAGAAGAAGAAGAAGAAGAAGAAGAAGAAGAAGAAGAAGAAGAAAGGAAAAGTTAATGTCTCAATAAGACACCAATGTACAATTCACAATAGAAAATTCTTTTTCACATATAAAAATATTTGCAGCCTCAATGTTTATCAATTGAAATAAATTAGATATTATCCAACATATTAATTTTATAAAAACTGTAAAAAACTCAATATTTGAGATGATGCAGGGATACAGTGATACAGCAGTGTAATACACTACAAGCACACGGCTAACACTTTCTGAAAAGCAGAACACAACGTCACCTTTAAAATATTCTTTAACTCTATACATCATATTTCTGAGAATGCATCTTAATTCACCAATCCAGGATTGATCTTCAAGTATGTTTACCTTAAAATAATTAAAAACAGCCAGCCATTGTCCAATATGAAGAGAATGGCTGAATAAAAGGTAGGAAAATAAAATCATGTTATAGAAGTTTATAGAATAATATAGGATGGTATGAAATAATGGATTTTTACTATTTTTAAAGATTAAGCATTAAAAGTCTCATTGGAAGTTGAAGGTTTGAATCCTAATTACTCTAACACTGTACAACTGTATTATAAAATATTTTCTTTACATATTCTAACATAAGAGTTAGTGTATCACTACAGAAAAGTTCCATATGAGTTATTTATAAAAGTAGAAAATACTTTATTGCTGCTGGTGTCCTGAAACTGAATAATAAATTCATCTATAAATCATTTAGTACCTTAGTGTCTGTGGGCCCGCTTCTTGTGTTAAGTGCAGAAAATTATGAACAGTCTAGACTTTCTAAGTACATAATTTTCTATTGTTTATTCTTTGTTTTATAAAGGGCCCACAAGTTCAAAATATTTTTGATAACGACCAAATAGTCTACTTCCTTGATGTACTGGAACAGTCATCCATTTTTTTCTTGCTGGTATTTTTGTTCTAAAAGGGAAAAGAGTGTGGAAAAGGATAATGGATTACTTTATAAGCATTGTTTTCACAACTTAGCAACAATAATCAATACTCAATAACTTTTAAATTCTTAACACATTTATACCTTGTAAATAGGGGCACAATTAACGTGGAATTTATAGGCAGCTTGCTTTTCTTGTACCATCACTCAATTTTTTGAATTAAAGATTTTATATGAGACTACGGAATTAATGATATAAAGATGCATGAATGAAAATAGAGATGAACCCAACAGTGGAATTAAATATACAATCAGTAGCTAAGAACCAAGAGATTGATGCTTCAGCAACCTTAGGAATTATTCAGGTAAAGAGGGGCAAGCACAACGCTTTGCACGGAAGAGGACTTTAGAGATCAATTACCCAACACTCTCCTTTTAAACTAGAGGAAACTGAGCCTATGAGGATTTAAGTCATTTGCCTGTGATCACTCAGTTAGCTAGTAGTGTAGAAGGAACAACAAGAAGGTTCTAGATTTACAGTAAAATTCTCTATTAATTCATTTCTACATAACTGCTTCTTGCATTCAATGCACCTAATGTAAGTCAAAGTCAGGTATGCAATATGGAAAATGGTATGGTCTCTCTGTACTCCAAATCCAGGATCAAAACAACAGAAAAATGCCAGAGAAACAAAAACAAACAAAACAAACAAACAAACAACCTCAAGAGGCCACTGAGCAGAAATACTGAATGAATGACAAGCTCTTCCCAGTCTCCTTCCATTCCTATCTCCAAGGGCTCTGGGTCAGACTAAGAAGACCACTGAACCATATGAAACCATTTGCATCTATGTCCCACATTTTCCTAAATGTGTGACCCTGGACACTTTTCTCTGCCACTCTGAACCTCAGTTTTAACATCTAGTCAAAACTCAAGACCATCTCTGAACGGTCCCTTCTTCCTCTATGTCACTACGCAGCTGAAATACAACAGGACTTGCCTAGCTTTGTCTTTCCGTTCTTTTTTAAACCCTTTGTCCAGTCCATAAGCCCACTTTTTAAAAATTCTTGCAGTTTCTATTCTAAAGAAAAAAATCTAAATGGTGCGTCTAATAAGTGCTCTCAATATGACCATAATTGTACTATTGACGTTTTGGTGTTTCAGAGTAATAGAATTTACTGAAAAAGAAGAATTAACTCCAGCTATATAAAGTTGCCATATATTTGTTTAAAATTTCACATTTTTTCTTCCAAAAACTTGATTTTCCTCTTTCAAATCATAGGAGAGGAAGAACTTTTCATTAGTAACATGAAAGCTGCTGACTACATGTTGAAAAGATTCATTTTTACCTATGCAGGTTCTTCCCTTTTAATCAACCTGAAATTATGTTTTTCTAGTAGTTAAAACTAAACCTTCTCTTAGTAAAATACAGAAGAGAACAGGAAAAGAAAAAGCTGGCTACGGAAAATTTTTTCTAACTCTATGTCACCTAAATTTAACAGTAAACTTCTAGTAGCCTCTTGGGTCCTAAAATTCTTCAAATGATTCATAATCTGAATGGACTTTCATACAACATAGGGATTAGGAATCTGGCCCTACAGTCTCTGGAGCAAACATATTGTTGAGAAAGGTTTGCAGCAGAAGAATCTTCTCTCACCAGTATTACTGTTGTTGTTACTGATAACAATTATTGTCATCATCATCATCTATCTTTTTTTTTTTTTTTTTTTTTTGAGATGGAGTTTGCTCTTGTTGCCCAGGCTGGAGTGCAATGGTGCAGTCTTGGCTCACTGCAACCTCTGCCTCCCGGGTTCAAGTGATTCTCCTGCCTCAGCCTCCTGAGTCTCTGGGATTATAGGCATGTGCTACCATACTTGGCTAATTTTTGTATTTTTGGTAGAGACCGGGTTTCACCATGTTGGTCAGGCTAGTCTCAAACTCCTGACCTCAGGTGATCCAGCTGCCTTAGCTTCCCAAAGTGCTGGGATTACAGGCGTGAGTCACTGTGCCCGGTGATCTTTTTTGCATGTAATCATTTATAAAGTACATACCCCACAAATTATCATGTTTAGACACATAGACGACCATTCTATACTATTCCTGCATGTTATTTATTCCTATTTAGCAAATGAGAAAACCAATGCTCAGAAGGATTATGAGATTTACTCCATTTTATATCCAAAATATAGTAAACCAGGCTTTGAACAACCCTAATTCTAGAACTTCTTTTATCTGTACCTCAATATAGTAAGCATTATTTCGTGTAGGCACAAGGTTTTATATTTTCATACCAGGTGTGCAGTAATGAAGCATTCTAAATTTACCCCAAGAAACACACTTAAGTAAGGCCCTGAAACAGACATCGCTATTCCTTATCTGGGAATTCTGTTATCATCTTGCATTTGCAAAAATAGTCATTCTATAATATAGAAGTATTCTTTCACATTGGCCTCTCACATTGCTGGAAAACATTTCTTTATATTTACTCTTCCCCCAAAAAAGAATGAGTGGGAAACATAGTTAATATTTATTTTGAAAGGAAATAGGGCTTAATAAAGGGAACAATGACATATTTAAGTCAAGGTAGATTAATGGCTAAGGTTTACCACTAACGACACTGCAAACAAAATCTAACATGATACTATTGCACTAATACTAGAGCAATCATTACACCAGTAATTGTGCCAAATGTGGAACTCAATAACAAAGCCTACTTAAAGTGATCAAATATTATCAGTCAGTACATGATCAGTGATTATTCTATAAAGTGGGGTTGGGGAAGCTAAACAAACCCTAAACTTTTTTCCTTATTCTTCATCATCAAAACACATTACAGATAGACAAAAGTTAAATATAAAAAGAGAGTCCCAAAAAGATTAGGATGATGGTAAAGTAAAAACAGATTTAAGAAGCTTAAAATGGAGTCACATTTCTAAACATGACATAAAAGCACACAAAGAGGAATGACTGTTAAACCTTGATCTATTCAAAACATTTTAGAAACAAAAGATTAAATAATTCCACCAAAAAAATGAGTGCATAACTTACATAGGCATTTCTCCAAAGATGATATTCAGATGGCCAACAAATACATTAAAAGCTGCTCGACATTACTAATCATCAGAGAGATACAAATCAAAACCTCAATAAGATATCATTTCATACCCATTAGGATAGCTACTGTAAATGTGCATGCACGCACACACACACACACACACACACAAAAACACACATAAGTATTGACAGAACATGAAGAAACTGGAACCCTTGTGCACTGTTGATAGGATTTTAAAATGGTACAACCACTATGGAAAACAGCATGACGTTTCCTTAAAAATATTACAAATAGAACTATCTTAAGATGCACTTAGGTATACACCCCAAAAGAATTAAAAGCAGGGTCTCAAAGAGATATTTGTGCAAGTTTCTTCTCTCAAAAGCAGACTCATATTGTACGAGCCCATGTGACTGCTGAACAGAGTCCAAATGTTCTTTATTTCCTTTCATTGATCACTACAATCATCACTCAAATCATCACGCTTCAACCAGCCTGACACAGAACTGTGTTCTTTAGGACTCAGTAGAGAGTACTATGTAACAACGAAGATCAGAAAATGGCTTTGGAAGCATGGAACCAGACAGAACAAAAGATGATTGATAGAGAGAGAGAGAGAGAGAGATCAATTGATCAATAAATAGATCGATAACAGATCCATAGAATGCAGTTAATAAGGTGATTTATATAATCTAAATGTTTAATATCAGCTTGTTAACCAACAGTTCCTCACTCTCATAAACAATGCTTGAATACACACTGCCAATTGTTTATGCCTGCTCAAATTCTTACCAGTCCTACCATCTGATTGACCTGGCAACTCAATCTCTTTAAAATGTTGCATCTTGGTTCTGATGCATTAAGTGAAGATTTTGTATGTTAATTCATAAGGGAGGAATCTTATTTCTCTGATTTTGACATCTCCTTTCCCACTGTACCACATGCAAGCAGTATAGAACACTTTGGAGTTAATTGTGACTGTTATATTAATTCTAGACAAACTACAACAGAAGACACATTGTGGCAGAGTAGACTTTAATATTCCTATATTGTAACCCACAACTTTTGATCACTTTACAAGGCCAAACTTTATTGCTAAGCATCACAGTAATCCAATGGCTATAACAAAAAGCCGATGACCTTAACTTTCCAGGTGGCGCCTAGTATAAAGCTTGACTTTGATGTATCTAAACAATCATAAATATAGAACTCATGATGAGGTCTATTAGAATCATAAAATCTTCTGAAAGGAAGCTGTCCAGAGCCACCCTGCTTAAGAGATTTAAAAGCAGACAGATCAAAGCATGTGTCATTGAGAATCCTGCTGGCTGTCATGAGAGAAGGGGTAAAATTGCAAACCCATTCAGTTGTATCCATTACTGTAATGACCTGGAATAGACTAGAATGATGAAAATGAAGGGTGAGTAACATTGGGTCATAATAATAGTAATCACGTCATGTGCCAGTAGCATTGAATTTTTCTTTTGTACAGCAAAGACAGTGTTGTATTTTTTCCTGGATAGCTATGGTAACAAGCTTTATTTCTGAATGCCTGATTTCCTGTCTATGGACCCACACATCTGAGTAATATGCCTATCCCAAACGTTTCATTATGATATCAAGAATGAGTCAAAAAACAAGATGGACATATGCCAATCAATTTTATGCTAAGGGTAAAATCTGTATTTCCACTGATTACCAAACTGAATTTTGCACAGGTAAAAAGCAATGCTGTCACAAAATCCTGCATCTTATCAGCTTTCACATCTCATGCTTTCTTTAATGAATATGGTGTTCGGATTATATGGTTAGGGAAACAAGAGGCTAAAAATGCCTACATAACTAGCATGCTGAAAGAAAAAGTCTGGAATAGAATGGTTCTGATTTCAGGATAAGCTAGTCTCTAGAAGTTAGAACTTAGGACAATTTCTAGGGGAAAATTTCTTGGATGATGCTGGTTATAATTCTATGCTCCGTGGAACCTTCAATTGACTGTGTATTTCTTAGAATTCTCCCTTTAAAATACACTCCTCTTCAAATTCATGCTATGCCTCTTTTAAATGGGCTACCCTGTATATTCTGAATGAGCTTTTTCCAGTAAAGAACTGTGTTGATGTAAATCTACGTTGGCAAGAGCGTCATTAGAGTCAGCTGGGAGTGACAGGCATGTTCTAGCCAATTCTGGACAGTGTGTTGAAATATGCTTCCCAGGCTGCAAGAACAAATGCACAAAAGCAAGCCCACATCTTGACAGGGGTGACGCGCTCATCAGCAAAGCCCTGGCTCTGTGAGGACATAAAATACGCACCAGGAACATTTCTTGAGGAGAAGCCAACCAATCAATCACAGCAAGAGCCACATAATCCTTACAGGTTAAAAGGTGCCAGAGCTTACCCTTTTCCTTAGGGCAAAAAAAAAAAGAAAGAAAAAAGAAAGAAAAAGTTTGCACATGTTGCTTGCAGGGCACACTCCTAAGACACAGAAGATCATATTTCCTAATAACAGCCAGCCAGTTCACCTAATATAAATATGCAAGCAGGCAATAAGAACCAACAATTCAAACTCCAAAGAGAAAGCTATACATTTCATATTTGTTTTATTAACAATTATGATAATGAAAATATTCCTGTATAACTGTTAAAACCTGGCATCATCTTGTAAAAGTATTTCATGCCAACACATAAAACCTATTTATTTAAGAAAAGCAATATCATTGTGATAATTATGTGCATAAACTGTTGTGACAAATACAATATTTTTTTTCAAAAATATTTTTCAGTTCTTCAATATCTAGGCTGAACATCATGTTCAAGAACAGGATTTTGTGTCCAATTCATGGAACAAATGTCAATTTCATATTAGAAAATCTGTGCCAGGGCTATACATCTGCAAACTAGCAATTTCCCAATTGTTTTTTCTGTATCTTTTGTCATCTGTCTCATTCTTGGAGCATACACGTATGACCAAGATGTGACAATAATATGACTTTACCAGACAGGAATGTTGAAGTGAAGGTGACTGGGCAGACCTGGCCAGTCTGGTACCCACCACCTCTCCCCTCCATTTCTATGAACGCGCTGAGGATGAATTACTGTTTCTGGAACTAATAGACCCAAGAGATTGGCCATCCCAGCAGAGGAGTTTGTGCTTGTCTGACTACACGGACTTAAAACCAAGGTCCTTGTCTTGAATACACAACTGTCACCACACAAAGTCTAAGACTGCCAGGTCATTGCTCATCACCAGATGGTTCTGTAAATCCCCTACTCTGAAATCCCCAGCCTTCCTCAAATCCCGCAAACTCGCCAATGTGACTCCTAGCGCTCACAGTCTGTCATCAGCAAAATCTCCTGTATGCTCCTGTATCTTCAGCATGTTCTCTGACTTTCCTGCATCATCTTACTCTGACACTTCTGGCTGCCCACTGAGGATACAGGTTTACTTCACCCTCTGATGCAGTGGCTATTTTCCCTTCCACATGTTTGTGTCACTGCCCCTAGTGAAGCAGGAGTCTTTCTCACTCTTCTCTGCTGCTTCCAGACCATCATCTCTTCCTTGCCCTAAAATGTCTTTGTAACTCACATCATTAGTCTGCTCCCCTCCTCTTCCAGTTTTCTACTGACTCCCAGGTCTCGCCTCTCAGTCTTTAAACATTTTAGCCCTGTCTCTCCCCAGTGCAAACTCTTACATAACTCCTAATGATCTTTTCCTCCCATAGTCTCCCAGTTTCTGGATCTCCCTTCAGATAATCTTATCTGAAACCTTCTTTCATCACCACAAGCAAGGCCTTGCCATGACAGATTAACTGTGCCCCACAACCACTGTTAAGCATCTCTCCATACCTTCTCTCTTTCTATCTCATCCCCTTCAGTATTCTGACTCTAAAAATCTTCCAAATTCACTGAATCTTCCAGTGCATTGACTTTAGAAGTTTTTCTGACCCTCACCACACTTATGTCTCCTTTTCCTTAGTGAGCTTAGAGTAAATATGGCAGCATAATCACTTCTTTGCATATCCTTTTAGAACTCAGGCTTCACTGAAATATCTCACCCCTGTTAAACCAACCTTTTTCAAACTGTGCTTGTAGTGGCCTAAGCAGTCAATGATAGTTGAGAAAAACACAACCATGATGACTTTGGATTTGTAACTACTGGCTTGAGGTGGCTCCTTAGTGCAGTCTGGGAATTTCACATTTCTCTAGACAAAACACTCCTCTCAGAGATGATGGATAATTTCACACTTCTCTCTCCTCAAACCTCCAACATCTGTTCTCTTTCTATCTTTAAGTTGATGACCTTATTATTTTATCACAAAATGGAAGGAATTAAGTGACATTTTTCATACACTCTGAAACCAGATCTATCAAGATACTGACCTTCTAGACTCTCAGACTCTCCTACTCTTCTTTCTCTTTCATTGTGAGGACTGAACAATCAGCACTCCCATTAAGGGCAACTCCCTGGCTCCTGCACTGCCTGAACCCCTCCCGAACCCTATTCCCCCAAAGCCTCCTCAAGAATATTGCTCCTGCAGTTGTCCCCAGTTTCTCATGATCAAATATCCCCTTTCTACTGCTTCTTTCTCAAAATCATACAAACATAATACAATTGACAAGACACCCTTCACCCATATCTCATTTTTCTTCCTATCCCCTCCACCTGACTTTACAGCAAAACTCCAAGAGTTAACAATTGCCACCACTTCTTTTCCCATAATCTCTTGAATCCACTTGACTTAGTCCTTTTATAAGGAAGCCTTCACCTCTGGATACTTGCAACTTTGAGCAGTCCTCTCTCACATTTAGCAGGGTTGGCACATGTGAGCAGAAGAATATGGCTGAGTAATACAGTGTGTTGCTGCCAAGTCTTCGTCATAAAAGTCATTGTGGCTTTTTCCTTGTACTCTCTTGAATCACTGACTCCTGTGCATGAGGTAAGAACACCCAGCCCTTTGGAGAAGCACAACTGAGGAACTGAAGTCTTCTGCCAACAGCCAGTGTAAAGCCAGGCTGCCTGCAGTCACCACCATGTTAGAAACTGATCTTCCAGCCCCAGATACGGCTTCAGATGACTATAGCCTTCACTGGCAGCTTGAGTGTAATTTCTTCTAGGAACTTTAGTCAGAACCAGCCAGCTAAGCTGCTACCTGATTTCTCAAAACTATATGCAATAATAAATGATTGTTGGTTTAAGCTGCTAAGACTTGGGGAAATTTATTATATTCCACTCCAGTCAGTCCTGTATCATCACTACTCTACTGATCGACTTGTGTTGTATGCCACCAATTAGCTGCATGTTGCCAATGCAATGATCAATTCTCAGTTCTTATTTTAGTTGACCTATGAGCAGCATCTGCCACAGTTTATCACTTTTTTGTTGTTGTTTGGATGACACCCACATCCCTACAAAAAATAAAGTTATCTAGGCCTGGTGGTATGTGCCTGTAGTCCCAGCTACCTGAAAGGTTGAGGTGGGAGGGTCTCTTGAGCCCAGTGCCCAGGAGATCAAGGCTTCAGTGAGCAGTGATCATGCCACTTCACTCTAGGCTGCCTGGGCAAAAGGGTAAGACCCTGTCTCGAACAAAAAAAAAAGTCCCAATGTGGGGAAGACTGTTTATTTCATTCAGTGCTGTATCTCCAGAAGAGCAATAGGTACACTCAAATTATTTTTTGAATGGATGAAAAGAAAATAGGATATTTAACTCCTGACTCTCACCTTGGTGAGCTAGTGATAAAATAGAGAAAATTACCTTCAGAGTAAGATGGTTTTCTGTGTACAGCCCCTCAGAACTGCTAGATGTGTTCTAAGAATTGTGTACTTTTGCAATTCAGTAAGAAGGTAGGCACAGTCCTCACATACATAATGCCCCTGTTCTATGCATCAGAACACAAGTGCTACTAGTAGAATTAACGCATCTGATTTGAATGAAAACAGCATTGTGTATTCTATTTCAGAAGGATTGTATTCGGAAAAGTAGAAGAGCAGTAGCTAGCTGAAAGATAGTATAGATTGGTCTAATTGAACTGAATCTCAGAGTCCAACTATTGAAAGTGTTCAGTGCACATACCTGTGGTTTAGCAAGCTTAGCATGGGGTAAAAACTCAAAACATCATTTCCTGTTATGTGGAGCGAAGCTGTTAGGAAATATAACATCGATCATGTTTCTTTTATACATATAAATCCCTGGTGTGTGTGTGTGTGTGTGTGTGTGTGTGTGTGTGTGTGAGAGAGAGAGAGAGAGAGAGAGAGAGAGAGAGAGAGAGAGAAATGTTAGCAATCCTTCAAAATCTGATTCCAACCTACCTTCCCTAGAGGCACTCAAACTCACTTAGACCCCATGTAATCCCCATATTTGTTCACACTATTTCCTTGGTGAGAAAGCTCACCTCCTGTCACTTCCCCTCCTTCCATACTTCACTCCAGTTCTCTCCCTGCTGAAATCTTCCATGCTTCGCATTCATATCAAATTCCTTCCCAGGCCCCTCTCTTCTCTTTGTAAAATGTGATAAAACTTAAACCTAATCAAGTTGCAGTGAATACTAAATAAGATCAATCATCTAAGACAATGCTCAGCATTGTGCCTGGGACTTCTTTGTGACTATTCCATGTCACTCATAAGGTCTTAAGTGATTCCTAGTACCAGATACAATCTCTCTCTCCCATAAATTCCAACTACTCTTTATGCTTAGTTATGGCAACTATTGTTTCGTGGTTGAGTAGTCATATTCTATCACCTGTTAGATCATAATCCTTGAGAACCAAGACAATGCCCCAATAACATCCAATATAGTAATTTGTACAGCATAGACAGAGTATGTGAGTTGAATTAAGCTTCTAGATTTCAATAGGCTCAGATCACCTTCAGTGTTCCATCAACAGTATGTTTACATTTTATTTGGAAGTACTACCATCTTTCAAGAGGTCTTTTTGTTAAACATATCATTTGAACTTTTAAATAACTTTACGAAACATGTATGAATTAGTAATAGTTCCACTTACAGATGAACTTAATTGTGACTGGTGGGATTTAAATAATCCTAGGATCCCACGATTAGTAGCAGAGTTGGACTATGCAATAGATTTCTGAACCTCTTTGTATCTCACAAGACTGTGCTAGGTGCTAGGGATACACCTGTGAATGAGGTAGAACTGGTTCTCCCCTTCACAAAGTTTACTCCCTAGGGCAGTAGTTCTCAACTGAAAACAATCCCTTGTCCCCCACAAGGGAAAATTGGCAATGCTTGGAGACATTTTGGATTTTCACCTCACTGTGGAAATTAATGTCACCTAGTGGGCAGTGGCCAGGGATGCTCTTAACCTCCTACAATGCACAAGAGAGCCCCCACCACAAAGCATCATTCTGGCCCAGTCATCAGTACTGCTGAGGTTGAGCAACCCTGCTCTAGATTCGGCTTCAAAACAAAGGATGTGAAGTATCCATGGGACACAATAACACATAGGGTTGTAGAGATAGGTGCAGAACTGATGACAGATGCTTAGATGCCAGGTTAAAGAATGTGAACTTTATCCTACAGAGCAGAGATTGGCAAATTATGGCCAGTGGGAGAAATTCAGCCTATTTGATTTTGCAAATAAAGTTGTACTGGAACATACTAATGTCCATTTGTATATTTGTGGCTTCTTTTGCACTACTGTGGTAGGGTTGAATAGTTGTCCCAGAGACGATAGGGTCGGCAAAGCCTAAAATATTTATTTTCTGGCCCTTTTGCTCACCTCTGCTATAGACAGTGGGCAATCACAGCAGAACTGCAGGATAATTAATGAGACAGTATAAGTAGGACATCCTTAATGGGAAGGGGCTAGTGGCACAAAGACAAGTTAGAATGTTATTGAAATAGATTAAACACAAATCTAAGTATTAAAATACCTGTTGGTACTGGGAGAGAACAGAACAGCAAGAGATAGTAGATGAAATAATCCATAGGCCTAGGCGGAAGAAGGGCAAAGCAGAAGTCAAAGATGATATTTTTCTGGTTCTTTGGGAAGATAATGGCCAGATAAACAGAAGTAGAAAAATCCAAAAGAGGGGGCACAGAAAGCTTGGTTTTGCACATGTTAAATTAAAAGTAAGAGTGGATCTTCCACGTGGAAATGTCCAGGCATATGGAACTTGAGCCTGGGGAATGAGGTTGAAGAGTAGGGTTTTGTCAAAAGAAACAGCTGGAATTGAACAGAGGAGAGACACTTGTGGTACAGGGAACATACTGAATAAGGTCAAAGGAATAATTATGGAACTGGGGGTATTTTGAATTAAGGTGCTGGAAATAGAGACAATGAAAAAAAAAGGCAGATCTCATAGGAATAGAATTAATCCAGTGAATAAGACAGTATCAACAAACAGGGGTGAGCATTAATTTCAAATGCTAATAATATTTTGCCTTGACTAATATTGCGCATATCAATAAGTGATTTTAAATGCAAAGGCAATGCTGCTTTAAGTTTGTTTGTGTATGTACTTGCTCATTTGCAAAGAAAACTCTCAAGATGAATGTAAGATAATGTTTCTCTTTAATTTATAGCTGGTCCAACTCTGACTTTTCTTGAAACATATTTTTTTACTTCAACGCATATCGTTGTCTTCTGAAGTTTCTATCAACAGTGTAAAATGAGGAGCTTAAGAATCAAGATGTTCTTTTAAGGATGGGTACGGTGGCTCATGCCTGTAATCCCACTAATTTGGGAGGCTAAGGCAGGCAGATCACTTGAGGTCAGGAGTTCAAGACTAGCTTGGCAAACATGGTGAAACCCCCTCTCTATTAAAAATACAAAAATTAGCCAGGTGTAGTGGTGCATGCCAGTAATCCTGGCTACTCAGGAGGCTGAGGCAGGAGAATCACTTGAACCCAGGAGGTGGAGGTTGCAGTGATCTGAGATCATGCCACTGCACTCCAGCCTGGGCAACAGAGTGAGACTGTCTAAAAAGATGTCTCTTTAAGACAATTTCTCAACGTATGGCTTCCATATCACCTGTAAGGCT
The DNA here is from genome assembly GCF_002776525.5 of Piliocolobus tephrosceles. NCBI lineage: Eukaryota > Metazoa > Chordata > Mammalia > Primates > Cercopithecidae > Piliocolobus > Piliocolobus tephrosceles. Next base: position 59,569,612 of record NC_045437.1, on the reverse strand, counting down.
TACAAAGTCGCCTTCTTGGGCATCACATCAGACCTATTGTGGGTGCAGGGCTGGCTTCACAGGTGCGACCTATGAAGTTGTACAGGATCCTGCTCTCAGAAGGGCCTTGTGCTGGATTGAATGCAGTGCTGTTGCCATCATGAAATTTGTAATATTTATTTGCATAAGAGGCTCTGTATTTTCACTTTACCTGGGCCCTACAAATTATGTAACCAGTGCTGTGTGAGCATTCTAGTATGGAAAGAAATGAGTTTACAGAGTAAAAAAGATTACAGAGTAGAAAATTTGGTTCCTTACTTAGCTCTCATTTATTTGCATTGAGATATACTTTTTAAAACACCCATGTTTACACTCTTTGGAAGTAAAACTTGGAATCTACCATTGGCAGGTATAGAATTTTCCATAGAACAGTCCTATTTTTCTTTCTTTTTATTATTATTATTATACTTTAAGTTCTAGGGTACATGTGCACAACGTGCAGGTTTGTTACATATGTATACTTGTGCCATGTTGGTGTGCTGCACCCATCAACTCGTCATCACCCATCAACTCTATTTTTTTTTTCTTTGCATCTGTGCAGCTACCAGGTAGGAACTTAATAATTATAGTGTGGGAAAAGAGTACCAACATACTTTCTGTTTAGGGATTAGTATCACCTAATCCAAGTCCGGTGTGTTTACCTGCAACTAAGGGATTGAGAACAGAAGAACCTCTGCAAGAACAAATGTCCCTCTTCCTATGGTGGAAGTATCAGTGGTTCAGGTTGGTATATTAGATGGTTTGAGGTTGTACAAAGATGGTGATTGACATAGCTGATGTGGCTTATTGAATTTTAAAATGTCGAATGAAATAAGGAGAAGGTTATTTCCTTTCCAAATCCCTTTCATTCGTTCTTATTACCTTAAGAAGAAAGACTTAATTGTGGTCTTTCATATGTCTATATTATTTGCTAAACGCCATTTTAAACAGAGAACAGACCTCAGCTCAGAGTCTTTGGAAGGTCATGGTTATCTAGCTAAACTTAAATCTATTTTGCCTTGCTTATTGTATATTTTTTTTCAATTATCTTCTATGCATAATAAATGATGCTAGTTCCAAATTACAGTAATATACAAAGCTTTATTTTTAAACATATGGCCTTTTAAATAAAAATGTAAGTCTACTAGAAATAGTAAATGCAAACAGTACAAATGGCCCACAGTTGCACCTAAAATTGTGAAGAATGATCAATGTGTTAATGAAACTGCTATTGTTATTAGTAAGAGGGCTTTATTAAAGGAGGCCTGTTTCTTTCTCTTCAGAGGAGAGCCGTAGAAATCAGCCTTGCACGTTATCAGCCTGCAATTCATATATGTTTTAGTTATTAGTATCCATAAATCATACGCTGTTCTATTTGGCACTCACTCAATAGAATGTCATAAAAAAACACACTGCACAAAATAAAGCAAAATAAAACAAATACTATTAACCTAAAGAAGGCAAACAAGCAGGAATGATAATCCAAGTAATCTTATTAGTCAGAAAGTTGCTTACTTCAAAAGGTCAACAATACACACTTCACCATTTATAAATGTGAAATTAGTCATGTAAGAAAAAAAAAAAAACCTGGTACCCTACTAATAATAATATAAAGAGGAAGCTATTTTATTTTAATAATAGCTAATTTAATCAGAGGACTATCTCAAAAGAGTAATGGGGAAAAAATTGGTCTGAAATTACGGCAATGCAGAAATGATATATGTAATATTTAACCATAGAAAAAATATTTACTTTAAAATAATATTTCTATGCTAAACCTCTTCAAAAAGGTTTTCTATTATTTAATTTTAGTTCTTCTGAAGATCCACTTTGGAAAAATGGTACTTAATTCCTGCTAGTTAAAATTTCTCCAAATTAAAACACGGAAAATGAAACTATGAAGGGTGTTTTTATATCAACTTTCTCCTCAAAATCTTGACATTTCTTTTGTAAGCTTAAGTCATGATATATAATTTAACTGTTATAAATTCTAAAAGATAAGGATTAGTCATCAGAATTTAACAAGCTAGTTATTCAGTAATTTCCCAAGAATCATAGATATATTTACACAGATTTTTTTCAGAAATACAACAGATATAATTTTCAAAGTATAAACTAAATATTATTAAAATGCATGTATTTGATAGATTATTGTGACACTAAGATACAGAATCATTCATATACACCAAAGCCAACAATACCAATCTATGTGCATGTAAACCCAAAACACACACACACATACACACACACACACACACTGAGTCATGGTGACAAAGTCCACACAAATGGTTAATCATTGAGTTCAAAGTTTCTTTCCACTATGGCAATCAAAACCAACATCACCAGGACTTCTAGTCTGGAAGGGTATGGATCCCCCTGGGTGTTCAGCATAAAAGGCACAGCAACAGAAGGTATGTTTCTCAATCAATCAAAAAACAACTATTCATTGAAAGCATAGTATACAGGTGGCACTTGGACCTTCACAGTGGATACAATGATTGATGAATGTGGAGGTTTTTTTTTTTTTTTTTTTTTTTTTTTTGGAGATGGCGTCTCCTCTATTGTGCAGTGGTGCAATCTCAGCTCAATGCAACTTCCACCTCCCAGGTTCAAGTGATTCTCCTGCCTCAGCCTCCCAAGTAGCTGGGATTACAGGCATGTGCCACCACGCCCAGCTAATTTTTGTATTTTTAGTAGAGACGAGGTTTTACCATGTTGGACAGGCTGGTCTCGAACTCCTGACCTCAAGTGATCCACCTGCCTCGGCCTCCCAAAGTGCTGGGACTATAGGCATGAACCACCGCGCTTGGCCGGTTCTTACTTTTTAGGAACTTACAGTCCAGCTACATATTCGAAATACAAACATGAACTAGAAGACAGCATAACATAGAAAATGACAAATAAATGTCAACACATTCAGTCTGAGAGCCCAAGGAAAGAAAGATTGCAACCAGTGAAGGCAGGTAGTTTTGGCCCTGTATACATTTGCTTACAAAAACCAAAGGTCAGACCACCAACTCAAATGTTTCCACTTTGTTTGCTCTTATTTAAGCTTACACTTTTTAAATAATATATTGAATCAAAGAAAACAATATCTGAAACACTATTTTTGAGAAGAAAGACAACAGCATTAGCTTCTAGGCCCAGAGATATTTCCATTCTAAAAGGAAATATCTCGAGTCAAAGAGATTATTCTATAATGTGGAATTTGGCATGAAGACTGGCAAAGTGGAAATGGAAAGATATTGTTTTGAGGTAAGATGGGTCTTGATCCTTCTCTATCTGGCCATGTAGGGCACTCAAAGAGAGCCTGTGAGTCAGGCCAGATCTTGTTACCAAGCAGTTTGCTGCTCTGTTGCTTAGTGACTTGAACCAGCCGGCCATCATTCCCAGCTGGCTTTTCTAGAGTCAAACCTTAACAGATTTCTGGCTTGATCTTTCTCCTTAGGGCTCAAGTCTTTTATTTTTTCTTTCCCTGAATGATTGACTATAAAATTATTCTCTGATTGGCTTTGTTTTTACACATCTTATGTAAAAACAACCCTGAATCAAATGTTCTCCATTGACCCCTTTTCACCAAGGACATATATTTCTCCTACACACACATATTTTTATAAGAATATTTTTATAAGAATGTCAACTTCTATACAAGCCACATATGTAAACTAATAAACTGAGATTCCACACCAAAAAAGGGCTCTGTCTCTACCCTTCTATTAACTACCATTTTGTGAAATCTTTGAATATTCACTGTTATAACTTCAATATACATGCATGGTAGCGTAATAAATGTGAATGTGATTCTTAGCCCAAAGGAAGGTAATGCTGAAAGAAACAACACAGGATGGAGAGTTAGGAAGACTTGGGTTCAAGTTTTAGTGCTATTGGTTTCATTACTGTTTAGCTGAAAGATCTTGATTATGTAAGAATTTTTTCTGGACCTCAGCAGCTGCATATGTAAAGTACAACTAATAATACTTACACCCAACCTTGGTTGTTTTAAGGGGTTAATGTACACAAAGTACCTGACACATGGCAGGAGCTAAATCATTGGTGTCTATGTTATAATTAATCTAAGATTGTAAAGTTATATTATTATGAACCTCAGTTTTTTTAATTCCAAAATGAAATCACATTTCTTCTCAGGTCAACTTTTCAGGGTTTCCTTTTGAGAATAAGTGCCTCATCTGAAATACTTGGAGAGTATTTATATCCTTAAAACTGTACATAAAATGATTTTTCTATTTTGCTTATTTGCAGTAGACGAGACTGATGTGTTAAGATGGTATAAAATTGAAGTCTAGTAAAAGAGAATTTTAAATTAGAATCTTTACAATGATCTATACATTTCCCTATTTGCTACCTAAAATTATGCCTTTTAGATGGTGGCCTAACATGAATACCACCAATACCTTCATTCTGAAGGCCCTGAAGTTTATTTATGAGTCACAGAATTATTAAATAATTCTGTTTCCTGTTTTTACCCATGTAGCATCCACCGCACTCTCTTACAGCCGCAAGTTGGAACTTGTTCCTAATTGCTTATCTTAAATAGACTGTAGTTTGTTATCACTTTGTAAATTTAATTAGTCAGTACTTTTTACTTGTAAATGCCAAATGCCTTTATGACTTATTAATAGAGTCTCCAAGTCAAAAAGGTTGAATAACTAAGGTCAAGTATCAAATGGCCAGAAGACCTGGAAATATGTGATTTCAATATACTGAATGAATCACAGCTTTAAAAACATGATTTTTTAAAAAGCAAAACCATTAAAAAACCATGACATAATTTTGCTACATTAGAAATAGTAAATCTTCTTCCTGAAAGTGCTACTTGAAGAACAAATTTCGTAGTTTCCTATCTAAGAAAAAAAAAGTGCTGAAACTCCTTTAGTCACCTGAACACAGGAGCTTTTCAATTATAAATAAATTTATACAAAGAATAATTTTTTAAAAATCAAAGCCATGATTTACATTATTTTAATGAACTTTGAGATTCAAGTTTTTATTTTCTTCTTATCAACATTTCTGCCAAGTTTGCAAGAAAGACGGTGTCTTCTTAGGAAGAGATTTTACCACCAGTAGCAATGGCTTCAGCTCGTACGAACAGGCTTCACATCTTTTCTAAGATAAATGTCAACGGTCATGGGAAGTACACATGAATAATAAGCTGCGAGGTTATCCAATGTTTTCTTCACTTTTTTCTCGATGCCAATTGTCATAATCTAATCCCTGTAATTCCTTAAACCTGACAAGCCAATCAGTATGTTCTTTAAAAGGAGTATCTTCCTCAGGTCTTTTGATTTTGTGGGAAGCCAACAATGCCTTTCAAATGGTACAGGCACCCTCAATTTGCAGCGCCTCCACCTCTCATAATTCCCACAGAGGGCAACAGCCAGTTATACAACAGACATGGCTGAAGGTTAGGGCTGACTGGTCTTCCCCAAACATTCGAGCAGCACTTCCTGGTGTGCTTCTCAGATGATTTCCCCCAGAAACTTGCTCCCCATCTTCTGGTATTGCACTTTGCCTACAGCCATCCTCTGGGTTCCTAGCTCCCAGGGGACTGGCAGCAATGCTCTTCTCTGGGTATTTTTACCATAAGAGACAGAGAAAAGATAACCTCAAAGCCACGCAGGGCAGAAGTGAGAAAGATGGAATGAGGGAGAAAGAGAAATCACTAAATAATGGTTTTGAAAATCTCCTCAGTTGTTTGTGTGTGTATATGTGTATTTTTAATCTACAAACTCTAAGTGGCTGTATTTCTCTTTTATAGGCGACAAATGGTTTCTTTCCCCTTCTGTGACTTGCAAATTTACATTTCTCTCTTAACAACCATAAAAACAACTACAGTTGTTGAAGAAATACTGACTCAGAAAGCAAATGTTTACTTTTAAATATGAGCAACTTTATATCTAATGCCAATGCCTGATAAAGAGAAATTCATAGTAAACAAAAAATATGGCCAAAATCACTTATTTATCTTCCTAAACACATTTAGATTTATTAAAAGTCTCCTAAAAGGCCTTTTGAAAATCCACCTAAAATAATCATTTTGTTGTTAAAATTGTCACTAAGTACTTCTTCTACTGTTGGATATGTTTTAATTAAAAATACATATGTGTACACAAGAATTATAAAAATAATACATTTGAGTATTACCTAGTCACCATAATTCCTAAAGATATCCTACTGCCTAATTTCACTTATGTACACGCTGGAACATTTTCCTCCATTCGGTGCATCGAGCACGGTATAAACTGATAATTTTTTCATCTAGTCCTTAATCAGGAATATAAGCCCCATGATATTACTTATATTAGAAAACTGTATTTGGTTTTAATCATATTTGGAATTAAAAGTGTTTTTGAGAGATATATAATAAATAATAAACCTGATGCATCTTAGTGAATGCCACCCATGAATATTAGTTTTTAATGGTTAATGTTTTCAAAGTAGCTTGAAAATATTTCACTATATAGCCAAAATTGACTGTTAAATTCAGGAAATTACATCTTCATTTCTATTATAGTCAAATGACTCAATGTTTTTCACTGTGACATCCACTTAGATTGGAGTGTGATACTGACAGCTATAGTAACAATATTTTAAGAGTATAAACAGTTGGGTTTTTAGAGGCAAATTGACATAGAGTTGTGCATTGCTTATTCTAAGTTCTGAGAAATGTGTCATTAGGCAATTTCATCACTGTGCAAACACGTTAGAATGAACTTACACAAACCTAGATGGTATAGCCTATTATACCTAGGCAATATGGCATAGCCCGTTGCACCTAGCCTACAAACCTGTACAGCATGTTATTCTACTGACTACTGTGGGCAACCATAACACAAGGATTAAGTATTTGTACACCTAAACATAGAAAAGGTACAGTTAAAAATACAGTATAAAAGATAAAAAATGATATACCTGTATAGGGCACTGACCATGAATGGAGCTTACAGGACTGGAAGTTGCTCTGGGTGACTCATTGAGTGAGTGGTGAGTGAATGTGAAGGCCTAGGACATTACCACACACTACTATAGACTTTATAAACACTGTACACTTAGGCTACACTGAATTTATAAATATTTTTATTTCTTTAAGTTAACTTCAGCTTACTGTAACTTTTTACTTTATAAAACTCTTTTAATGTTAATTTTTTGGCTTTTTTGTAATAACACTTAAAACACTAACATTATACAGCTGAACAAAAATATGTTCTTTATATCTTTATTCTATAAGCTTTCATTTTTAATTTTTTTTTTTTTTACTTTTTAAATATTTTAAATATTTTTTGTTAGAAACTAAGACACAAACACACATTAGCCTACGGTTACACAAGGACAGGATCATCAGTATCATTATCTTCCTCCTCCATAGCCTGTCCCACTGGAAGCTCTTCTGGGGCAATAACATGCATGAAGCTGTCATCTCCTATGAGAACAATGCCCTCTTCTAGATACCTCCTGAGGGACCTACCTGAGGCTGTTTTATAGTTAACTTTTGTATATAAGTAGGAGGTGTACTCTTTAAAATAATAATAAATTACATAAATAAACCAGCAGTATAGTTATTATTAAGTGTAATGCATAACTATATATGCTATACCTTTATAGGACTGACAGCTTGGTAGGTTTGTTTACACCAGCATCCCCACAAACACAAGAGTAATGCATTGTACTATGACTTCACTAGGTGACTGGAATTTTTCTGGTCCATTATAATATTATGGGACCACCATCATATATGCAGTCCATCATTGACTGAAATGCTATTACATGTGTGTACTGTTGAGCAGTTTAAAAAAATGATCCAGGTATATATATGTGCATGTATATGTAAGTATATAGGTATATGTGTGTGTGTGTGTGTATAGAGGTATACATGTATATATAGATATATATGTATATAGGTACATATATGTGTATATATACACACAAATACACACATAAGTATACAAATACACATATTATATATATATATATATAAATAAAATACAGCTCAATTGCTATACTATGTACTAAAAAAGAGCTAGCTGCTCAAGGATCTATATATAAAGTATATATTGCTTGCTCTTTCTCATTTTATAGTATGGCGTATTATGGCAGATATATATACATGTATCATCTCTCTATATATAAAATGGTAAACACACCAACAGGACACATACATATGAAGTTAAAAGATAATGACATTCAAGGAAGAATACACTGACTTCAGGATCCCCTGGGAAGGAAGAAGAATAGGATGGGTGATAGCTTTAGACGGTATCTGTAACATTTTATTCTTAAAAAAATAAAAGAACTGATGCAAATGATAAAATTTTGGCATTTTAAAAATCTGGGTCGTGGATATATAGATGTGTATTATAAAAATACGAAAAAATTATAACAAGTGATTACAATACAAGTTACTTTTTAAAAGAATATGTGAAGATAACAGGTTTTATGATTTAAATATGGCTAAACAGCAACTTTTAAGTTCCCAAAGACTGAAAACCAGCATTTCTACCTTGTTCTTCTAAAACTTTATTTAGGTCTAACACCCCAAAACTGTTCTTAAAATTAAATGAGGAGAAAAGTCTGAAGAATATGAGGAACTTCCTGATTTCAATTTTCCTGAAACAAACTAGTACTGGAAGTTAAGTTTTCTTCACCAGAGATTCCACTGACTTTGTAGTTCCTGCTGATGACAGAGGGACTCCCCTACCAGATGAAGTCTGAGTCATGTCTATAATCACTAGAACTACAAAGTATTATATATTAAGTAAAAGCAGTCAAACAGATTAGTGAAAAGCAGAGACACAAGAGAGTTCTAATCCTAACAGATAGTGCCAGACCAAAACCAGTGCTCAACACATACTAGCTAGTGATAAAACTATTACTAATAAGCATTAAGAGTATCAGAGACAAGAGGTGCAACCGAAATCTGTTCCTTGAAAGAAGGAACAGATTACTTCCAGTTGGGAGAACTGCAGAAACCTTTTAGGAAAAGCGGGAATTTGAAAGATGTATTTTTGCAGCGGGCAGAGAAGAGACACCAAACCCCACAGTTCTGCCTCAGCAGTATCTCTCCTTTCTGCCTTCTCCTTTCCTACAGTAATAAAAGTGACATACACTCATTTCTTTCAACTCTTGTCTCTTCACATATATTCCCTTCACTTCACTCCAATTCATCCACAAATGACTGACAGAAATTTAAACATGATCCTAAAGGTTTATGCAGAACAAGGCTGGAATAATGGGCACAGAGTGCATAATTTAAAAAAAAATACTAACTTATAATGATACCCACTAAGGGTCCAGCCCTGTGCAACCACTTTAATTTATACATAATTGCATTTAATTAAACCACAACCCCCAATAGATACTATCCCCAGAAAACTGAGTAGCAGGTAAACTGAAGCACACATTAAGTAACTTGACCAAAGTCACACAACTACTAAATGCAAAGTAAGAATTTAAGTTTAGTCTCTTTTCTAACTGCTTTAGTGCTCTCTGAGTGACACAACACCTAGAGTATTGTGTCAACTCAGTAGCTATTCTTTAAATGGATCATGAAAACCCAAGTGAAGTCTAGATAAAAACTACCAGGATTAATCTGGTAAATATAAAATATAGCATATAGAAATGAAACAACAGGATGTTTACTTAGGAAAAGAGAAGTTCTTTTTTTTTGAGACAGAGTCTCACTGTCACCCAGGCTGCAGTGCAGTGGCACAATCATGGGTCACTGCAACCTCCGCCTCCTAAGTTCAAGTGATTCTTGTGCCTCAGCCTCCTGTGGAGCTGGGATTACAGGCACGCATCACCATGCCTGGCTAATTTTTTGTATTTTTAGTAGAGATGGAGTTTCACCATGTTGCCTAGGCTGGTCTCGAACTCCTGAGCTCAGGGACTCCACCCTCCCAAAGTGCTAGGATTATAGGCATAAGCCACCATGCCTGGCCCAAGAGAAGTCTTTTTTTTTTTTTTTTTTTTTTTTTTTTTGAGATGGAGTCTCGCGCTCTCTCCCAGTCTGGAGTGCAGTGCAGTGGAGTGACCTCGGCTCACTGCAAGCCCCCGCCTCTCAGGTTCACACCATTCTCCTGCCTCAGTCTCCCAAGTAGCTGGGAATACAGGCGCCTGCCACCACACCCGGCTAAGTTTTTGTATTTTTAGTAGAGATGGGGTTTCACCATGTTAGCCAGGATGGTCTCCATCTCCTGACCTCGTAATCCACCCACCTTGGCCTCCCAAAGTGCTAAGATTACAGGCATGAGCCACCGTGCCCGGCCGAGAAGTCTTTTTTAAGAGCATGAGAACACTAAAATACTGATTAATGAATTTGTTTAGCAGACATTTATTAAGCATCCACCATTGACCAGCCATCATGCCAAGCATAAGTATACTAAGATGAACGAACAGGCCCTGGTTCTCTGGTGGGTTACTCCAAGCCACTTGCCTTAAGGGCTTCATAATGGAAGGGAGCAAAAATTCAAGCTGTAGGATTCCCAAAGCAGACCTTGGATCCATGGATGATAGTTACAGGGAAGAAGACCTCAACTGTTTAGAAGCAAGGTCTTTTCAATCAACAGCGCTGTCAAACAACAGAAGTACTTCTGTATAATCTTCATCAAGGAGGTTTGACAAAAGGTTCAAGGACTTGTTATTACAGATGTTATTTTACGAATTCAACTATGGCATACAGGGTAAATCAGATAGCCCTTAACATACTATATAACCAAGATAGGTTAGCCACCAGCACTATTTTACCTTATGCCTTGGAACAGAGCTATGTTTCCCAGCCTCCTTTGCAGTTAGATGTGGCCATAGAACTGAGTTCTAGCTAGAAGAAAACGAGTGTAAGTGACATGTACACTTCTAGGCCTGCCTCATAAAAGCTCTCACATGCCATCCTCTTTCATAGTCTTTCTCCTGATTCATCTGAGCCTGGCAACCTTGGGAATCACATGTTGCAAATAATGGAACCACAGGATGGTAGAATTCCAGGTCCCTGAGGCACCTAGTGGCTAGGGCAGGCTGCCTCTCCGCAAAAAGCAGAAGCAAGAAATAAAAATTCACTGTGTCAATCCAATTAGATTTGGAGAATATTCTGTAGAACAGCAAGATTATCTTAGCTAAAACAGATGCCTTCCAATATTATTGATTTATTCTACCGTGGTATAAATTATTGGAAATCAACAAATGGTTCTTGCTCAACTTTCTAATAATTAGGTACAGAATAAACATGTTAGACTCAGTAGGCATTAAATGTATGCATAGCCAATGCAGGGGAATACTGGGAGCAGGAAACCAATACTGTGAGGCAGAACACTGTTGTAGCAACAAATTAGATACAAATATATTTATATTTATGTCAGGACAATTTGAAACATATTTTCAAAATTCTCCATAGTGCTTAGTACAAACTGTGGAAGCAAAAATAAGATTTTTTTGTCAAAAGATGCCTGTGGATATTATGAATGTCTTGGGGCTCATTCAACCAATATGGGAAACTTGAGATCCTCTTTCCAACTCTCTTGCCTGATGGTTTTAGTCCATAGGGGAAACTGCTTCCGAGTTACTGAAAATCGATACCATGATTTTTATTTCTGGTTTCCATTGCTCTCTTTATGCCTTTCTTACTGGGCTGTGACCTGATACACTAAAATGAAATATTGATAGAAATTGTACTCTTGAAGTTTTTCCAAACAGCACCAGAAAAGGAAGTGCCAGAAATGTCAGAAAAAAGCCTATTTTCATGGGATTTCCTGCCTTCCTTACATCCCGACATGTCTAAATAGTTCAGATAACCTCCAGCTGAACTCTAGGTTGCTCCACTCAGACTGAAATCAAACAGCTGAGTTGAGGGCCACTCATTCAGCAATAGGTGCAATTTAGGAACTGCAGTGATAAAGCAGTGCAACCAAAAGGGACACTGGCCACGGAAATTCTGGTCCTGGCTCCGTAGGAACTCAAGCCAGCTCTCCTACTCTGGCACCCGATGCCTGGCCTTGAGCCAAACTTCTCCTTCAGTGCATCTCCCAGTGTTTATCCATGCCTTTCTTTAATTCACTGCTTGTTGCTCACAATTTTTTTCCAAAAAAAAAAAATAAAATAATAATAATAATAAAATCTTCCTCAAAGAGAATTCATCATTTCCCAATAATTTCTTTAAGACAGAAAAAGTCAATGTTTGTCTCATTCCTCTTATGGCCATTATATCTACCGAACTCAGAAATGCCATCTAAGTGTTAAAATCTTGGGGGACAATAAGAACACTTCCCAATCAGAGATCCAGCTACCTAAAACCAAATTTTTGAGGTTGGACATGTCTTTGGGTGTGACATGCCATTTATTTCCTTTGTCATTGACTTTCATCTATAACATTAATGCATTCCTGAGCACGGTCTTGTCACTAGTTTAGATTTTAATTCCTTTTACTTTTTGCTGCTTTCCTCCTAAAAGCCTTGTTTCTGCTTTTCTTTTGTTTTTTTTTTTTTTTTTTTCCTATTGCTAATATACATACTCTTGGGTTGTTATGACAAAACTGTATAAAAAGTATTTAGTCATATAGTTTCTCAAGTAACACATTCTTTTTTGTTATGCTGTTTTCTTTATCATAATTTATACTCATCAAAATGTAGCTGTAGTGCATAGAAACTACTACTACCTGAAATTATCTAAGTGTGTATCATAGACCCTGGTACTCGGACTCACTGATCAGAGCTTGGAATGGCCTCTGCTTAGGTAGAAATTCCAAATAAGCTCACACGATGGTCTGTTTTAATATTTGGGTTTTTCTCTTTCATTTTTTCTTTTTCAAGAGCAGGAAAAGATCAAGAATCCTCCAGAAAAATACATGGAAGCATATGCGTGAAACAAATTCACCCATTATAAAGAAGATAAAAATATTCACAAAGAAAATAAAAAGATTGGCAAAATATTCTAACAATCCAAATTCAAAGAACACAACAGTACTACCGAGTACCAGCCGGCAACTTTCTGCGTAGAATTCCTAATCCCTTTCTTCGTTCCTTTGGAAAGGCATGTTTAAGATTATAAATACTGTATATCAAAGTCAGGAGTGAGGAAGGGCTTTATGAAGACACACCATTACACACACACTATACGTGTCTCTGTTCAAGTGGGGATCATGCAGAAAAGAGAGTAAATTATGATTTTCCTCCCCTCATTTCTGGTCCTTACTTTCCTCAGCTGTTGGGGAACCTGGTAGGGAAATTAGTTTAAGAAATCAAAGAAACCACCACGTAAGTATGGGAGTAAAACTGCATTCTTATTTGACATCTGGCATCCAATTTTCTTGTAGGAACTTGCAATAGGAATTGAACTTTGAGAACCACCCACCTCAACCACTCCTAGTACCAGTCTCCAGGATTCTTGCCCTGACTTGGACATTTGTGGGATTTATGGTTAAGGGAGATTATTTGGCGAGAAATCCCAGGTGAGGAATGATGATGGTCCTCCCTCCCTACCCCCAAAATTAAAGGCGCGAGGAGCTGGAATCTCCGAAGGGAAACGGCCACCATTTCTGCGTGGTCTGCGCAAACCTTACCATGTATGTGCCACCGTGAAACGCCGCTGTTTGGGGATGTTGCTGCTGAGAAGCATTCTGCGCAGGAGCCTGGGGGAATTTCTCGGAGAGATCACTGGAGAGAGCTTGGGAGAAACCGATTTCCTCGCTGTCTTGGACTTCTCGTGCTGCAACAGGTTTTCTCGCAAGGATTTCACAAGGTCCTCGTTCAGCCACGGGTTTGGACAATGCGGATTATCCACTTCAGGTACTGTTAAAGTGTCCGGGCTTGTCTGTTGAGCCATTTTCCTGGTCAACTTTGTACAGTTGGCAAGAATCCAGGGCAACGTGGTTCCCTTGCTCACGGTCCGGGAAATGTCCAGGGAAGCAGGTCGGAGCCTGCTGCTGTTAGTGCATTCAGTCGCCTGCCTCAGTCTCTCTGTAGAGCTGGGGCTGGGTGCAGAGGAGGCGAGCGCACTCCTCCGCGGAAGCGTATTAAACGTCACCCCTCCTCTCCCAAGCCCCTGCCAAAGATCACTGACAAGCTCGCATAGCAAATGAACATGGAGGGAAAGCACCGCGCTCGCACAGCTTTGTCCGAGCTACAAAGCAGCCTGTTAAACTATTGGAACTAATGCGCCGCAGCTGCTCGAGTGACTTCTGCTGCTTATGTACATAAAAAGTCCTGGGGGGAGGGCTTAACCATCAGATGCCTGCTGCTGGGTTGTTTGGCTGTCTTTCCATTTGCTTATTCCTGAATCCAAAGGAAAGAAAAACTTTGAACTTGACCTTCCTCTCCCGCAGGGCTATTTATCTCCCTACAGTCCACGTTCATAAAAGAAAATTGCCAATCCTTTGTTTTTTTCTCTCTCTCTTTTTAATGAGGGAAGAATAAACAAGCACTAGCTACACAAGAAGTGCTTCCCTGCTTACTAAGCTCAATCTGATGAACCACATAAAACAAATCCCATGAGAATAAAATTTGCTTTTTCTCCCTCTGTCTAGTTAGAACCCAAACAAACAAAAGGTTTCAAAATACTACACATTGGAACGCTTTACAGGTTGCAGTTGTGTTCTACAACCTTATTAATTACGGCCCTTGCAAAGAACCAACACTATTTAAACCCACAAATGATATATGTTCTCTCTTTGCATTTAAACTAATGCCCCTCCAGAAGGACAGACTGTCTTCATAAGAGTAGTTAAAAATGATTTTAAAGTTTCAATTACTATTTGTGATATATACAATTTTATGTATTCAAGTATAAGAGGGTGGAATACATCTAGCTTTTCGTGATTTCCTTTACTGCCTTTTAATGTAAGATTTTTATGTGTGATGAATAGAGCTTCAACAAATTTACTCAGAGCTTAAAAGAAATTATTTTGCAATTGGAAAAAAAGTAAAAATGTTGTAACAAGAAAGTATGAGGTAAAGCCTGTTAAATATCATTTATGTGTACACTAGAAGTGCAGACATTAAACAGCTTTGGAAAGAAACTCAAACCTTTGCATAGGGAAGTTCCCAGTAGCTTAGTGATGCTACAGACCATGTGGGATTGAAATAGAATCACATTTCTCAGGGTCTAAGAATATTTTATGTTTTTTTAAAAACACAATAACTGGCCGGGCGCGGTGGCTCAAGCCTAAAAAAAAAAAAAAAAAAAAAAATGGAGACTAGAATGATTCTTTTTGTTTCCTATGATTACTATTAGGTCAATTTTTAAAAGTTTCTCCTGTCACCCTGCCCCCTGGTTGCTCCACTGTAAGTTTCAATTAAGTGTTTACAGAAAAACGTACTCTGAGGTTCTACTCACAGAAGCACAGGGTCAACCACTTGGTCCATCTTTCCCGTTAGTGTGCTCACAACAATTCAATGACACATATGTGCTATGACTTCATCAAAAAACGTTAGACAAATATTTGAATTTGAAGAATCAGGGTATGATTATTCTTATTCTCATAATTTTTACCAATATAAAAGTTCTCATCACTTTGCATTATTAAGTGGCAAAATATGTGTGTGCGTATGTGTGTGTATTATCTGTATATATATACTATATTTCTATAAAGTGGGCTGACAATGGCCTTAGAAGTTGTGCAAAACAGGTGTGCAATGCTTGCCCTCAAGGAGCTTGTAACTTAACAGAAACGATTGGATAATACTTAGAAAAAGATACCAGAACAACTGGAAAGTGAAATAATCAGATATAGGAAAGTACAATGAAAATGAAATGTGTATGTGATGAGGAAACTCTGGGTAAAGTAAAGCTTAAGAAGGGAAGGTTCAGAAATTGATGGAAAGAAAGAAAAGAAAAAAGTGCACTTTAGGAGGAAAAACTAGAATGTACAATCACAATTAAAAATGCATTTGTGCATGTTTTTAGTTTTGTGGAAAACAAAACAACAACAACAAAATTAAAGGCTCAACAGTCTGTAGATACAAAGCCTGTTCAGGTTCAAAGAAATAAAAAATTCAGTTGATGGGATGAGTGAGAAAAACTAATATGTATTAAACTGAAATGGCAAAAAAATAAAAATAAAAAATTGTTTTAGGAAACATCTCCAGTTTCTGAAGACTCAGTTCCACTCAACAAACATTTGTGGGCATTTATTTTTTGTCAGGTACTATAATGGGTGCTCTAGGGTATTTAAAGATTAGCTTGGCCAGGTGTGGTGGCTCACACCTGTAATCCCATCACTTTAGGAGGTCAAGGCAGGAAGATCACCTGAGCTCAGGAATTCAAGAGTAGCCTGGGTAACATAGCGAGACCCCATCTCTATAAAACATTAAAAAATAGCTGAGTGTGGTGGCATGCGTCTGTAGGCCCAGTGCTACTCAGAAGGCTGAGGTGGGAGGATTGCTTAAGCCTGGGAAGTTGAGGCAGCAGTGAGCCATGATCATGCCAGTGCACTCAAGATTGGGTGACAGAGTGAGACCCAGCCTCTAAATAAATAAGTAAATAAATAAATAAATAGATACGCTTGATACTATATCTCTATATCTGCCCTCGGGGAGCTTATAGTCTAATAGGATAAATGACAAGTGCAAAATGATTGACATGGAAACGTGTAGCCCAAGTATCCAGATGAGATCCTGGAGGCTGGAGATATTTAAATGTCTGGCTCTAAGTAGAGAAAAGTGACTCTAGTGACCGAGTAAAGGAAGAGATGATTCTAAGAATGATATGGTCAATAATTGGGAAATTCATTGAGTTCAAGGGATCCTGGGTTCTAGTTCTCACTTTCAGCGACCTTGTAGAAAAACTTAGGAAGAGTAAACTACTTACATGCTGATCTTCTCATAAATAGTATGCCATGTAGAATGTTCAGAGAGTTTGGGCACTTTGTTAATGATCACAATTAAGCTAAATAGTAGATATAACAATATTCTATTCAAAATGCACTGATCATTATGGTTAAACATGGACAAAAGCATTCTGCAGATCTCCCATTGCTTTGGTGTATGTTAAAGGATTTCAGTGTATTTGGTTGGTGCAAAAGTAATTATGGTTTTTGCCATTAAAAGTAATGAAGCAGGATTAGGAGTTTCTTTACAGGTCCCCATATCCATTACTGTTATTGATTCAATTTTCTAACACTTCCCATTACCCTCCTGAATCTGCCAAATGATATATGATATGCATTCTGCTTTTTAAAAATACAAAATTAATTTTGTTTTGAGAATTCTTGGCCAGTCCTTGAAATAACTTGAAAAAGCCTGCAGTGTTTCAAAGTCATGCTTGAAAATCGCTGCCTTAGGAAACACAAATTGTAAGGTTCCGAAGATAACCAAAGGTGGGTGAGGTTTGGACAGACTGGAAACTTTTTCTTATGTTAAGGCAGAGGGTCAGAGGGCTTTCTTCCAACAGGAGCACTCCACAGCTTGGGTTTTTCACAAAATCTCTTTAAAATGAGCTGTCAGGAACTTGCCTGAAAAACACTGTACTGTAAGTGACAGCCAAATAAGGCCTCAGGTTTTAACAAGTGGAAATTTGAAAGTGGGTGAAATGTTTTGATAAAGTCACCCACACCTAGAAAAACAGATAACATCTCTTAACTTCATAAAAGTTTTCCTAGACACCTCTTTGTGGATTTTCAATTTGTGGGTTTTTTTTTTTTTGATTATTTGGAATCCTTGAAAATGTTTTGTCTCATTAATCATTTGTAGGTGGTAACAAAGAAGATGAGATTTGCACAGGTTCTGGGACAAAAAGTGTGCTTTTGTCTAGGTAAGAATAAGCAAGGCTGGATTTCCCACAATGGAAAGGGAGCAATGATGTGGCTCATTCAAAAGAATGGAAGAAATGATTTATACTCAGCTATGGAAACATTGTATGCTTCTCCAAACCGTGTTCTAATTCGATAAAGAAGGGTTAAAAGGAGATTGCTTTCAAATTGCCCATAAGATATGGTCCATGGAAATGACTTGGTAGTGGGAGAGGTTATATTGTCTACTGGATAAAAAGATATGGGTTAATTTTAGAAATGAAAGGTTTATTTTGAATCCCAGAAGTACTACTTACTAGTTGTGTTACTTTACTTTTCAGTGGCTCAGTTCCAGATCTGTGAAATAGGACAATAATAATGAGGATGATAATGATAGTAGCTATTGCATAAGAATACTACAAGGATTAAATGTGTTAATCCCCATGATATAAAGTGTTCAGGAGAGTGCCTGGTACAGAATAACCACCCAGTAAATAAAAATCTAACACTATGTGATACAAGGAACTTATAGAAATTCACGCTTAGTAGATATCAATTATGTACCAGGAACTTTGCATTTTATTTCCCTTAATCCTTGAAATCACACTTAGGGTGTTGTTTTTGCACTGTGATTTTAGAGACGAGGGCATAAGGAGGTTAAATAACTTGCCAAAGGTCATGGAGTTTACCAGTGGCATAAATGGGATTTAAATCTGTGTCTATGAGGTGCCAGAGCTTCTATTTTGACTCTACATTATACAAACCCAAAAGGAAAGCAGATCGAGTATTTAAAATTGATTATGGTTATTTCTATGGAAAACAGTAGACACCTGAGTCCCCTGAGTTCTTGATCTAGTTAACACTAAATTTTGCCCTTGGCTACTTTCAGAATATACACCGTGTCGACCTGTAAAGCCTGCCAATTCATGAAGTTCTTTCCGAGGCATGGTATTCATTCAAGTAAGGGCAGCTGAAGGTGGAATTCCTGAGATGTTTTTTGTTTTTATGTTTTTTTCTCATCTATGTACCTGTCCTCTTTTGATATGAAGAAATTTTAATTAAACTCCATGATAGTTTTCCACTTAGCCACAAAATATATTCTAAAATTATTTCATCTTAATTTTTTATCATATTTTCATTATAAATTTTGATGATAAAATTATATCATCCCCTTATCTAAAAGTACATCTGAACTATAGAACATGGTTTTTCAAATTATCATCATAATGCTCATTATCATCATCATTGACCTTTTATTAGGTACTGGGCTAGCAGGCAGAGATTTCCAAAAAAGTAAAATATCTACTTTAGAAGGGAATATAAACAAAACTCTCCCAAAAAAGAAAACAAATACTAAGAAGCAAAATAATATTAGAAACAATTGGTGCCTCCTGGGTTAAAAGTAGTGACCAATAATTTATCTAGACAGAGAATAACTCAAAAACAAGGCAGAGCTTGAATTAAGTCTTGAAAGAAGGTATATATGGAAGACTAATGATAGGTTTGGAAAGATCGGTAGTTTAGAGGATGTAAGATGCTTTGGATTTTTAGACTTTTTTACTATGGAAAAATCAGTAAAATTTACATGGTAGGTGGGTAAACAATATATGAAGAGACTTAAATACGTTTAACCTGGTTTCAATATGTTCTATAATTTGCAAGAGGAGGATTCTAAAGATCTTATTTTAATATTTCCTATTCAATATGAATTTGTGTAGAAATGGAAAGAAAGTGAGTAATAAAGCAAGAATTAGAAGAATTTGTTTATTGGCTGTATATAAGCTTGTAAGTCAATAGAGAAGTCAAAAATTGATCGGGTATTTCTTATACATTCCACCCAATTAAACATCAAAAGCCAGTAAACAGTTTTTTAAAAGAGTATCTAGATTTCATTGAAAAAAACAGCTATATATCTTGATTTACATGAGAGGTATATTTTGAGCATATGATGTGCTCTTCTAAGATCAATTCATTTTAATAAAAGGATCAAATCTAGTTACATGGGTTTTTTTCCTAGATTAAAACTAATGTTAGAGTGATCTCTGCTGAAATAGTAAGTCATTATTTCACTTGAAAGGAAAGTTAACATTTTATAGGACACAACTTACAAGAGCAAATTTTTTTCTTTTTTCCTTTTTTTCTTTTTTTGAGACAGAGTCTGGCTTTGTTGTCTAGGTTGGAGTGCAGTGGTGCAATCTCAGCTCACCGCAACCTCCACCTTCTGGGTTCAAGCGATTCTCCTGCCTCAGCCTCTCAAGTAGCGAGTAGCTAGGATTACAGGCATCCACCACCACGCCAGGCTAATTTTCATGTTTTTAGTAGAGACAGGGTTCACCACATTGGCCAGGCTTGTTTCAAACTCCTGACCTTAACTGATCCTCCCGCCTTGGCCTCCCAAAGTGCTGGGATTACAGGTGTGAGTCACTGTGCCTCGCTTATACCAGCAATTTTAACACAGCATGTTTATTGTATTTCGGAGAAAAGTTGCAATACAACTTACGTAAGAACCTTCCCTTTCCTCGTGATATCCTCATGCTAAAAATTCTAATAATGAACGGAAATTACTTCTAATTATTTTGCTAAAAGGAAACCCCAGAATTCCCTCTCTAAATATTACTCTAACTTCAAAAAAGAAAATAAGTTTTGATGGCCACTAAATGTTTAACATATTATAATACCCTATATTTCTGGGTTTTATTTCAGTGGGAGGAATAACCAAGCATTTTTGTCTACAACTTGTCAACAACAACAAAAAATCCCACACCTCACCATATCTATACTAGATCATCCCTTAGCCTATCAAATTACTGAGAAAAAAATCACTAGATGTAAGTGCAAAACACTAGTGCACTAAGCATAAGCACTTTGCATTATTACGTGATTTGATCATTACAATCCTTCTAACAAGGTGGTTACTATTACCCACATTTTAAATTTGAGAAAACTGACATACAAAAAACAATTAAATAACTTCCTCAAAGTCATCCACACCAAATGATCTCTAATCCTCAAGGTCATAACCAAAAGATTTCCAAACTCCCCAAAATCGTTCATTGTATTACAAACATCAGACATTTAGTGCCCAAAAGATCTCGGGTGGAACTTCAGAGTCCTTGTGCATGATGAAAGTTGACAAGAAGAAACAAATATGTGTTGTCTTTGTCCACGTAACAGACACGATAAAGAACAAAATCCAACATGTATCCTAAATTCAGAGGAATATAGCACAATAGTGATGTATTCAAAACTCACCACCAAGGAATACATTTCCTTATCTTTCTCTTTCATTCGCTGTACCCACCCCCGACCAGCCCCCAAGAAAGGATTTTTTTAGAGTCTTTCTCAAATTAGTATAATATAACTGGATCACTTCCCTCTGATCCCCATACATAACATGTTTCAGTCATTCTGTTTTTTGAATATGGTTTCTATGAGACAGTGTATTTTCTGAACATGTCTATAATTCACAGAATTTTAATTATAGTTGGACATTTTTTCTAAAGTTAAACATATCTAAACAATGATTTCTCATGAGCAAATCATATTTTCAGAAATAACATTTTTCATACCTAACTATAAGGAATCTTCTGAAACCTAGATGTTTCTGTGGGATGCTTTACAGAAGGCATTATAGAAACCAGAGTTGTATTCCCCATTTTATAATAAGTTAGTGAAGTCACGTTGAACAAGTTCATTACACTTCTCTGGAACTCACTTTCCCAGTATAAAGTCATATAAGTTTACTAAGGTCTAATAACTTTAAAAAAATCTTATCCTAATTGAATTGGGAGTTTCCGTTGTCATTTAAGAAAAACAAATATCAAGTGCATCCTGAGTCAATATAGTCTCTTCCACTTGCATGTGGTGTTATTATATACCACAAATGCTTTTAGAAGAAAAATGGAAAACAAGATATTCAATATTTAGGAAATTGAAGATGGAAAACAAGAGAGTGCTGCAATAAGTAGGTGCCTTGCTGATGGTTTTATGGCTCTGAAACTTGGGAAACTTTTTTCCCTAACTAGGTAAAAAATGTGTTGATATCTGAGTCACAGTTTGGGAGACAGAGTGGGAGAGCAATGCCTAAGTTAATTTAGTATTTGAAATCAAAGCGTTGTTTTACTTCTAAAATAGTGAAACTACACAGATAGGTATATTCACTGTTATATAATAAATCAGATTTTCTAAAACATCAGGGCTTAAGTTACCTTTTAGACAATTTCAGAGGAACCTCTCCACTCACATTTCACAAAGCATATCTCACCAAAGATGAATTTTGCCTAATTTTAATGAATGTTTCATGAGAAAAAAAAAAAGCATTTTGTGATTTAAAAAATATACGGAGCTGGGTTGAATACAACTAAATGGGTTTCCTCAGAGTAAGATCTCTCCGTCTTTTAATATGTTAATGTGATTTGTGAATGCAGACTTGCCTGGCTCAAAATCCACCTGCATCCTCCAGCATGTCCAGAGATTAATGTTTCCAGGAACCCTTAACTCGACTTTCCACAAACATCTTTTGAACAGAGCTGATAGATAATGCAAACCTTCCTGATTTTCTGGTGTGCGTTCTTTTTTCCTTTTGTTGAACTGCAGCCAAACGGAATGCTTCCAGCAGAATGATAACTTAGTTCAGGTATTGGCTGCCCTGGTAATAGCCTCCATTAGAATCAGGTTATTGTTATGGTCCCGCTCTCAGGCTAATTTCACCCTCCTCTGCAATTGGTGTATCTCCAAATGTAAAAGACATAACCGTAGCAAAGACTATGAGAGGGATGGGACCATGAGTCTAAATGACAGCATTTTGGACAGCAGCCTGTTGGGAGGCTGTGGACAAACTAACGGGACAGAAATATATTAGACTAGATGGCACTGTTGGTGAGAAGATGCATAAAGGCAACTGAAGGCCAGACAGATGCTCTTCAAACGCTGATGGACCTACAAATCACCTGGAGACTATGCTAACATAAAGATTCTGATTCAGTGCATCTGGGGTGAGGCTCGAGATCCTGCCGTTCCAAAGCTCCCATGGGATGCTATTGCCGGTCCATAGATTGCTCCATGTGTATCTTGGCCTTAGAGTATGTAGGGATTGATGGCTAATGAATACAGCAAAAGAAGGCAATTAACTTGGACACAGGTGATTCTATTTCTTTATATTCAGGCATTTGTGTAATGTTTAAATTCACTGCTGATATTTTAATAAATCATACAATTTCTAAAATAACTTTAATTATATAACAATATTACATAATAAAATCATAAACTGTTTTTTTCAAAAGAGCATGTACCCTCTAAAAGATTCCATTCTAGAAGCAAACTTTGCTATATTAAATCCAAACTTTTAAGATGAGACAAAAAAGACTTGGAAGTTGAAATAAACTCTTTTGCAAGTGTGGTGAATATCTATGTCTGTTTATAAATTATAAATTAAAAGTAATAATTACATAATTGAAAGGTAAACTTTAAGACTTATAGACTGTTTCTTGAATGTAATTTATTTAATCATTCTACAAGCATTTAAT
This sequence comes from Piliocolobus tephrosceles, assembly GCF_002776525.5. Classification (NCBI taxonomy): domain Eukaryota; kingdom Metazoa; phylum Chordata; class Mammalia; order Primates; family Cercopithecidae; genus Piliocolobus; species Piliocolobus tephrosceles. The sequence goes on along the minus strand of NC_045437.1, from coordinate 59,546,344 downwards.
AAGACATTCTATGTGTTAGGTTCTGTGGGTCTAGTGAAGGCATGGTCTTTGTGTATCTAGGGATACAAGATTCATTCTTTGCTACACTCACAGTCTCCTGGGACTTTCAGTCTAGTCTACTGTGCAGTATGAAACATGAAAAGGACATTTACCATCAAGATTCACTACCACACTATTGACCTATTATCTAAAGAATTAAGAAAGTATGCATCCGCCAACTCAATACAACTAGCCTTATAGTCAATCTATGGATAACTATAAAAGCAGGTATATGCTTTTCTTTCTGGGGCTTCCCAAGAAGTTATTCTGACCTGGAAGTGCTCAAATGGTTGCTAAATTATGAATATCAATTTGAATTTCTTTCTGAAATTATTGTTTTAAGCTCTAGTAAAATACAAATGAAGGTTACACAAATATTATAAAGGTATATATTCTACTTAGGCTAATAGCCACCATTTATATTCTGTAATTATATAAACATTGCATAAGCCAACTAGTAATTATTTAATCAGTCATAAGGGAAATCAACCTACAACAAAGAAATCCTCTTGATATACTCCTGGTGAAAACAATTCAGTCTAAAGAGCAGTTGCCTCATGATTCTTGTACTTTAAATGCTGGGACTATAGTAAGTGTTCAATAGACACTCAACATGGGTAGAAAAGGAACGAGGAAATGATTTTGCACTGTTTGTTTTACTATTTTTTATGATTTTAGATAGTTAACGGGCTAAAAAGATAGGGTGTTCAAATCAATTTACACTGATCTAGCTACTAAAATTCTACATTGTTTTAGAAATCCTTTGGCTAGGCCAGTGCAGTATCTCACGCTTGTAATCCCAGCACTTTGGGAGGCCAAGTTGGGCGAATCACCTGAGGTCAGGAATTTGAGACCAGACTGGCCAACATGACGAAACCCCGTTTCTATTAAAAATACAAAAATTAGCTGGGTGTGGTGGCACATGCTGTAATCCCAGCTACTTGGGAGGCTGAGGCATGAGAATCTCTTGGACCCAGGAAGTGGAGGTTGCAGTGAGCAAAGATTACACCGCTGCACTCCAGCCTGGGCAACAGAGCAAGACTCTGTCTCAGAAAAAAAAAAAAAAAAAACTGTTGCTAGGCATGCTTTTCATTTTAACAATGTATTTGTTTTAAATTAGCTAGATAATATATGATATGTTCTCATTGTAAAAATGTTAAAAGTTCTGCAGAACTCTAAAATTTCTGTAGACCACCATCCCAAAACTCAACCTTCCCCCAGGTAACTCTGTTATCAGTTGTGTTTATTCTTCTAGATCTCCACTCTCTGTCACAGTGGCCACCATCCAAATGTTGCTATTAGAACTTGAAATAAGATTCATAGAATTGAGAAATGAATTTTTTTTATTTGTTTTATTTATGTAAATTTAAATAGCATCATGTGGCTAGTGGCTACTGTAGTGGACAATAAATTCTAGACCTCTGTGATATCATAAATAATTTTATGCCTATAGGATCATATATTACTGTTTTCTGAGGCTTCTTAAAAACATAGTGTTATGTTTAATGATCAATCAGCAATTTATTTTTTCACTCAACAAAGATCTCTCTTGCTATTTTTAACTGTCGCACAGTATTCAAAAGTATGGTTATTTCATTCTTCATTTAGCCATATCCCTACTGGAGGGCATTCAGGTTTCCAGCTGTTGACTATTACAAAGAACACTCTGGCAAAACTCATTGGGAATACATGCCAAGTATTTTTTTTAATAATAGATACTTAGAAGTAGGATTGTTAGGTGATAAGATATCAGCAATTTTAAATTTTAATAGAAACTGGCAAATTGTTCTCCAAAGTAGATTATTTAATTTACACTCCCACCAACAGTCTTTGAGATCCCACGTTTTTTCCTCAAACAGCCTTATGTTGCCATCAATTTCCCTGTACTAGTTGTCAATGCCTTTTTTCCCTCGAGAATACTTTCTATTTCTTAAGCAGAAGAAATTAAGAAGAGCATCAGAGAGCCCGGCGCGGTGGCTCACGCCTGTAATCCAGCACTCTGAGAGGCCAAGGCTGGTGGATCACCTGAGGTGAGGAGTTCAAGATCAGTCTGGCCAACATGGTGAAACCCCGTCTCTACTAAAAATATTTAAAAATTAGCTGGATGTGGTGGCAGGCACCAGTAATCCTAGCTACTCAGGAGGCTAAGGCAGGAGAATTGCCTGAACCCAGGAGGCAGAGATCTCACCACTGCACTCCAGCCTGGAAGACAGAGCAATACTCCGTAGCAAAAAAAAAAAAAAAAAAGCATCAGTGGCTACCGTTAACATTGACAGAAGTGGGAAGATGTATTTCACATTGCTTCTGAGTCAATGTTCAATTTTAGCTCTCTAACAATTTTAATTGATCAAGCATTTCCCAGGAGTCTCTATAATATGATAATGCCTATACATTATAGAAGGCTTTTGAGAAGGAAAAAGCATTAACTTTCTTTTTCGGTAATGTTCTGGCACTACTCAGTAAAATATGTTTTAAATTGCTTTTCCTATCATGAAGATAGATTGTGCTAAGCATGTATTCTTCATGCCTAGTCACTGTTTTACACATCAGTGTAGAATTTGTAATGCCTGGTGAGGACTCTGTCGCTAGTTTGTGTAACTTTTTCCTTGAGCAAAATCAATGGTCTATAGATAAGGGCTGAGCCGTAAACTTAATAAATTCTGGCCTGACAGCAGTGTTGCTGCAGCATCCTTAGATAAGTAGTTTTTTGTGAATGAAAGAATAGGAGTATAGTTTTGACTAAGTCATATTTGTCCTGGAACCTGAGGTGAGCCAACCACTCTCTAGGGCTCAGTTTCCTTATCTAAAAGTGATGGTGAGCCGGGCACGGTGGCTCACGCCTGTAATCCCGACACTTTGGGAGGCCAAGGAGAGTGGATTACCTGAGTTCAAGAGTTCAAGACCAGCCTGAGCAACATGGTGAAACCCTGTCTCTGCTAAAAATACAAAATTAGCCACATGTGGTGGCAGGTGCCTGTAATCCCAGCTACTCGGAAGGCTGAGGCAGGAGAATCGCTTGAACTTGGGAGGCAGAGATTGTGGTGAGCCGAGGTCGCACCACTGCACTCCAGCCTGGGCAACAAGAGTGAACCTCCTTCTCAAAAAAAAAAAAAAAGTGACGGTGACAGAAGAGAAGACCACAAAGGTAATCAAACTAAAGCTGTAACTAAAAAAGGAGTATAATTCCTACATGACTGGTTTATGTAGGAACTATGTCTTACTTAGTGGTTAAGTAAGACAAAAATGAAACAATAAAAATGTATGTTGGAATTTTACTCAAGGAACAAGGCAATTTCTTTGCTGCATCTGGAAAGTCTAGAAGATTGTTTCCTCAAATTTTTTGTGCTATTTACAATTTGGTGGTTGCAGACATGATGCACAACTTTAATAACATTTTCTTAATCAGTTTCTAGACAGTCAACAACATTAAACCAAAACTCAATTCCTGGGCCGGCTGCAGTGGCCCATGCCTGTAATCCCAATACTTTGGGAGGCCAAGGCGGCTGAATCACGAGGTCAGGAGTTCAAGACTGGCCTGGCCAAGATGGTGAACCTCGTCTCTACTAAAATTGCAAATATAAGCCAGGCGTGGTGGTGTATATAATCCCAACCTATAATCCCAGCTACTAGGGAGGCTGAGGCAGAGAATCACTTAAATCCGGGAGGCGGAGATTGCAGTGAGCCAAGATCGGCCACTACACTCTAGTCTGGGCAACAGAGCGAGACTCCATCTCAAAAAAAAAAAAAAAATCAATTCCTGATTTGTGGCATATGCTGATTTCCATGGTATAAATACCTCTACTAAAGCTGATTTTAAGCTACCAACATTGCATCAGCCTATGTGGAGTTGGGTAGAGATGCAAAGTAACATGTCATTTTATATAGTGTTTCCACCATACAGATGCAATAAACAACCTTACAAACATAGATAACAGAATGTAGTAAAACACTTAGAAAGGGATGAGAGTTTTGAGTATGTATTATGTTTTTCAGATAATTTAATTGAAAGTTTATATAATTAAACTTTAAATAATTGATGCATTAACACTTTGCTTAACAAATTTCTGAACATTTAAAAATAGGTGCCTGTGAGTCAGTTCAGACCAACTCTAAAATACTGCTGCTTTTTCACCATATAGACATCCTTGAGTCTGAAAAACCTGTTCCTTTGTGATTTTCTAAGAACTGTATTGTTTTGATTGTTTTTTAGAAGTTTCTTATAGTTTCTAGATGTGAGGTCTTTTCAGATACAAGTATTGCTAATACCTTTCTTAGGCTTAGTACCCACTTTTTAAAAGGGAACTTGACAAATCTGGGATTTTAGTGTAGCACATAAGTGTTCAATAAATGTTTGCTTAAATAATTCCCCATAAAAGATACTGACATGGAGAGATTACATGAGCTGCTGGATACTTAAGCCATATATTACTTTTATATGGAACATTTCAGAGAAGGAAGTCTCTCATTTTGTCTTAATAGCATGTTTCACTATCTCATAGGCCCATAAATAGCCTACTCTAGTGATTACCACTTTTTCTAGAGTTGCAAGACCAGGAAGATCAGAATCACAGACTTTTGGAATTGTAAAGGAATTTAAAGGACTAATGGTCCTGTCTACCTTACTAGTATACATTACATATAATACTCAGCAGCATCCTTTCTGTCAAAGTAATACAATGTATTCATTCATTTAAGAAATAGTAAATGATAAGCAATTTTGCTGTAACAACTCATGAGAATTTTATGACTGTATTTGGAGACTTGTGGGAGTAAAGACCAGGGATGAAAGACAAGGAAATGTAAATCCAATTTATGTAATAGAATATGATGACCCAACATCTCCTTTTTGCTCTGTGGGTTTCTATTGGCGCCCCTTCACCCACGCTTTGGACTTTACCATTTCCTTCTCTTCCTCCGTCCACTTCCCTTTGCATACTGGCCCCTTCCAAACTATGTTAGTATGGATGTGTTAATATAGTACTCCATCCAATGGACTATAACTCATATTAACCAGGAGATTCTAGAAACAATGTCTGAACACATCACAGAAACTAAAATGAGGAGAAGCTCAGACATTAGCAGAAGGCCTGGTTTTGGTATTCCTCCATCTACAGCTGTACAGCTGCATTCTTAACCTTGGCTGCCTATTAGAATCACCTGGAGAATTTTATAAATTTCAGTGCCTAGGCCACACCACCCCAGACCAGATAAATAAGAATCTCTCAGGCTGTGACCCAGGCACATGGGAATCAATGATTCCCATGTGTAGTCAAGATTGGGAGCCATCCCACGTTGAGGAATATTGATATAAACCAGCATTCACATCTATAAATTAAGGTCATTTATTTTACACAGTCCTGAATAAAAATGAGCATCTGTCTTCCGCTACTGTGAGGAAGCACAGTCCCTTAAAGTAATGGTAGGTAATACTTCTTTCCTTCTCTGGGATACGTAATCTTGGCTCTTCTCTAATGCTTTCACTCTCTTAAACTTCCTTTCTCAGGCTCCTGTACCAATCTTCAATTCAGTTGGGGTATCCTTAGTCTAAAACATTCATTTTATTTGAAAGGAAAAATATCAGTTTCTAACTAAATTGGAGTAAGATTCAGTTCAGATGTGTTTATTTACAAAACATAAGTTGGTATTTATCTGTGTTTAATTGATTCTGGAAGCAGTTAAAAAGTTATCCTTAACATTCCATGTAAAGAACCAGGCAACTTGGCCAGGCATGGTGGCTCACACCTGTAACCCCAGCACTTTGGGAGGCCAAGGCAGGTGAATTGGTTGAGATCAGGAGTTCAAGACCAGCCTGGGCAACATGGTGAAACCCTATCTCTACAAAAAATTAGTGGGTGTGGTGGTGTGCACCTGTGGTCCCAGCTACTTGGGAAGCTGAGGTGGGAGGATGGCTTCAGCCTGGAAGGTCAAGGCTGCAGTGAGCTGGTAATTGGGCCACTGCACTCCAGCCTGAGTGACAGAGTGAGATACTCTCAAAAATAAAAAAAATAAATAAAACCAGCCAACTTGTCTGAGCTCACAAAGGATTCAGGACTCATCTGTGTAAGAAAGAAGTGACTGCATATCAGGAAGCAGGATGAGGATTTCCCTCCCATAACCCACAGCTCTCCAAGAGAACAAAGAGTACATGTCTGTGATTCCCAAAAGCTACTTCCATTTTTTTAAAAGGGACTGTGCTTTTCAAATTTATGGATGTATATCAAAGGCCTCAGGAATTCATGGATTAGGAGCAAAAGATTAAAGTCAGTACAAATAATATTCTAAATATGCAGAAGGAGGCGGAAATTCCTCTCAATTCTTTGATTGAATGAAAAGTAAAGAATAAAATCTCTGGCAGAAGAACATAATGAAGGGCATGGTGTGGAACAGATTGAAACCTGCATCTCTCAAATCCATATGATAGTAAACCAGGCATTAACTTTTGTATTCGTTAAGCTAATTTGTTTTAATATTAGTATTGAAAACATGTTTGGGTTGTTATTAATATAGGGATTAGGTAGTATTTTGGAGAGCCTCTTTTGAGGGAACACATGTACAATCTTAGTCATTAAAATATAAAAGAATATACAAATTATATTTTCAGCAGTAAATTGATATCAAGCATATTTTAAAATGGGTGATGTGGTTTGGCTGTGTCCCCACCCAGATCTCATCTTGAATTGTAGCTCCCATGTTTACCATGTGTTGTGGGAGGGACGTGGTGGGAGATAATTGAATCATGGGGGCAATTTCCCCCATGCTGTTCTTATGGTAGTGAATAAGCCTCACAAGAGCTGACGGTTTTATCAGGGGGAACCCCTCATTTTCTTCCTTGTCTGCCACCATGTAAAACATACCTTTCACCTTCTACCATGATCGTGAGGCCTCCCCAGCCACGTGGAAGTGTAAGTCCATTAAACCTCTTTTTCTTTATAAATTACCCAGTCTTGAGTATGTCTTTATCAGCAATGTGAGGACAAACTAATACAATGGGCAAATCTTTAGGAAAATTTTACTCAATACAAAGAAATACTGGCCTCAAAACTGACATGATTTTTACACATACAATAACATGTACAAATAGTTTATAACTTAATCCACATTCTCTCCTTTCATAAGCACATAAGAAGAATACAAGCATACCTGTGGTATAGGAAATGGAAAGACTATTTAGTATCCCCGATTTTGAGTAAACCTAGCTTTCATTTGTGATTATAAGCAAATGTTTCTCCTAGTAAAATCCTGACCATAATATTTCTAAAAATGAACACTTCATTCATTGATTCACTAACTCATTCATACAGCTAACATTTATTGCACACCCACTAGGTTCTAGGAATATATTAGTGGAAAAAGCACCAAGATATACAAATCTGGATCTCTGACCTCTCCTACTACTCAGAAGAGAATCTGACCCATTACAAAACAGTCAAGAATGGTGAGCTACTGAAACACCCTTTCACCTGTTGGTGTTACTTCAGAGGATGAAGATGAGGAAGGGGATGTTATGTACATGATTAGTGGACAGACAAGTGGCTCTTTTATGAACTACCTCTAGAAAAAATAAGTTGCGATACCTCTGATAAGAAAGATGTCAACACAATTGGCTTTTGCATGCATTTTTAAAACTTTGATATGGACTTTCCAGTGAAGGTTTTGTAAACTGATATCTCATCCATACCAAAGGATGGGACCACGTTTTTGCAGGTTTTACTGTAATGTTCGACTTTGTGAAGTAAAGTACGTGGTTTACTTGTGATGCAACTCCTGCATTTGTTGCCAGTGGCAACGGCTGTTTTCTTTATTAGGTTTCATGTGGTTGGTCAGGTTATGTCATGAGAACTACACTGAGAAAAATTACGAGTTTGTTGAGTGCCAGCTCTCTGCAGTGAGAACAATTGGGGGTGAGGGTGGGGGGAGCTGGCAGTGTTTCTTCTGGTAGGAGAATGGAAATGCAGACTCGTGGGCACTCTACACAAGCCTTTCCACATCAGCTGGCCTCCCCCTCCCCATCCCCGGCATCTATTTTCTAGCCTTCAGACAATTGCATACATGTGTCTGGAAAGTTCCATCGATCAGTTCTTTCTGCAGCATTTCCCATTTCTGTGGCTTCAGAAAACCTTGAACTGTAATCTCCCTCTTCTCTCAGGATGCGTCACTGAGAACAACTTAAATCAACCATAATTTTCAACATATTCTAAACAGGGATTTAGAAAGATAAGGTGGTTACTGAATTGAATTACAATAAATTCAGGCTGTAGTCCAATTGCTTCCAGCTCTTCCCCTCCCTCTGCGAGCTAACAAGTGTTTCCAAAGCCATAGGGCATTAAGAATCCTGAAACAGCTAATTAACAGTGCTGCTGTACATCACATGAAGCATGTGGGTTCCAGGCAGCTGTAAAACCTCAGCTTCCTGAGGCTATCCAAGTGATGATGGAGGGATTGGAATTGGATCTTGACATTCTGCTCCCTGCCTGTGGCAGAAAATAACCTTTTTAACACGGACTTTAGGTGAGGATAGTAGTTTGGGCACAAAAACGTCTCATTGCCATGACTATGAAAAAGTAAATGAACATTTCCTCATGTTCAGACTGTGACTCACGACTGGCCCGTTAACGGACAGAGGAAACCTCAGGCATTCTCTTGACACATCATCCCACCAAGTGAAATGCAGGATTGGTGAGATGGTTTTTCATAGCTTTGAATCAACTATCTTCCAAAAGGCAGATAAAACCAAGGTAAAAGAGGTCATTGATGCCTTTTTCAACATTTTTTTCCCACCTATCTAAAGATTTCGCCAGGAGAAATAGAGGGCTAGCCTACTATATTTCACAGGGAAATAAACAAAAGTGATAATAAAAACTTACCTTTTTTTTTTCAAAAACACTGGACATGTTGACATGAACTGGTCTCATCACACATAGATCTGAGTATAAGTTATGTGCTTTATTAATAAAATACTCTGTCACACTGACAAAGCAAAGTCTTATCTCTTGCCTCCAGCCTATAATCCATTTTCCATAATGTTATAAAAAAAGTCTTTCTAAAACATGTCATTCCTCTACTTGAATAACCTTGATGTTTTTCCTCTGTTTCGTGGTAGATAATCTGTACATTTCTTATGCTCCTTATACCAAGGCTTTCAATACCAGATTCACAACTCTGTAACTTCCTCTCAGGGGATGAGGGAGAATATTCTGGAGCTACAGAAATTTAGTTGCTGACACGCCCTGTCCATTTAAACCTATTACCACATCTTCCCGTTCACTTTCTTTCGCTGAGTTCTTTGTTTTATCTTCAGGTGCTGATGCAATGTCACTTGCTTTGGGAATTCTTTCTTCACCTCTCAAACAGAAGGAATCACACCCTTTGTCACTTCTATTCACTCCTCTATCACCTATACACATGGATATGTCTGTGACTTACCTTTGTGTCCCAGATGTCTTTATCATCTGTAATATATAGAAGGAAGGTGATAAATGACTTGCTGAAGGAGAGATGGACAGATATATGGATGGAATTAGATCATTGAACTATACCTAAAAGCTCTTATAATTCTATAGTTTATTTTTATGATTTATTTTTAATGAGGAGCTTTTGAAGTGATTACTAGAAAATATACCAATTAGCGGCCTCAATTAATATTCAGTGACATTTAAAATTTCAAGTGAGATTTTAATTCACTCCTTGAATATGTATGTCTTTTATATAGGCATCTCACTACAACATCCTTAGAAGTGGCATAGACTGAAATATAAAAGCTGGGTCTATAAAGCAACTAAAATCTGATTTGATGGTTAAAAATTGAGAGATACATCTTAAAAATGCATATGTAAAGCCAAAAGCTGGGAATGATGCTAATATATTGAATGACATATGAGCATAGAAAATTCCACAGATGCTAACAGTAGGCTGAATTAGAAGTGTAATAGGAACAAGGTAAAGCACATTTGCTTAAAATAATAAGCTATGTATAAAACCCAACATTCTCAGCAATAGAAAAATGAAAAAAATGCATTCTAGTATGGTGTATCTATAAGATAGATATCATGGAGGACTTTAAAATGATGGCTTTGATGAACATTTAACATGTTTAATGATTTCATAAAAATGTTCATGGTACAGTGTCATTTCAAATAAAAGAGACAAGGTTTGAAAAGGTCTAGTTAAAGACTATTTGCGGGGATTTAGTGACCGCTCTGGAGGGAGCTCCTTGTACTGAAGAAGAAGCTAGGCACATAGAGCTGAGCCCAAGAACAAAACCTTGGCTGACTAAAGGAAGGAGTCATTCTAAATGGAATATGGCAGCTGCACTTCAATGCTTTTCCAGGGATGAATCTCTGGATCCTGGGAGAAACAGAGAGCTTTTAAGTAAAGAGATGTTGCATATAATTCTGCACAGTATCAGGAACAAAGGGAGAAAGTATAACATCCATTGGAGCAGCTACAAAGCCAAAGCATGGCCTTATGATAGCTGCTTGACTCCCTGGGTAACAATGTGACCTGATAAGCCTTGGGAAGTCCAGGGAGCTGCTGGTTCCGGTGGAAGAGCAGTGCTTCCAAGAAGGGGGACGTGCTCCCATGAGACACATTTGGAACTCCCAGAAATAATGAGATAGATTGTGTAGAAGAATTGCTTCAGCAAATGTAGGAAAAAACTAACGAAATTGAAATTATTATAGTTAATGTAACCTCCCTTGTTGCATTAGGCTAGAAAGTCCTGGCAAAATTTAAAGATTCCCTTATATAGTGATAGAACAGTAAAATTTCGAATATTCACTTATCAAAAGCTTGTTATAGGTAGTGATATGGGCTTTATAAAAAGAAAATAAAGTAAAAAATACTCAATAATACAAAATCCGAAATAAACACAATATAATCATAGACCTCTTTAACTTCAACAGCACAATACTGTTTCACAGCAAACAATCAGTTCACTGTCACCTGAGCTTGGTTAGGATTTACCTGAAGTAGACAGCCACATGTTTTATAGGAACAGAGATACTGATGAATTCAGAAATATTTCATGAGAGTAGCATCTCCCAAACCGGGAAACCTCACCTAAGAAATATACTCAGATGGGCATGACAGTTGTTTCAAGTGGCGAAGACCATTTCCAGGAAGAAAATTCACAAAAACCTTTTGTTCAGAATTAATAACAAAAAATGTACAATACAGAGAAGCAGGCACACAGCTCAGTATAAAGGCTGGTTTCTAAAAGGCCAGAGCTGTCTCATGACAGATCAAGCTGCCTGGAAAGGCAGTATGTGTTATGTCATCTATGTTCCCAGGAAGAAGCTACCAGACATGTGCTCAAGGCGAGTTCTGTGCCAGAGAAATGATGAGCCTATGTGATGTCTACATTCCTTCCAGTGCTAAGATTCAAGATCCTCAGATTTTTGTCTGGTGAAACACAGTATTACTTGGAATGACTGTAATTTTCTTGGCTACCTTGAAGTCATGCAGTATATTTAATTAGTCATTATATTACCAGCTTTATACAGGTATGAATGTATTCCTCATGGGAGTGAAAACTATGCCCTGAGTGCATATAAGTGATATTTTAATCTAAGATAACATTGAAATCCCTGATTTAGTTCCATTAGTTCTGGGTCTCTGAAGGACTTCATATTTAATGGCTGGCATCTTTACCTGCTCCTTCAGGATTCTGCAGAACAGGAGTTTGGGGTCAGCGTTCTTCTAGGAGTAGAGTCAGGTCCTGATTCAATTTCATCCAGAACCAAAGTTATGTTGCTCTGATCTCAGAGTACACAGAGCTATAGCACTGAAAATAATTTTGAGCCTTATAAGCTAATGTGATATTTCTTTCAGTGTGATCAATGGAGGTTAAAAAGCGGGAAGAGTTCTTTCTGTACTTTTCTGCACTTGGTGGGAGTGTCATTGGAGAGAGTTTGGGGAGAGAGGAACTGACACCATTTCTGTCTACTTTATGCCAAACCTGTGACAGAGGCACACAGAGCCTGGAGAGCCACCGGAGTATCTCTATCCTGTAGACAAGGAAACAGGACCTTACAGGGGACAGCAGTTTAGTGACATATAGAGCCCAGGTTAAAACACAGCCCTGTCAAATCAAAGCTTGTCTGCTTTCAAACAACTGAACACAACAAAATAATTATATGAGTGTTTTTAAATGTTGTATTTCAGTTATTGAAAAAAGAAGCCACTCACATTTATTTTGGAATTATTAAAGTAGCCCAGAATCAAGATTTAAGTGGAAATATTTAAGACCAAAGGCATTTTTTTTTTCTTACCTATTTCAAAATATGTCAGGCTTCATGCGAAACTAAAGCCTTTAAAAAGTTGACCTCAAAGATTGAAAAGAAAAGCAGATACGCGATTTCCCAGTAAAGAAAGATTGCTACAAAATCACTGTCAACGGTATGGAAATTTCAAGGGGTAGCGAAAATGTGCTCTGATGCTCAAAGTGAATAACAGGATGTGTGACTAAAGCTGTTGACCTGTGACCAGCTAACTCACCTCAGGACCTACGGAGCTGCTGACGTTACTTCTCGTTTTCTTTCTCTTTCCCTTTCCTCTCTTTGTCCTTATTTTTTATTCCACCCTCTGCCTCCATTCTGCTTCCTCCTCTTCAATGCTTTCAGCCGTCCCATCTTCCTTCTTTATTGTTTCCCTAATTGAGGCTAATATGAAATTCATTATAAAACTAACATGACCCTAATATGAAATGTGTTATAGATCACGAAAAACTTCCCATCTACTACTATGTGTCCTGTTAAACCCAGGTTGGTGCAATCTGTTTCTTTCTGTGATAATAATTTTGCTTTCATTGTGCTCAGCATGGGTTCTTCTGAGCTCACTCCACCCTCGCCCTGGGATGTGTGCCCTTGTGGTGAGGACAGGGAGGTGGGAGTGCACTGTTAATTCTCTTCCTGAGAAAGAGAATGCGCCTTGTCCCTGTCTGAGGAAGACTTCCGAGTACACAGACTCAGAGTCCTGACGGTACGTCCAGCATCACAGAATAATCTGCCATGGCGTTTTATTCCTAATTGTTCTTAATGTCAACAGAATAACATCCAAGAGAATTCACATAAATCTCTTGTTGAGAAATTTGCTGTTAACAGGAGCTTAATACTTTGTAATGCATGTACAGCCTAAATTTGTTGTCCTTGGATGGAGAACACATTACTTATTAAAAGCCAGGAGAACAAACACTCTACTTGATCTTAGCCAAAGGCTAAAAAGCTATGAATATAATGGTGGGAGTTCACGGAGCTGAGAGCAACACAAAGACACTTTAGAGAACCTGCACTGTGAATTCTGGTTCTTCTCAGCTGATGGCATTGCGTGCTTTCGTTAACCTCATGATTCTGTGTTTTAGAATGAAGACATTGTGCTGCTAACCCTCATAAAAACAGGGTAAATGGTGGAGAGGCCAAGCACACCCTCAACCCATATCGACAGAATTATCCCTCAAACTCCCAGAGTTATTTGACATTATTAACATGGTCTGTAGTATTCATTTTATTTATTCCTTCAAAAACATTTCTAGAGTACCTTCTCAATTATAGTCAGTCACAGGACTGAGCCCTATAAGGGTTAAAAATAAATACTGAAACATAAGCAATGTAAAATAAATTCCTACTCCTAAAGTTACAGGTCTAGGAGGGAGCAGACAGCCCTGAGCTTCGAATCCCAAGACTTGAATCAAGTGCTGCTTCTGCCACTCACTCTCTAAGTGACCTTAGGCAACTCACTTAGGCCTCTGACCTTATGCCTCTGACTCTCACTTTCTCTCCTAACAAAACAGGGATTCTATCCACCTCCCGGGATGTTATGAGACAAAACGAAAGAATGTGTGAGAAACTACCTTGCGTACTCTGACTGCACACAAATAATGCACTGCAACTAAAGTATTTTCAAAGTCTAGTATAGGATACAATGTGTGGCTCCAAAACACAAGAACTGAAAATAGAAGAGGGGCCTTAAATAAGCAAATGGTGACTTTACTAAAGCAGTGACAACAGAGGTCAGTTCTATGGGCTCAGAGAAGAGATACATCTGTGAGTAGTAAGGTTATAAAGGGCTTCCCTGGAGAGGAAACGTGGCACAGAAACAGAACTAAGATTAATTAAGGATGGGCAAAGACTAGTAGGCATTATTCCCATTGTACTCATGTGGAAACCAAGGCTTGAAATGTTTCATCACAAGTCTGAGGCCACCATAGAACCAATACGTGGCAACGCCTACCTTTAAAACCAGTTTACTTTTATTATTTTTTCATTTCAAATTCCAGGCACTTAAAAACTAGCAGACAACTTTGAGGCTCAAAGAAGCTGTGTGTGTGTGTGTGTGTGTGTGTGTGTGTGTGTGTGTTGAGGAAGTGGGCATGGGGTGAAGGAGGAAAGCAAGCACACCACATGGAAAAAGCACAAACAAGGGTAGCCAATGCATCAATGCATGTGATGTATTTGGGGGATTATGGATAGAAAATCCAGCTGGCATAGAAGTTTGTGCCGTGAAGAAGAAGAATGCAAGGTGGTAAAGGCATGCTGAGAATAAGTGAATATGCTAAGTAGTTTGGACATTTTCCACTACAAAATAAGGCCTCTTTGAAAATCTTCAAACAGAGGAGTGATCTAATCCAGGTGGTTTTAAGAAGATTGGTTTGGCATCATGTAAACTAATTGAATGGGAAAGAAACAGAACAAAAAGGCCCGTGATATGCAGAGATATGGCTCTGGCTTAGGGTAGAAGAGATAGAAGGATAGGAACTAGTATGAAGGGAGAGTTGAGAAAACAGTGACTGATTGGAATTGGAATTGGAGTTGAAGGTGACTGTGTTCAAAAATGACTGTAGGCTTCAAGCTTAGGTGGCAGAAAGAACGATCATGACATTCACAGAAGTGGGGAAGTCAGGAGGATGCTGCTTTGCAGGGAAGAGGAGTTGGCTTACACTCACTGAGTTCAAGTGGCAAGACAGTCAAATGGGATGTCCGATAGGCAGGTAATCGGAGTAAGACAAGCAATCTGATTGCAGACTTGGGAGTCCCCGAGGAGCCTAAGTGAGTTCTGTGGAGGTGCATGATTTCCATGGAAGCAACACACTCAGAGTCAGAATGACTCAGGAACCACGCCTTGGGAGATGTCCAGCATCCATCTGTGAATACCGCAAACTTTTGTCTATAGTGATGATGAAATATTGACTCTGGAATTTTGGATTTTCTGCCTTAAGGGAAGCTTGCAAATGGTGGCCAAGCACCTAGAGAGAGAACTAGTCATATGATTTGTTTATTTCATGCCTGCTGAATAATTGTTTAGTTAAAAATGTCCTTATGTAAATCAGAATTTAAGATGCTTTTATTCTAATTAGGTGGTGACATTATAAGGAAGTAGTTAACTCCTCTCACCTCCCACTTCACTGGCAGTTACCAATGTCCAACCAAAACAATCCAAATGTGTTCATAATCATATTGGTTTAGGTCAGTTGCCAAAAGTTGAACATGAACATCTAGCCTTTTAAAGGATGGCGATTCATTCATAACGGCTCAACCAAAAAGAAAAGAATCATCTTTAGAAATGTTTTCCAGGTACATTTAATGCAAAAGAACGCTCTAGTCAAACAATTATCTGCTTTACTTGTTCATTTCATGTGGATGGGGATTGTACCTTCTGATCAATACCTGCCTATTTAGCATTTATCTATATATGAAATGGCTTTTTTGATGTAAGGAATTTTTTTCCCTTAGGGGCTCATAGATTAAGCTGTGGTGACAGAAAGCAATTGCATTTTTTAAGTGTTACTACTTAGGTATAAATAGTGATCATCTGATTTAATCCCTATCCCAGTGGACTGTCATGAAAATACAGCTCATATATATAGCTCATATGGTGTGCAGGACGTTACCATGTGGTATTTGCCAATATGGGACATTGCACTCATGTATACACAAACATGCACAGGCACATACACACACACAGATGCACATACAGACACAGACACAGACATGGACAGATACACAGAGACGCACACAGAAGCGCGCACACACACACACACACACAGACAAACAGACAACTCTAGCTATCTCTGAGTTAATTCAATGAGCCCTGCAGTTGGCCTCATCTTTATATTCAGAACTGTTTTTTTTCTTTCCTTTGAAGAGTAATCCTATCTGAGACAGAAAGAGGATGAGTCATGCTGAGGCAAAACTTTGTAGGTAGAAATGTGCATAAATGCGTTTCTCTAAGATGCTCATGAAGAAAAGACAAAAGAACAGCCATATCGCTAAGATGCCATCTGTGAGGCTGGCACAGTGAGGCACGACATCCCTGGTGCTTCCCGGCAGCCTGCGAGGGCTGCCTCGCCCCCTCCCTCCCCTCTGCTTGCAGGGCCACTTTCAGAGACTTCCCTCAGGGCTTATGTTCCACTGACCTATAAATGTTCACTGTAATTAGACCAATTGTCACCTCCTGCATTGTTCACCATTCTTCTTACCCTTCTCTATTTTTAAAAATTTTGTCTTCAAAATAGCATGTTTCACAGTAAAAATCTCAAGTGAAAATGTACTAAAATAAACAAAACATTGTTCATGAAGGCAATTCAAAACAACTCTTTATGACAACAGTTTAAAAACTAGTGAATTAATGATGAATTGTGCAAAAAAATGTTAAAGATGCCATCTCTGATCCTTCACATAACACTTTTTTTCAACTGGAAAAATCCAAGAATGAATGAAAGAGCTTGTGGATAGGCCCAGACAGTGGGCCGCACAGCTGTTCTCCAGCCTGGGACATGGCTCATCACTCAGGGTGGATCCTGGAGTGGGGCTGCGTGAGTTCAGCCTTGGCCTGTATCCCAGTACTCCCTGTGTGCACTCAGAAGAGCTTCTGTGCATCTTTAAGACCCTGTTTCCTCATCTGCAATACCAGGACTCAAATCCTAGCAGGGGCTCTGCAAACCAGATCAGCTAATGTTTAAGGCTTGGCCATGTATTTTCTCAAGAATCGTTGCTGTGAAAGAGCCAGTGAAGTCACAGAGAGTAAAGTCAATGGCCAACCTTCTTCATTCATGAATACTGATTGAGCGTTCACCGTGCAATAGTCAGCTCCTTCTAAGTCTAACCATTTTTAGTTTCTCTGGACACCTGTCATGTAAGAGGCTCTATATGTGAGGATAGACTTAGGGGGCAGTTGGTTCCTCTTTGTGGACATAGAACAAGAAGAATAAAGAGATCTCAGAGGGAAAAGGAAAGTGGGAGGAGGCGGGGTCTGTGGGTTCCGCAGTGGGTCACGCTGAAAGAAGACCTGGCGGACACGTAACCTCTGTGGCAAATGCATGAAAATAGAAAGATGAAGCCAACTTTCCAAAAACTTTTAGGAAATTACTTCAGTGAGAAAATCTATTAAATAAATTACAGCCATTCTATACAAATAGAATTCTATGTGACTTACAAAATATGACGATAGAAATCAGTCAATCCAATCCCCTATTGGGCAGAAGGGAAACTTGCCTTGGGCCACACTGTAGGCTGGGGTCCCTGGCACAGTACTAGGCCTCCACCTCCATGCACTACCCCGGATCAGAGCTGGTGCTGTGGGTTGAATTGTGTCCCTGCAAAAATAGGCTGAAGCTCCAACCCCAGTACCTCAGAAAGGGACTTTGCTAGGAAATAGGGTCTTTAGAGAGGTAATCGAGTTAAAATAAGGTCATTAGAGTGGGCCTCATCCAAGGCAAGGGGTATTCTTATAAAATGGGGAAGTACAGACACACACATACGCAGGAGGAAAACACTATGAAGAAACAAAGAGAGAAAATGGCTATCCAAGGAGAGAGGTCTGGAACAAATCCTTCCCTCACGGTTTTCAGGGAAAACAACCTTGACAACACATCACTTTTGGATTTCTGGCCTCCAGAACTGGGAGACAATGCATTTCAGCTGCTGTGAGCCACCTAGGTTGTAATACTTCCTTCCTTACAGCAGCCCTAGGAAATGAATGCAGCTGGGGACCAGGCTTTTAGTCAAAAGATCAGGGAGGAGGTTTGGTGTCTTGGAAGAAATTTCTAGATTATAGGAGTCACTGAATATCGTAACTTTGAAAAATCCATTTCAAATCTCACCAGAAACACAAAAGCCTATAGAAATCCAATTATACAAATTTGTAGTCTAGAAAAGGAAAAAAAAAAAATGAAATTACTCCTTATGCACATTTAAGCAGAGTTTAGGACTGGAAAATAAACAAGGCTCTGGTAACTGGGGAGTGCAGTGCTAACAGTGCAGGTATGTGGTTGTGTGGGTTTGAGCCTCGGCTCTGCCTTTTACTAAGTCTGTGACCTTCAGTCACGGCCCTCACTTGTCTTCGGCCTTCTCCAAGAAGAGTGAGGTGTGTTCTCTTGGAGGCCATGCCCTGACGTGCTCAGCACAGGGTTTCACACTCTGTGACGATTAACCGGATTTTAGCTCCTATTATAATGACTAATAGCAGATAATTGCTTTATTAAAAAAATTAAAGGCAAGCCCCCAAAAGTTAAGAACACATGTACTTGTTTGCTTTTCATCTTCTTAGATGACACTTATTTTTTTATTTTTATGTAATTCATTCCAGCTCTCTTATTCAGGAATATTTCTTTCCTTTGAAAACAGCATAATACTTAGATGCCAAATGTGATCATCAAAGCAAGAATATGGATATCCCACTAAGCTATCTAGTTATGCTCAAACCCAAAAAGTAGAAAAGCTCTTATGTACAAAGTGATTCCTTTCATGAACTTGGAAATGTTTCAAAATCAGGTTGTTGAGTTCTGATTTGGACCATCCTGTCGCAATACCAAATCATCTTTGAATAAACTTATCCTCTCAACTCTTATTGTTCAAAATTGATTTTGAGGATGGAAATTCAATTTCCTTGTCATGTATACCTGAGCTGTTGCATCAATTTGTCAGACTAAACCTAAAATGCAGCACTTCATGGATGGAGGAGGGACATTCTCTCTACAAAAAGTCAACCAATTCAGAAGTTGTGAAGCTGCTGAAAAATGCAAAAATAAACACTCTTAAGCAGGAAAAGAGAAGATCCTGTTGCTTGTGGGAAATAGATTTTCTAGAAGTTAGATCAGCTGGAATTATTGTCATGGGCATGCCAAAAGGCAAGTGAAGGAAATGTACTGAATATTGTTGGCTCTGCACTAAGAGAATCTCAGGAAGCAGGTCACAAGAGTGCCATCCACAAGCATGGGAGGACCAGCTCGTTAGATGCTTCAGGCAAATAAAAATGCTCTGTAGAGTTACTTTGTTGTGCTGGAGCCATTAAGCACTCCTTGCTACATGAAATAGTATATAGCCCTTCAAATGGGGCATTAGCAATATAAATATATTTACCCTGTCCATTCTTGAGGATCACTCTTTAACTGTAGAGAATATGTCTTCTAAGGCACCAGAGACATCCAGAGATAGAGGGCTGCTGATATTTATAACATATAAACTTTGGGTGAAGGGATAGGGGAAGCCAGCCCTCACTAGAACTCCACTATGCAGGCACCCTGATCTCACACTGCCAGCCTCCACAACTGTGAGAAAATAAACATCTGTTGTTTAAGCATTCCCTCTCTTCATAGGGATTATTGGAGCCTAGAAGAGTGCATGGACACTTTTATTATTATTATTATTATCTGCTATATTATCACTTCAACAGAATAGGAACTGAATTTCTTTTTGCAAGTAGGTGTTCAATAATTATTTGTTGAGTGAATGGATGTTATGGCTACTATATGGAATTTTTAGGTCAAATAGGAGCAAAAGGCTGGGTGTGGTGGCTCGCTCTTGTAATCTCAGCACTTTGGGAGTCTGAGGCTGCAGGATCGCTTACACCTAGGAGTTACCAGCCTGGGCGACATAGGGAGACTCTGTGTCTACAAAAAAATAATAAAAAATAGCCAGGTGTGGTGGCTCGCACCGGTAATCCCAGCACTTTGGGAGTCCGAGGCTGGAGGATCACTTACACCTGAGAGGTTGAAGCTGCAGTGAGCTGTGATTGCACCACTACACTCCAGCTGGGATGACAGAACAAGACTCCATCTCTCTCTCTATATATATATATAAATGTATGTGTGTGTGTTGTGTGTGTGTAGTGTATGAGATGAATAGCAAAATTCAATTTAGTCATTGTACCCCCATGTAATCACCAATAAAAATTTTTAAAAAGCTATTTATAACCAAAAATATCTTCTATCAAGCGGTGGTGCTAGTACATGAAACGCCATTTTGTTCTGCTGAGCACGTGCGTAGGCCTGGGAGTTAAAAGGTAGATGGAGCAGGAGAGAGGTAAAGCACTAAATGCCATTAAGTAAGAAAAATCTGGATTTCCTATGAGCAATTTTTGAAGTCGGAGAGATACGGACAGGCAGGAACGAGAGAAAAAACCCAAGCAAACTAGCAAAAGGCTAGCACCTTCCATATAGAAATCACTGACTGACTTTTTAAGAATATTAATGTCTAAACACAATCACATCTCACATTATTGGTTAAAATGCATTGCATGCATTTCCTCAAACCATCAGTGAAGTGTGGTACAATGCAGAAATACCATGTGTGAACAAGTTTTGTTTTGTAGGGGGAGAGGGAAGGCTGGTGGTTGGGAAAACTAAGGGAGAGGCTCAATTCTACCTTGGGCCTCTGTGGTATGGAAGAAACAGACCATAACAGCTACTGTGAGAGAACTCCTAAATGCAACCAATTTGACTGAAGCAGAGATGTGGGGCCTGGTGTGATCAAGGATTCATAAAAGCTTTGGAGAGAAAGCAGAACTTTTCACAATCTGATGGGGATTGCAGCCAATTTTATTTAGCCCTCAGGAAATAGGGTGAACCCAGTTGACCCCAGGGGAAAAAATTCCCTATCTCATAAACAATAAAAATCTTAACTAAAGTTTAATGCGATAGCAACCAGAAACAAGGCTTCCTGTTGTCCTCAGACAACTGAAAGTTCATATTCACACACCCAAATAACCACACCCCCAGCCCCGGCACTGTGCAACTGAACAGTTTCATTGATAACTTTGGGGTCTGTTTTGATCTGGGAGATGAGTTAACTGCAGAGAATGACTGGAGTGGATTTTATGAAGATGTATTTTATAAATGCATATGTGTAATGATGAGGGAACTTGAAGAAAGTAGAAACAAACAGTAAAACCACATGGGAAGAATTCCTGCAGAACATGAGAAACAGGACTTGACTTAATGAATAAAATAACAGATGGCATCTCATTTTTTACTGGGTGTGTAAAGAATGAGAACCTGAAATGCAGGTTTGGTTATTCAAGTGAATTAATTAGTAAAGAAGATTTACGGTTTTGGAAGAATCAGCAGTTATGGGGGGCAGGAAATGGTTATAAGCGACTTTTAGATTCTGTGCTTGGGTGACTAATGACAAATATAGCATAGTAAACCGTTGAACCATATCATGCAAACAGCCTGTGTGAATTAATTTTGCTTTGCTTTGTCTTGCTGGGGAAATTAGAAGGCTTAAACAAAGTAGAGAGAAGACATCTATTGGATTGTCCAAAATGACTGTAAAATTTTGGCAATGTGGTATCCATACTAGGCAACTACAACTTATTTGTCTTATTTGACTTAGATATCCAAGGAAGTACAGGGGTACTCTGAAATTTACTTAGAGATACAAATCTTCAATTATTCACAAGCTGGCAGCACAGGTCTTTAAGTCTATTGTCCTTGTACTTCCCTAGAACACATCATCTTGGCACCAGATCTGCTTTACCTCTCAGAAGTTTAGAACAAACTTCTATGAAAGGCAGGACTTTTAACACTCCCTCACTGTGGGGTGTTTAAAAAGGCTAGGATGGGGAGAAAAATGAATTGCTCAATAAGTAGTACATGGAAGAAAGGTCTGTGTTGAATGAAGGGAAGTCTAGTCATTAAAAAAGAAAGAGAAGGCTCAAGCCACAGAGGTTTTATCGTGTGCCTCAGCCACTGGGAAAACGGTTTCAGTGTAGTATTATACATGAAATATTTCCTTTTAGAATCGAAGTTCCCACAATAGAACATGTGTGACAATACTAACTAAACACTACCATCTAGTGGCCACTTGTGAGAACTACAAAAGCTGGCAAAGTGCATAAAAAACACCGTGAAAGAAATGCAATAATCAATGAAAAGATGTTTAATTTTTCCTTCGTATCAGGGAAAATAATTGATCACACTATATAGTAAATGAACATATGTGTATCAAGTGCTGCTATTCTCAATTACTCTTAAAACTTAGATGAGCTTGCAGGGACTCTCAAGTGCATGTTTTGCTGTTTATAGCACTAGTGTAGAGATATTTCCACCAATGGCAAATAGGCTGTAAAACATAAAATCCTTTATGAAAGTGATAAAAACACAGTCAGTATGAGAATTTTGCTTCCTCCTCCCCTCCCCACGCCCACCCCCCTACTATCCCTCACACCTAACACCTCTCACAAATTGCTATTTTATAGCTGGCATAGCTGCAGGAATAGAGAGTGAGCTCACAGTCAGAAAAGCTGAGTGGCACCCTTGTTCCACACGCCTCTGGCTGTTTGAGCTTAGGTTAGTCACTTAACCTTTCTAAGACTCACTTTCTAAAAATACACAAATATGTAAATTGTTGCTCTTCCAGTCTCCCTGGGTTCAGGGGAAAATAGAATGTGTACAAAAATGCACTGTAAATGCAAATGTGCTATACAAAACTGCTATTAGTTTAAAAGTCTCTAAGTGAGGATGATGAGGATGTGAATCTGATATTTGAAGGTGCTAAACATTTATTTTTAATTGTTTTCAAAAAGCCATTTTTCTTAATATTGTTGATTTCCTGAGGAAAATATCTTTGATCTGAGTTGAACAGTTGGGTGAATTCTCAAGTTTATCCTGCCCCGGTGCATGCAGCAAAGGAAAGCTAATTATTTCTCCAAATTTTTACATTGAATCAAAGATGAGACTGAGAACAACTGTCAGAGCTTGAGTGTTGAAGTTTATCATTCTAGCAATCCTATTGGGCTATTAATGTTTTCCCAGTAGTTTCAGAAAGTAATGTAAACCCACGAATCTAAATTATAAAATGGCTACAGGTAAACCATGCAACCAAATTTCACTTCATATTTCATTATTCTAAGATGCAAGGGCACAACCTAAAGAAAGGGTGAAATAAAATGGACTTACATTAGACTTACTGACACCATCATTATCTGAGAAAGAGTTATTTCCTAGGTATATTTTAGGAACTTATCTGGTGATATCCATCTAACTACTAACTTTAGGAGTGGGGTGGAATTGATTGTTTTTACAAGATTAGTGAAGTTAGAAACAACTAGTTTCTAATTGATTAAATGTAACC
The DNA here is from genome assembly GCF_002776525.5 of Piliocolobus tephrosceles. Taxonomy (NCBI): domain Eukaryota; kingdom Metazoa; phylum Chordata; class Mammalia; order Primates; family Cercopithecidae; genus Piliocolobus; species Piliocolobus tephrosceles. Next base: position 59,522,960 of record NC_045437.1, on the reverse strand, counting down.
TATTTTCAAGTAGCTTCATGTGACTGAAATCAATCTGTTTTATTTTCCAAACCAGTGGAATAGACACAGAGTCATTACAATCAGAATGGCATGGCATTGTTACAAATCTCAGTGTTAAAGCAATACTTCTGTTTTTATGTATAATTATTTTATCATGGAAAATGTCCCTCAGAATCAGATGACTTGTTCCACAATGAATCATCTACTCCAAACAACCCTGTTCCAATAATTAATTACAAGAACAACAAACTCTTACCCACCAGATCCTTATGGTAAAGCTAACTTGAGACAGGAAAAGCAGAACTCAGCAGAGTTCATTATTTTTCATTTCTAGATCAGAACAAGTTTATCTCAGACTCCAAATAAAGTTCATGCTTTGTGCAACATGCAAACGACAATTCATTATATTTTCTTGTTTCACAGAGAAAAACTCAGAAGGAAAACATCCACAGGAGATACAAATAAAGAAGGGTTAGGTGTTTCTGAAAATAATCTTCCAGGAAAAAAAAAAAAAAAAAAAAAGTGGCTCTCTTGAAACCCGTAAGGAAAAAAAAGTACTTAAGAAACTCTTAAAACATTTTTATGTGTTAGAATCACCTGGGTACTTTTGGCAATCTCTATGCCCAGATCACAGCCCACATCAATTAGAAGAGAACCTCTGGGACATGAACATCAGTTTTTTTGTTTTGTTTTTGTTTTCATTTTTTTGTTTGTTTTGTTTTGTTTTTTAAGTTCTCTAGGTGACATCAACATGCAGCCACATCCCAGAAATACTTTAGTTAATAAATACGTATTTTGAAGCATGAAAGTAATGCCTTTTTGGGGAAAACAGTCATCATATGATGACAGATTATTTTTATAACTTCCACATTCTTTTTTTTTTTTTTTTTTTTTTTTGAGACAGAGTCTCGCTCTGTTACCAGGGCTAGAGTGCAGTGGTGTGATCTTGGCTCACTGCAACCTCCACCTCCCAGGTTCAAGCGATTCTCCTGCCTCAGCCTCCCAAGTAGCTGGGATTACAGGTGCACATCACCATGCCCGGCTAATTTTTGTATTTTTAGTAGATGTTACATGTTAGCCAGGATGGTCTCGATCTCCTGACCTCATGATCTGCCCGCCTCGGCCTCCCAAAGTGTTGGGATTACAGGCGTGAGCCACTGCACCCAGCCTCCATGTCTTATAAGAGCAAGAAACAAGAATTCATTTTATCAGTATGTAAGCTGCGAACAAAACACATGCAGTTGAGAAGCAGGGGCTATAAGGATGAAATCAATGGGCCAGCAGAGAATACAGGGCATGAATTCAATAGTTGCTGCAGTACTTCCTGCTAGCAAGGAGATAGACAAATAGTGGCCTGATGCCTTTAATAAGCTGGCAAATAGTTGGGGCCACCAATATGTAAACAAAACAAGAAGACAGAAACCATGCTCTAAATGGGTTCCAAGCAGAGGTGTGGTGTAGGGCCAAACAAGATAATAGATGCTAATGATTTAGGAAGGTAAACACGACAACAAGAGTCAAATCTCTACCTGGCTGATTCCAAGGCGTTTGAAAACGCAAATGCATGAATGACCAGAGGAATCCTCACCAGGGGAGTATGGGACAGGAATATAAACGTGACTTGATCTGCTGACTCTAAGGCAGTGGTTCTCAAAATGTGGACCCAGGACTGCAGCATCAGCATCACCTGAGAGCTCATTAGAAGGTACATAATTGGATCCCACCACAGACCTACAAAATCAAAAATCCTGGGGATGGGGCCCAGAAACTCCATTTTTTCTTTTTTCAATTTGTCTCTGTCACCCAGGTTGGAGTGCAGTGGCACGATCTTGGCTCACTGCAACCTCTGCCTCCTAGGTTCAAGTGATTCTCCTGCCTCAGCCTCCCAACTGACTGGGATTACAGGTGCACACCACCACGCATGACTAATTTTTGTATTTTTAGTAGAGACGGGGTTTCACCATGTTGACCAGGCTGGTCTCGAATTCCTGACCTCCAGTGATCCACCTACCTTGGCTTCCCAAAGTGCTGGGATTACAGGCGTGAGCCACCGTGCCCGGTGCCCAGCCCCAGCAATGAGTTCTTACAACCACTCCAGGAGATTCTGGCACTCCAGGTAATTCTATTGCATCCTAAAGTTTGAGAACCAGTGCTCTAAGGTTTTCCTTGAAAATAAACAAATACACGAAATTGGCCATTTTATCATCTACCTTAAAGTAGAGGGTAGTATGTATTCACTCTTACTTCAACACAGACAAGATCACGTGTGCTAGGAACCATTCCGCAGGACAGCTATCTGAGATAAGGTCTTAAAATAGGAAATAGAAAATTAATTGTTTTTGAAAATGAGGGAGTAAACAGTACTATTAATGCAAATTTGCTGACTGCAGGTACTCAAAAAATAGTTACAAACTTGCATTTCATATATAGCTTATAATATTTTAGACTTCTGCAATGACCATTTCCCACTTTATTTTTAATCCCTGACTTTTATTTATTCGTTTTCTATTTCCATAGTTTTTGGGGTACAGTGGGTTTTGTTTACATGGATACATTCGTTAGTGGTGATTGCTGATATTTTGGTGCATCCATCACCTGAGCAGTGTACACTGTGCCCAATACAGAGTCTTCTATTCCTCATCTTCTCTCAATCTCTCCCCCATCCCCAAAGTCCATTATTTCATTCTGACGCCTTTGTGTCCTCCGCACTTAGATCCCACTTGTAAGTGAAAGCATGATATTTGGTGTTCCATTCTGGAGTTACTTCTCTTAGAATAATGGCCTCCACTTCCACCCAAGTTACTGCCAAAGATATTATTTGGTTTCTTTTTGTGGCTGAGTAGTATTCCATGGGGCATATTCACCACATTTCCTTTATCCACTCATTGGTCGATGGGCAAGTAGGTTGGCTGCATATTTTGCCATCGTGAATTGGACAGGCCTGTGCATGCGGTGTTTCTCATAGAATTACTTCTTTCCCTTTGGGTGCATACCCAGTGGTAGGTCAAACCCTAACTTTTAATGTTTACCTTACTTTTAAAAATACAATCACTCAAACACAAAAATGAATAAATTATAACTCCATTCCACACTTGGATAAATCTCACAAACCTACTCAAAGAAGCTAAACTCAGAAGCGTATATAGAATATGACTTCATTTCATAAAACTTAAAAACAAGGAAATCCCCCTGTTTTTGGTATCAGAAGTCCAATAGTGATTCTTCTGGGAGTGCCAATAGCATTCTGTTTCTTTTCCTATTTTTTGTTTTTTCTTTCGAGATGATATCTCACTCTGTCGCCCAGGCTGGAGTGCAATGGCACGATCTCAGCTCACTGCAACCTCTGCCTCCCGGGTTCAAGCGATTCTCACACCTCAGCCTCCTGAGTAGCTGGGACTATAGGTGCACACCACCATGCCTGGCTAATTTTTTGTATTTTTAGTAGAGATGTGGTTTCACCATGTTGGCCAGGCTGATCTCAAATTCCTGATCTCAAGTAATCCACCCACCTCGGTCTCCCAAAGTGCTGGGATTACAGGCATGAGCCACCATGCCCTGCCACATTCTGTTTCTTAATCTAGAATACATTTGAAACAAAAGACTTTCAAAATGTATGTAATGACCCTGTGTCTATTCCACTGGTTTGGAAAATAAAACAGATTGATTTCAGTCACACGAAGCTACTTGAAAGTAGGTTACAGTTAATGAATTAAAACTAGTTGTTTCTAACTTCACTAATCTTGTAAGAATAATCAATCCCACCCCACCCCTAAAGTAAGTAGATAGATAGATATCGCCAGATAAAAGTTCCTAAAATATAGCTAAGAAATAGTTCTTTCTCAAATAACGATGGTGTCAGCAGATGTAATCTACAAAGTCCCCTTCTATTTCACCCTTTCTTTAGCTTCTGGTGAGCCAAGTGTGTTTACTTAGTGAAAATTCATTGACTTTTACACTTATAATTTGTGCACCTGCATTTACGTATGTTTTGATGCGAAGTTCCAACAATATAAGAATAGGATGAATGCTATGTTAGAGTTTAAGAAGTCAGGACATCTTCACTCCCCTTTGGCCTTTAAAGATGTGTCGGATGTTGGGGTACTGCCCTCAGTGAATGCTGGAGACAGGCACATCATCCAATACAGTGAACAAAGGCAAGTGGATAGGGATATTTAGTCCTTGGAATTCTAAAAATCTCAAAGAAGACCACAGGAAAGAATGGTCAGTTTCTGATGATGCAGGGCAATTCATTCTGGCTTTAATAAGGCCTGAGTTAGGACAAGGCAAGACTGTAAAGTAGATGAGACTGTAAACTGTTGGGCGGCCTGTGCCTGCGAGCACGTTTGCCACCTTCCCGTCTGTCAGGGTCACTCTCCTATTGAGTCTCTGCCACTGTTTCCAGCCATTCCCCAAATCTTGATTTAATGCTTCCTTGCCCCTCTCCCACTGTTCCTCCCCACTACCCCTCTTATCCTCCTTATCTCCTTCCTTTTCATCAAAACCTACCCGTTCTCTGTTTTGTTATCTTAGAATCTTTGTTATTAGCCAGTTCACTAAACCACTGGGCTCCCCAGCCATGCTAACAGGCAGGTCGGAGCTGAGAAGCTCTAAGCTGGTTATGAAACTGAGGGAGCTTCACTCAGATAGCATTCCTCACCAAAGCCGTATCTGGATTTTACGGGGGCCTGAGGACCTTAATGAAAGGGGGAACCCAGTGTTCTCCTGCCTTGGAGCAGAGGTTCTCTGGCTAGCACAGAGGTGGCACAGTATTGACTCGCTCTACCTCACTGTTGTCACTGATGTCCCTAGACACACCCTGAGCCTTTCTCTGGAGACCCAGAAACAGTTAATACCACAGCAAGTGTCCACCTATCAAAAGGAGCAGCCTGCCAAGACAATGTTGCTTTTAGACAAGTCCTGTTTTAAGGCATAAACTGAAGGGCTAATGGAACAGCCATTGTTCTAATGGATTTTTAATGAGGTGTAAAGTTCTCAGCTGATTGATAGTCAACAAGGTGTGAAATTTTACAGAACTACTGCATTACTGTGAAATTAATCTCTTTGATTCAAGTTTATTATTTCTGTTTTCTAAAAGTCAAGAAAAGTATGAGAAAGATGTCCATTAAAATTTCTACCTCCCTGTAATTAATAGGAAATAGTTATAGGACTATATTTAATAACAATATATTATGTTTTTGAACATTGTTAAGAGAGTGGATTTGAAGTGTTTGCACCACAAAAATGATAAGTATGTGAGGTTATACATTGAATTAGCTCAATTCAGCCATTATGCAATGTGTACATATTTCAAAACAATATATACACAATGAATATATACAATTTCTTTAAAAAATAAAATTTCTACTTTAAATACCATTCAGAGTCAAGAGAAAAAGTATTTTTCCTTGGTTTTGTCTTATGGAGAAATTTCTGGAAGTGGAAGGGGACATGATAAAGGCAGGACTTTTCTGAGCTCAGTTTCATTGACTGCCCAGGTGCCCTGGAGTGATAATGACCTAGTAGCAACCAATGAGCCCCCTTTCTGGCCAGCACCGTGAGATCTATGCTCCACGGCATTGGGTTCTAAGCCCAGGAATTCAGCATCTAAGCCACTTGGGTTCAATACCCCTCTTAGTACTCTCAGAGGTTTTATTTATTTACTTATTTTTTATAAACAAATTTTTGTTCATTTTTTCTGTAAAAATAAACTGGTACTGCTGGGGAGTGCATTCATTATAAAAAATAGTAAAACTTTCAAATTTGTATAATCTTTTGACTGATTCTAATTTTAATTCTCATACCTTATCCTAAGAAAATAATTAACATCATTCTGTATCTAAATCTTATTTTCTTTTTGTTTATTATTTATTTTTGGATTCTGCATTTGGAAAAATGCAAGAGAGAAAAGAATGAAAGTAAAACACGATTTTAAAATAAATAAAATACAAGACAGAATCAAAAATAAAATAAAATTCTTTACAGCAAATACATTTTTTCACTTTTAGTTTCCTTGATTTTACTAATTTACTAATAGAACAGTGGTTTCTCACTGGCATAAATCAGAGGTTCTCCAACTGTGAGTCGAATCTTGCCTGTGATTGTGACTGTTTTTGTAAATAGAGTTTTATTGCAATAAAGACACACCCATCCACTAGCATATTGTCTGTGGCAGCTTTACAATGGCATAGTTAAGCAGCTGGAGCAGAGTTGGTATGGTATGAAAAGCCTAATGTATTTACCATAAAGACTTTTACAAAAAAAACAAAAAATGATAAACCTTGATATAAGTGGATGCTTGGTTTTCTTTTTCTTTTTTCTTTTTTTTTTTTGTAAGTAGAATGATCTCATCTATTTTCATTTCTTCCTTTGCTTATTTATAAAAACTGTATATTAAAGCATTTATTTGCCTTTTAAATTATGCTGATTACATCATACCTAAGGCTTTTAAAAATTATGCACTCATGCTGTCATTGTTTTAGTAATTTATTAAATTTTTCGTAGGAATTTCTGGATTTATTTTCCCTGGAAACCATTAATTTGACTCCATATACTTAAAATGTTTTCATTATAATGTAGTAACTAGTAGACACTTTAATATGTATACTTTTAAAATAAGTTGGTTTGGTTTCTCATTTGTTATTTTAAATAAAGAATTTACATATTTGTCTAAAAAAAAAAAAAATACCCCTCTTAGATCAGACAAAAAGAGGTCTGCCCTGGGAGCCTTAGAAGGCCTACTCTTTCACTTCTCTAGTCCTGCCCCTTCCTTTGCAGGATCCTTGGAATATGGCCACACAGAGCCCTTAACCAATGTACTTTTAGACCGTGACCTGGGAGCTCATGGCCCACATCAGCTAACAGGGCCTGTGAGGTCCCATTGCCCCCATGCTTCTTCTAGGGGGGCAGACATGTCACCAGTGTGCACACCCCAATGCCTGGGGGTGGCTACCTAAGTACGGTACAAGGGTAGGGGGCATTGGGCCAAAACGCCGGCACCTGGGCTGGCTTGTCCCTGCCCCCCATACACAGAGATGCTTCGTGGTTCCAGACGGAGTCAGATGGGAAGAGAAGAGCACAGCGGGTGGCCCTTTCCCTCAACACTAAGGGACTGGAATTGCTGAACTGGAATCCAGCTTTCCAGACAATTATGAAAGCATATTTGTCAAGGAAAAAGGACAGACCTTTAACACTGAGGGAGCAGATGGAAACTAAACATTCAGGTTCAGCATTTGAACTTGACTTTCCAGGTCTCTGTATAGGCTTAAGTTGTCAAGGAAGTAGGTCAGAGCTTCCTTCACAGTTCGTTAGGCAACTTTTAAATATTTAGACACGTGGTATGCAGGCTTCCACCTGTATTCTTACCTCACAACCTCACAATTTCAGAAGCAGCCTGCTCTGAGCCCTACCCAAGACCTACGGAGCCAGATGTCTGGGGCGGGGTTGGTAAATTTGAATTTTAAGAAGCTCCTCAGATGATGGGTGCCCATCATTCATTTGCCTATCGCTACCTTAGACCTTTATCTCCACTGTCATTTTTTTTTTAGTGCCGAGTCCATGTGTCAACAAAGTAGTGTTGAATAATTCATTTGTAAAAAGTGGAAGCAGAAAAAGGACAGATTTTACTGGAACACTAGGCATGTGCCAAACACCAGCTCTGTTCTGCTCAGGAAACAGGCTTCCTGAGCCCCCATGGGCTTGTGGCTTCCAGTCTGAGTTTCCTCAGTCCAGTGACATCCTGTGGGACAGCTGTCATTGTCCTCCATGGTCACTCCAACTTCAGATAATGCTCCCTCTTCAATAGAACTTTCTCTTTTAAGATTGACCATTCTTATTTACTGGTTCCTGGGGCCAATTTTTGACCCAATATCTATTTTCTTCTCTTACTTCCTCTACTCCTGCAATGCCCACCATTTTGGTTTTAACATACAAGTGTTTAACCCAGAGCCCTTTGATTTCTCCTGGGAGGTGAGAAACAGTATTTGTGCAAAGCCTGCTAATACACCAGCAGTACATTGAGATCACCTAAGGAGTTACAAAATTCCCAAGCCTAGGCCCCATTCCAATCTGTTACATCTTGATCTATGACATATGTTGTGTGTGTGTGTGTGTGTGTGTGTGTGTGTGTTAAAAGCATGGGGCACAGATAAGTTTCCATTATTCTGCTCAAGCATCAACAGTTTCAAAGAACCCTTTCCCCCAGATGCCCAGAGATTTCGGCCATTCCTTTAGTATTTTTACAGCATTAAACAAACACTGATTATGAACATAACCCCAGCTTATTGAACTGTGTGCATTCTCTTAATGCCTGCAAATGCTGCTTGCAAGAGTGGCCTCACGCCAAAATGTACCCCAAGTTCTTCTGTGAAGACACTTTGCGGCCAAGGATAGCTACCACTGACACTACTGTCTTCCAGAATTTTAAGTGGAGGCTGAAAGGCTGAATTAGTTAACACTCCCAAGCCTTCTTGGTTAGGACAGTGTTCTTGCATTCCTTTTTTTTTTTTTTTTGGTGGGCAGGGGTGCCGGGGGCCTATTCAAAACATGCTAGTGACATATCAAGTCACTACCCTGTAATTTAAAATTCTAATGTAAAATATGTACTTTATGGAAGTTGAAAAGTTGTGCTTTAAATTTAAGTACCATGCCTTAGTTGGTGCCTGTAACATAAGGAGTTGGACATTGTTAATGATTTGCCCTCATTAAGGAAAGATCATTGAGATGCTTCTATCCATTAAATACTGTCAAGGTGATTCCTATCTAGCTAGTTGGTATACAGTATCACCATTTTCAAAATTATTAAGGAAAAATCACATCTAAATTAAGCCAAAGACACTGATACAGACCCATCGAAATTGGGATATAAAGGGCTTTGGGCAGTAAAATCAAAATCAGTTTGTTAGTTGTGAGAAAACTTTTAAATCTTACCATCTAGTTTAATTTTTAAAGTGTTGAAGGAGCTACAAAATACAAATCTCCCAGTAAAGAAGAAAATCAAGAAAAAGAAGACAATACTACAATAAATCATGCCATTTGTCAAATTTACCCTGGATAATTCCTATTTTCTCAATTTCAGCAAAGAGGAGTACTTTAGGATATAGTATTGCCTGCCTGGCTTATAACGATGTGCTAAGAGGCTGGGCAAGTATCTCTTCTGTACATCTCCAGACCGTGCAGGTGGAGCTCAAGTTGCATTTGGCATCAAGGTCCAAGTTTAGTCATTAATCTATTGATGAAAACTGTACTTTATTTTCCCCCATTGAAGAAGGGACAAAATTCAATTCTATCAAGCAGTCTTCTTTGTACAGCTCTGTTCTACTCCTGACTTAGATTCAGAGTCAGATACCCAGAGTTAGTACTCACTCCAAACTATTAACCTTTCATCTAGGGCCCGGAGTCCATCTCTGCCTAGGGAGCATGTGGGAACCCCTCGATTGGCTTACGGCATTGTTTATTATTATAAAAGGATAATTCACATATTGAATAAAAATTGTATACTGCTTGAGAGGCAATTAAGGGACTTCTCATAAGTCACGTGGATCCAGAAGTGACTATTATGTTTTAGAAACCCAAAGACAATTGTAATTCTATTGCCTGGTTAAGTCATGTTCAAAAAGCACGGTGCTCCTTAATGGCTGCTCGTCAATCCTCTCAGCGGCCAGCAGATGGCGCACACTTCTCAGAAATCTCAAAACGTGGTGTTGGAAAACCCAATTCCGTGGGGAGGGCGGGACGCTTAACACAAAGCTGTCTTTCCGTAAAAATCAGTCGGTTTTCACAGGGTTACAGACAATTATTCATTATGTACACGAGCAATGACGTTCAGCAATGTGTATAGTTGCTGGCAGCCCTAAAGTGGGATATGGAACAGAATGGTTCATGCCCATTTTTACGTATTTGAATTTATTTCTTCTCTAGGCAATGTAAGCAAATGAATGTTATTGATTCTTTCTTATGTGTTAAGTGCTGCACCGATATTTACAATGATGTCTCTTTTCTACTGGGAACTTATAATGAAAAGATAGAGCAATAGAAATAGAAAACCTCTGGGCCATCTCCTTGCTCAAGGTTAGCAGGTTAGTCCTTTGGTCTAGCTCTGCTCTTTAGAACCGTGGACCATGCATTTGCTCCCATCCCTGGGATCCACCATCTCTCCCTGGCTCCTTCCAGGTCCACCAGCCTCAAGGTCACTGCAGTCTCAGACCACCTGAAACTCAGAAGCCCCGCCTATTTTGCTATCTTCCTCCTTCCTCCGTATTCCCATTTTTTCTGGCTTAAAGAATAAAACAATACGAACTTTAACGGTTATTTGTATTTTTTAAAAATCAGTTCATTTTCACTTGTGTACTCTTGTGGATTTGGGCAACAGCTGAAAAATCAGAATAATTTCTATCTTTATTGATCTTGAACAAATGCTCCAAGATGGATATATTTAGCAAATGGGCTCACTTCTCATGTGGGCTTCTTTTCACGAATGCAGATGGGATGGAAGTTGACATGAGGAGGCAGTATAATAAGTTAGGAAGAATCTAGACGAAGGTATAAAGGAGCTAAACAGAGGCTGCAGAATGTGGAGTGAAGGGCTGGGACAGGTAACTCAGGAGACGGCAGAGAGAAGGAAAGTGATAGCACAGAGGCAAAGGGAATTGACTGACATCCAGGGAAATGTGTGAATTTGTCCAGAATGTCCTGAAAACTTTGTAGTGTGGGACAGACCTAAGACCTGGACTATATCCATAAAAAGAAACATGATTTTCCCTGGAGAATTTTAGAACAATCAGAAAGACTCCTAAACTCTGTCTTCTCAACTTTCCACTCTACCTTGTTATCCACCAAGCTACTTTCCCCACCTCTATTCAACTGATTTCAGAAAGAGATGCACATACCAAAAATATGCAAGTCTGATACAAATTTATTCTCTCTCACTTTAGCTGTGTCCTCAGTTGTCATTTTAATCACTCTCAAAGAATGCTCTCACATATTAGCCACAATGGATATTTCAAAACTCTCTTTTCAAATTCCCTGACCTGGCTGGCCTTCACTCTCATTAAATGATTTCGTGTCCTACTTTCCTGACTCTCAGCCTCTCTCCATGAGCTCAGGTTTCCAGAAGGCAGTCATGTCCCAGCCTCTCTGCCTTTGTGAATGATCCTCCTCTTGTCTCAGGCTAACCTGCTGTCCGGCTGCAGGAAGCTGCACAACAGAGCAAAAACCGTGTGAGTTTCAGACTCTGGAGTTTTGGGTTTGAATCTTGGAGCTGCCACTATCTAGGCACATGCTCCTAGGCATGGTACATAACTTTTCTAAAACTCCATTTTCTCATATGTAAAAACATGGTGATAATACAACCTCTTTTCTATGATATGGGAATTTCCTGTATGTTATTTGTGATAAAACTTTCCCTACTACTTAGCAATAAATTCCCTCATATCCCTACCAGTTGACTTTGAAGAATTTTAAGCCCAGGAAGTACATTACTTTTCCCATCATGAGGGTTGAGCCTAGGGTGAGGAAAGTGACTGAGTCCTGGTCCCGCAAACCTGTGAGCCTACCCGGTCTTATGTCCCAACCACCACCATCTTTTCTGATAGTACCCTTTTGTTCTCATTTTTAGGCTCTGCTATGTTCTCCTGAGCCTTAAGTTCAAACATTCCCCAGGAATGGCCTTTCCTCCATCTGAATTGTCTGATCTTGGATGATCCTGTGCACTGTGATAACTCTAGCCTTGGAGGTAGATCTGAGGTCCATGACTCAAACCTGAAACACATCTCCTCTCATCTACTATCACTTTCAAGGAGATGCTCTTCAGGTGCCACTGATTCTAATGTGCCAAAAAGGCACATCTGCAGGATGGTTGTGGCCCTTTTTATAAATTCACAGGCTCAATTTCAAGACTTTATGAGACCCTCAAATGTATCAAGTGGGGCGAGGCATGGTGGTGCCTGTAATCTGAAATCCCAGCACTTTGAGGGGCGGAGGTGGGTGGATCACCTGAGGTCAGGAGTTTGAGACCAGCCTGGCCAACATGGTGAAACCCCGTCTCTACTAAAAATACAGAAATTAGCCAGGCATGGTGGCACATGCCTGTAATCCCAGCTACTCAGGAGGCTGAGGCAGGAGAATGGCTTGAACCTGGGAGGCGGAGGTTGCAGTGAGCCGAGATCGTGTCACTGGGCTCCAGCCCAGGCGACACAGCAAGACTCCATCTCAAAAAAAAAAAAAAGTAGCAAGTGAAATAAAACTGAATCCAGTTTACAAGAAAGCCATTCCTACAGCCAATGCAATGTTATCTCTTATATTCAACCTGAAGCACAAGCTGATATTATTTTGTAATCTTCTCATTAGCAGCTCAAACAGCTCTCTCTGCCAGTAATATACACAATTGCCAGAGGGCAAGCACCAAACCTGGCTGCAAAGAAGGGAAACCGTTCTCCACTTTTTGCCAGCTCAGGCTTCTGTATTTCATTTAAAGTGGGAGACACAGTAATATTCCTCAATTCTGATACCAATATGGTTGTTTATCCCTTCTATACCTGGGAGGCTTGCTGCTAATATTTTTTTCTCATTTGTTTCTAAGCATTTAATCTCCTATGCAGGGGGCTATTTTCTGGGCATTTGCTTATGGTCCAAGGACAATCTGTTTGGATGCTTACTGCTATTCTGGTTAAGCAAACCTAATGGTTCTTGACTTCCTTACAATCATCAGAGAGTTCTGGTAAAGATTACTAACCAAGTCAAGTTTACATTGGCTCAAGCCTCTCCTACTTGAATACCACCAATAATTGTTGCTGTCTCTTTATTACACGTCTTTGAGGCACTGACTGCCTCCATAAAACTGTAGAAGGCATATGTGTATATACGCTATTATATAATGATTACCCAATACCAGCTTTAATGTTTTCCTCTCCACCTAATTTCCTTTTGCTGCTCAATTTTCACAAGCATACACATGTACACACACACACACACACACACACACACACACACATACATACACAAATATACCTGCCATTGGTTACCTTTCACCTGGGGAATTAAAATCCATTTGATTCAATAAGGTAGATTTATTTGCCATTAGCAGACAAATATGAAAATAATTCCTAAGCCCATAAAATTATTTTCAAGTTTTTTGGTTTTCCTTTTTCCTTACAATGGCAAGAACATTTGACTAAGAGTCTAGCGGGGGAAAATACTGTATTCACAAAAGCAATGGGAAAAAAACTCAGGCTTGTTAAGGAAACTCTCCTATAAAATCAAATTGCAAATTTTTCAAAGTTGCCAGTGCTTGGCACATCACTGTCTGGGCAGGATAATCTGTTCTTACCAGTCTCAACTCAGAAATAACCTATTTATGATTGCAACCATCATCTTGGCCTCAGGGAGGCACTAGAGGTTCCTTAATGTATCTAAGGCACAGCTGAAATATTTAAAACTTACCTCTGAAAGTCTGAAACATGACAGAATGGAAAAAGAACTCACAGAAGATAACATAAAACTTGATATTCTGGCCCTAAGTTAACGTAAGAGATTCACACGCCTTAGGAAGAGGAGATAATTTAGCTATCGCGCTTAGAAAAATAAGTAAATAAATAGTAGTTAGAGATGTGGTTGGTGACACTTTATCCTCTGGATCTCTTCCTTATTTTCCCTTTGTTCCTTCCTGGCACTAGGGGGTGGCAAAGATGGACTCCTTTATTTATAAAAACAGAAAGTTTTTATAAATAAAGCTTTATTGGGACATAGCCATTCCCATTTGTTTACTTATTGTCTATGGCTACTTGCATGCTGCATCAGAGTGAAGTAGCTGCGACAGAGACTGTTCTGTCCCGCAAAACTGAAAACATTTACTCTTGAGCCTTTTACAGAACAATCTGGCTGACTCCTGCATGCTATCAATAGTACTTAACAATGGATATAAAAGTGACAATGGTAGATATAAGGAACTTTGATGTGTGTCCAGCCAGTCAGGATGGGGCCAGCTTCCTAAGACACATGTCTGGAATATGACGAAATCACCACCTGCCAGTGAGTCACATGCCGGCAAATGACACCAACAGAAGAAACCTAGGAAACATATCCAGAAACTATAAAGTATTGGTCTTGAACGTTGCAGGGGAGGACATAACTGGTGTTCACATCTCTGCTTCCAGTTGAGAGTTCACCAAAGATAAAAACAACAAATAAAATCCAGACCTCTCTCCACAAAAGGGGATTTGGCTTCAGGCAGGGGCTTAGGGCTCTCTGCTGGGGACCAGCTGCACTTCACAATGTTGCAAAGCCCGCATTGGTTCAGAAATGTAATTCTTGATCTGATTACAAGAGTTCAAACCTGAAAATGTGGTAAGGAGGAGAAAAAAATGGGTTATGATGGAAGACTTTGTGGTGGTCGTAAGGGGGCATGATAATAATAATATTGAAGAAGTGTCCTAGTAATTTACATGAGAAGGGACTGGGAAGGTGGCTAAGAACAGCACAGAGTCCCAGATATACACACATTTTTGCACAGAGTCTGGCTAATAACACAAATGAGAGATTTTAGCATAATAATGCTGTATTATCAAGGAAATAGACATCCCATCTGTGGAGAAACTGTCAACATGAGAGATAATTGTGGCAGAGAAGAGATCTAGAAATGAAGGATAACAAAAGAACTGAAATAATAGGCGCAAGTCCCTGGCCCTCCCTATGTGTCACAGTCCGGGGGAACAAGAGAGCTGATGGGAGACCTCGGTTGGGAAAATCTTATCCATTCCAAAAGGGGGAACGATCAATCTCTGAGAGTATTTCATAGCTGATTTTAGTATTGGTCCCCGGAAACATTTCAGAACTCACTTAATCAGCAGATGGTTTTAGAACACAAGAGGGTGAAGTTATGCGCAGGGCAGAAGGCCTGCTGGTTCATGAGGATGGACCACAGGTGCAGTGTAGAGGGTAGGTGGTTAGGCTCCAGAGCTAGTCTGCTGGGTTCCAAATTGGTTCTCTCACTTCCCAGCTGTGAGACCTCTGCAAGGTACTTAACTTCGCTCTTCCTCAATGTTTTCAGGTCTCAAGTGGGCATAGTAATGAAATGGGGTGGTTGTAAGGGATTGAGTTAATACATATAAAATAGTTAGAACAAATCAGGCTGAGATTAGTGCCACGCAATTGTTAGCTGGTGTTCCTAGTACAACCATCACACCAGGTAGGTTCCAGGAGAATGCTACAGACCTGACTGAAACTGAATTTCTACAAAGCATTTCACAAATGCATACATAATACAGCCAAGGACCTGCTGGAAAGGTGGTCTGAGGAACACAAATACATAGATTTATATTTGGTTTTACAACTAGAAATTCATTTCAGCCTAAAGAGACTTCTTTAATTTCAAGCCTTGTGATTATTCTCAGCCCTGTCCTGATCAACATTTTTCATCAAGAAGATCTGAAATTATTTTGTTGTAAAAATTGTGAATATCGTGAAGTAGTATTCCAAGCATACAAAAATAACTTTCGGCATTTAGAACTGACAACAATGTGGAAAAGCCATACATATCTAAAGCATGAGTGAATTCTTTCTTACTGAATCTATTCAAATAAAGACTGAAAGACATGGTAGTGAAGGGTTGGAAGCATCACATGAGGCATATATTGAGATGAACTTTTACAATTCTATTTACACATGCAGATGTTTATGAAGTATGTTATATGTGTTAGGCATTCTCCTAGGTACTTGGAATTTATGTAAACAAAATAAACACCTGTCTTGTGGAACTTACATTCAGGTGGACTCCTTAATAACCTGGAAGTTCTAGGAATCACTAGAATTTGGTTTCATTCTAAAGTTTGTCACTCACTACATGTAAACCTGATAAGCTCCCTCATTTCTTTCTCATCTGGAAAATGGTGATAAAATCCCATCCCTTCATATTTAGGATCATTCATCCACTCAACAAGTACTTCCTACTTTGTGCTATGCTCTTGGGAAAAGAAATGAATGAGAGAAGGATCCTTCCCTCATGGAACTCGTATCTTATATTATCCAGAAGACAAAATAAGTCACTTACCAAAAATATTAATATTTATATATCAATGAAAGGCTATGCCTATTATATTTAATGATATCGGCATGGCCTGCGAATCTTTGGTGGTCTTGCTGGGGATACACAATGTAGACTTTGGCTGTTACCTAAGCCATTCTCCAATATTATAGCCCTCACTATCGCTATGTACAAGATAGTCTGCTCCACACTCAGAAAGGTAGGTACGAAACCCTAGGATTTCCATAAAACTTAGAAGGATTTCCTTCCTAAGAAATATCCAGTTTTGCTGCCAAACACTCCTCCCCTCCTATACGAAGGCCTGAGTCAAGAGATATTGTGTGTGGGAGAAGTTACCCTGCATGTCACCAGAAACTGAGCACGCACATTTTAAAATGAATTTCCAAATGCAAATATGTTCCTAGATCCACAACATGGCAAGTGAGATGCAGGGCCTGGTCCCTGGAGGAGGAACCAGCATTGATTCGTGGAGGGCAGTGTCCTCTCACAGGGGTAAGTGAGCAGGGGTAAATCATCGCTCCCGTGAACTCCTCTCCATCTACTCTCCCCACTCAGGGAACACTAGTGTGCGGCTCCACCTCCTTCTGCCCCCTCCTGGGATGGGCTCCAAAGGATGACAGGCAGGGCACCTAAATTCCCAGCTGACAGAAATGTGAATGTACTCAGTAGCTCAAGGTGGCTCAGGAAGTTTAGAAGATTAGATGAGATAGTTCTCCCTCTCCTCTCCCTCATTTAGACCACACACATTTTCCAACATATAGGGGAGAAGATGGAGCTCTTCATTTTTTATTTATCCAACAAGTATGTGTTGAACATCTACCATGTGTGGGCCAGTGTCTTAGGTATTAGGAATACAACAAAGAAGAACCCCAAATCCTTACTAGCATTTAGTTTACCAATACTGGGAGGAGCGGGAAAGACACATAGTAAACACATTAATGATCTATTAAATATATGCTGGGTCACCGATATGGACTGTATTGTGTCGCTCACCCCAATTCACATGCTGGAGCGTTGATATGTTCCTATCAGCTCATATGTTCATATGTTAAATTCTCAATGTGACTATATCTGAAGATAGGGCTTTTAGTTGGTAATTAAGTTTAAATGTGGTCATAAGGGTAGGGTCCTAATCTGACTTTATAAGAAGAGGAAAAGAGCTTTCTCTTTCTCCCTACACAGGCAGGCAGGCGCGTGCGCGCGTGCGCCCACACCCACCCACACACACACACACACATACACACACACACACACACAGAAAGGCCATGTGAGGACATAGTGAGAAGGTGTCTGTGTCTGCAGGCGAAGAAGAGACCCATAACCAGCCCTGAACCAAGCCGGCACACTGATCTCAAACTTCCAGCCTCCAGAACTGTGAGAAAATAAATGATTGTTATTGAAGCCACCCCATCTGGTGTTTTGCTTTGTAGCCTTGCTGACTCCGACTGTAAGTGTGCTGGAGAAAACCCAAGTGGAATAAAGGGATGGAGAGAGATCAAGAGAGGCGGTTAGGGAGACACTCTGAGGAGGGACATTGATCAGAGAGCCCAGTGAAGCTCACATGAATGGCAACACTCAGGCCTGGCAGGGTTTGTCTTTAGAAGCAAATGGGATTGCTGTTTTATCCAAGTATTTTTGAAAAATAGGCTGTTCTCTTGCAGAGAGGAAATGTGTAACTGGTGATCGCCTAGCTGTGTGAGCTTGGGCACATCCCTTAAATCTCATGTCCCAGTTCGCTCAGCTGTTAAATGGGATAACAATCATCGTTACCTTGTTAGGTTATTGGGAGGTTTAAATGAGTTAACATATGTAAAGTGCATGGACCCATGCCTGAAACACAGTCAGTGCTCAATAAATAGTAGCTATTATTATTTCTACCAATACAACTACTATCTCTACTATTACAACAACTGCTACTACTATTACTATTGGAAAGCCACAGGCAGAATATTAGAAAAGAAATTTCAGCAATGGCATCTTTCAATTAAATCTTCTCTGAGCATCCTTGGCCTCACTACCTCTGGGTAAATAACTTTTCTTCTTTCTCTCCCCCAGTTCCATCAGGGGAGCCAAACCAATGATTAAGCTCGCGTGTTGTGAATTGCAAAGTCATTTCAATGATTTCAAAGCCATCAGTGACAAGGGCTTTCTCCTGATGGATCTTTCTGCCCACTGAACTAGAATACTCATGGAAACATGTTCGGGCTCCCTCACTCCATGTAGGTCAGATTACAGGTAAAATATCCTTTCTGGTACCAAAAACTCTTATCAAGATGAAGAATTTTCCTCTAGTTTCCCTGGGGAAGCACAAAAAAAAGTAGATAAAAAAAAAGCCCACAAGACATAGAGTAGCAGGAGTGAAGGAGAAAAATTGAAAAGAAAGAGATAAATAGGGGGGAACTTTAAGGACCATTAGTAATTTACTGTTGTCTCCAATGTTGGCACAAGCAATCAAAATGGACCTGGAGAAGGGGATTATATGGGCAGACATTGTCTATTTTGATCTGTACTTGCCTCATGTTGGTAGATCTTTAAAGAAGTTACTTGTACAAAGTTTATTTGAGTGCATTAAAATGAGTAAATAATATTGAAACACGTTTTCACCCAGGCTATACTTTAATGGATGCAATTTTACAATTACTTAAAGTGAAGTGAAATTGTTTTGAACCTGCCAGACTGTAAGTTTCCTAAGGGCGGAAGCTATGCATGTTTTATTTTGAGTATTCTCGCCTTCTCAATGCCTGGTAAAAATGGGTTCATGTATGGTCAATAGCTGCTTATCTAACAGTTATCTGGCAGCTTCTTGCATGTTTTCTTCAAAAGGACTCCAAATTTACTACTTCCCATAGACTTTTACTCTTTTCCTCTCATTCTTCCAGAAATTTTTTTCAACATGTCATCAGAATTGCACACACCACAGCATTGCCCATCAAACAGACCTATTACTCATAAATGCTGATGATATTTCTACGTGATAACATAGAGTTGTCCTCCTTCATTTTGGTACAATTTTATGGAAACCAGGTGGTCTACGCATCATTTTATTTTGCTTTTGGGAGGAAAATTTGATGTTTGGCACTAGGTATGACTGTACAAAATCTTCCTCACTAATGTGATTACACTGTGAGTCAAATGAAGGCTTGAAGGGGGAAAAAGGATTTTAAAAGTGAGGTCCTTTAGCAAGACTATTTGGACAGTAGCTATCTTTCCCCTCTGTAGCTATGAAATTAAGTGGGAGAGGAGGTGGAAAAAAGAACCAGAAATTAGAAAGTTTTAAGGCAAGCATGTGCAAATTAGAACTGCAGTAGAATGTGTTGATTTCTAATTTGAGGCAATTTCCCTAGAGACAACAGAGGCGTTTTGAAAAGACCATAGATTTCTCATCAGAAGCTATGCATTCATTTTCTGCTACTGCTGCATCCTAGTGGTTTTGCCTTCAACAGTCATTTGACCTTGAACAGCCCCTTGGTCTGTCAGAAACACAATGTCCTTGTGTGTAAGATGAAAACAACAATATCTGCATCCCACAGGGATGATGAAGATGCTATGGATGGGTGCTTTATGAACAATCAGCCAATATTTAAATACCTTTTCCAGGATTCATGTCTATGTTTCTTTTTCTTGCCTTTCCCATTTTCTAAAATCTCCAAAACAATGTTATTATTTCTTCACACACACATCCTCCATTTCGACCTTCTACCCACTCCTGTTGTTTATCTTTTCATTCGTTTTTATTCAAGTGGCTGCTAAGGGCTACTCTGCAAGGTGCATGAACACACTCTCCACAGGCTATCCCCAAATCAGGACAAGTCAGCTCAGATGAGGCTTACTTTTGCTGAACTTCAGATGCTTTTCTCATTTTCCTTACACTTCTCTCCTATTTTTTGAAGTTTAGAGGAAGAAAACTGCCTGGATGCTAAGTGTTGAAGGAATCAGACAGAGCTTGTTACAAACAATCTGGGTTTCTAAGTAAAAAGCAACATGAAATCCTTTCACCCACATTCAGATAGGTCTCTTGTGTTTCTTGAAGAGCAGTCATGGGACTAGCTAACAACCAGGGGTATCAGTGGAAAATGCTTTCCTTCGTCTGACAAGAACATGCAGGAAAAGTCTTAATGGGACATTGCAGTTGTTTTGCAAAAAAAAATGAAAGAAAAACCATTCTATGGGCTTGTTCCGTTTGACATAGTAGCGCTCAACTCCCAATATATATCTATGTATCTTATTCAGGATACTAAATGAACATTAAAATATTGTTTGCATTTAAGGTCTCAGTGAGAGATGACTTCTCATAACCTGGTTTGGGTTTATAGGAGTTTATAAAATATGCCAAGAACATCTAAGCTTTCATTCCCATGTATTGAATCTAGTTTATAGCAAGGGAAGTATAATAAATGAAAATTAGGGCCAGGCATGTTGGTTCATGCCTGTAATCCCAGCACTTTGGGAGGCCGAGGTGGGCAGATCACTTGAGATCAAGAGTTTGAGACCAGTCTGGCCAACATGGTAAAACCCTGTCTCTACTAAAATTACAAAAACTAACCAGGCATGGTGGTGGGTGCCTGTAATCCCAGCTACTTGGAAGGCTAAGGCAGGAGAATCGCTTGAACCCGGGAAGCGGAGGTTGCAGTGAGCATTGATTATGCCACTGCACTCCAGCCTCAGTGAGAGAGCGAGACTCCATCTCAACAACAACAACAACAAAAAAGAAAGGAAGGAAGGAAGGAAGGGAGGAAGAAAGAAAAGAAAGGAAGGAAGGAAGGAAGGAAGGAAGGAAAGAAGGAAGGAAGGAAGGAAGAAAAGAAAGAAAGAAAGAAATAGAAAATTATGTTTTGACAAAAACACAAATTTTAAGAGGAAGATTACAAGATTACTCGCTAAGTTAGTTAGTGATGCCAAAAAAAGTAACTCCATTTTGAATCAATTATGGCTTGCTTATTTATTTAAAATATCTCAGTTTTAAAGTGAAGACATCTAATTACACACTTACACTGAATAAATAAAGACTGTCTATTTCATTTACTAAGTTTATGGATTATACCTAATTTATTTATATTGTTACTTAATAGTTTTTGGATGTGTACAATTCTGAAGAAATAAACTAAAATATGCCAGTATAATCATGTGTGTTAAATAAAGTTTCCTTACATTTCTAATAGTTTTTGTCTTATAGTTTTAGTTGCTATATTGTTGAGCACATGTGCATTTCAAATAATTTTAACTTCATCATTTCTATCCCATGGTATGCTACTAAATGGTTAGCAATTGGCTCTAGAGGAGGGGAGGAGGAAAGCCCTGATTTGTATCATTTCCAATTTCCACGGTGTAAATAATCACACTGTGGTCAATTTCAATATGATGTCATTGAACATGGAGTTAGGAAGAAATGTTAATAAGCTCTTACAAGCTGGTACCAGTCAACGCCCTAACACCACTGATTTTACCTTTTTTGGTGTTTAAACTTGACATTTCCCCTTGTCTAATCTTAATATTGTTACTGCTGAATTGTTTTGGTTTGGATTTGCCCTATGTCTTTGCATATTTCTTTATTCCCAATCGTTATAAATAAATTTTAAATGTTTCTCACAAATTGTATATAACGATTTGTGTGTGCATGTGTTTTGGAATGACATGCTACTATTTATTTAATCTGATACTGAGGTCTATTTATATATGATATAATATGGATTTTACTTTCTTTTTGTTATTTATATGTTATTAGAAAAGGCATATATAATTAAACTTTATAGTCAAAGAATTAGAGATAGGAAAACCCAGTTTTATGGACATCCAAGTAAATGCAGACAATTCTCTTTATTGAAACAAACATGCTTTTATGATCTTGGATGAGTAGAACTATTGTAATTTTTTTAAAATTTTGCTTTCTATGTACTTTTCACAGTGAAAGTAGATAGATTAATCTCACATTGTATTGGGGGTAATGATTTTTAAGGAGAATTTTTATTATACTAGAATTTGTTGTATTTCATTTTATTTATATTTTATGTAACTTCCCCTTTTATAAACCAATGTAATATCTTAGCTGTTAGAAAAAGTGAGTAGAGAGGAAAAGAGTAGACCATGAATGAAATGCTGAGCTTTGGCATATTTAATACTTGTTCAAATGTGATGTTTAAAATGTTGCTACTGATATGTTAGGGGCGGAGCAAGATGGCTCAATAGGAACAGCTTCAGTCTCCATCTCCCAGCGCGAGCGACACAGAAGACCGGTGATTTCTGCATTTTCAACTGAGGTACTGGGGACATCTCACTCGGGAGTGCCGGACAATCGGTGCTGGTCAGCTGCTGCAGCCCGACCAGCGAGAGCTGAAGCAGGGCGAGGCATCGCCTCACCTGGGAAGCATGAGGGGGAAGGGAGTCCCTTTTCCTAGCCAGGGGAACTGAGACACACAACACCTGGAAAATCGGGTAACTCCCACCCCAATACTGCACTGTAACACCGGCACACCGGAGATTATATCCCACACCTGGCCGGGAGGGTCCCACGCCCATGGAGCCTCTCTCCTTGCTAACACAGCAGTCTGCGGCAATCGAACAGCAAGGCAGCAGCGAGGCTGGGGGAGGGGCGCCCGCCATCGCTGAGGCTTAAGTAGGTAAATAAAGCCGCTGGGAAGCTCGAACTGGGTGGAGCTCACAGCAGCTCAAGGAAACCTGCCTGTCTCTGTAGACTGCGCCTCTGGGGACAGGGCTCAGCTAAAGGAGCAGAAGCCTGTGAAACGCGAACGACTCTGTCTGACAGCTTTGAAGAGAGCAGTGGATCTCCCAACACGGAGGTTGAGATCTGAGAAGGGGCAGTCTGCCTGCTCAAGTGGGTCACTGACCCCTGAGTAGCCTAACTGGGAGACATCCCCCACTAGGGGCAGTCTGACACCCCACACCTCACAGGGTGGAGTACACCCCTGAGAGGAAGCTTCCAAAGCAAGAATCAGACAGGTGCACTCGCTGTTCAGCAATATTCTATCTTCTGCAACCTCTGCTGCTGATACCCAGGCAAACAGGGTCTGGAGTGGACCTCAAGCAATCTCCAACAGACCTATAGCTGAGGGTCCTGACAGTCAGAAGGAAAACTATCAAACAGGAAGGACACCTATATCAAAACCCCATCAGTACGTCACCATCATCAAAGACCAGTGACAGATAAAACCACAAAGATGGGGAAAAAGCAGGGCAGAAAAGCTGGAAATTCAAAAAATAAGAGCGCATCTCCTCCTGCAAAGGAGCACAGCCCATCGCCAGCAATGGATCAAAGCTGGTCAGAGAATGATTTTGATGAGACGAGAGAAGAAGGCTTCAGTCCATCAAACCTCTCAGAGCTAAAGGAGGAATTACGTACCCAGTGCAAAGAAACTAAAAATCTTGAAAAAAGAGTGGAAGAATTGACAGTTAGACTAATTAATGCAGAGAAGGTCATAAACGAAATGACAGAGATGAAAACCATGACACGAGAAATACGTGACAAATGCACAAGCTTCAGTAACCGACTCGATCAACTGGAAGAAAGAGTATCAGCGATGGAGGATCAAATGAATGAAATGAAGCGAGAAGAGAAACCAAAAGAAAAAAGAAGAAAAAGAAATGAACAAAGCCTGCAAGAAGTATGGGATTATGTCAAAAGACCAAATCTACGTCTGATTGGGGTGCCTGAAAGTGAGGGGGAAAATGGAACCAAATTGGAAAACACTCTACAGGATATCATCCAGGAGAACTTCCCCAACCTAGCAGGGCAGGCCAACATTCAAATTCAGGAAATACAGAGAACGCCACAAAGATACTCCTCCAGAAGAGCAACTCCAAGACACATAATTGCCAGATTCACCAAAATTGAAATGAAGGAAAAAATCTTAAGGGCAGCCAGAGAGAAAGGTCGGGTTACCCACAAAGGGAAGCCCATCAGACTGACAGCAGATCTCTCGGCAGAAACTCTACAAGCCAGAAGAGAGTGGGGGCCAATATTCAACGTTCTTAAAGAAAAGAATTTTAAACCCAGAATTTCATATCCAGCCAAACTAAGTTTCATCAGTGAAGGAGAAATAAAATTCTTTACAGATAAGCAAATGCTTAGAGATTTTGTCACCACCAGGCCTGCCTTACAAGAGACCCTAAAGGAAGCCCTAAACATGGAAAGGAACAACCGGTACCAGCCATTGCAAAAACATGCCAAAATGTAAAGACCATCGAGCCTAGGAAGAAACTGCATCAACTAATGAGCAAAATAACCAGTTAATATCATAATGGCAGGATCAAGATCACACATAACAATATTAACCTTAAATGTAAATGGACTAAATGCTCCAATGAAAAGACACAGACTGGCAAACTGGATAAAGAGTCAAGACCCATCAGTCTGCTGTCTTCAGGAGACCCATCTCACATGCAGAGACATACATAGGCTCAAAATAAAAGGATGGAGGAAGATCTACCAAGCAAATGGAGAACAAAAAAAAGCAGGGGTTGCAATCCTAGTCTCTGATAAAACAGACTTTAAACCATCAAAGATCAAAAGAGACAAAGAAGGCCATTACATAATGGTAAAGGGATCAATCCAACAGGAAGAGCTAACTATCCTAAATATATATGCACCTAATACAGGAGCACCCAGATTCATAAAGCAAGTCCTTAGAGACTTACAAAGAGACTTAGACTCCCATACAATAATAATGGGAGACTTCAACACTCCACTGTCAACATTAGACAGATCAACGAGACAGAAAGTTAACAAGGATATCCAGGAATTGAACTCATCTCTGCACCAAGCGGACCTAATAGACATCTATAGAACTCTCCACCCCAAGTCAACAGAATATACATTCTTCTCAGCACCACATCACACTTATTCCAAAATTGACCACATAATTGGAAGTAAAGCACTCCTCAGCAAATGTAAAAGAACAGAAATTATAACAAACTGTCTCTCTGACCACAGTGCAATCAAACTAGAACTCAGGACTAAGAAACTCAATCAAAACCGCTCAACTACATGGAAACTGAACAACCTGCTCCTGAATGACTACTGGGTACATAACGAAATGAAAGCAGAAATAAAGATGTTCTTTGAA